>NC_141539.1:117006875-117380000 GCF_021556685.1 Rattus norvegicus | reverse complement strand
AAGATGAAAATACAAGAAAACTCATTTTTCTAAAAATGACGTAAATGGAAATTTTAAATTATAGTGGAGTTAATCAATGTCAGTGCCTACCACAGGTGATCATAAATGTAGTAAACCGCACACACACAAAAAAAAGGAGTTCTGGATGTTGGAAGATTGAGGTTGAGGCATCAATATTGTGGTTTTTCCTTTTGGTGACATTTTCATTTTTTTTTACTAAAAAAATGACAAAAGGAACTTCAGTAACAAAAGCAGCTATTTGGCTCTCGGTTCAAGGGGAACAGTACACTGTGACATGAGTGACTGGACACATCCTGTCTACTGTCAGGACGCACACAGACAGAAAAGCTATAGTTGTATTTACTCTCAGTACAGTTCTTTCTTCTTCAACCAGACTTATTTGGAAACACCCTCACAGTTCTCAGTAGAATTGGTGCCCCTGGCAAACCAACTTCTTATTGTCTTATCACACACACACACACACACACACACACACACACACACACACACACACAAATATGAAACATAATATTGTTGTTCCTTCCATATGGACGAACTACCTGCAAACTAAAGTTTGGAGAAAATAGGAGTGAGGATTTAGCTCAGTACATAAAGTGGTGGTCTGGGGGGGGGTCACATAAGCATAAAGAACTGAATTTGATCCTCAAGCCAGACAACGCAACACATATTTATCATTCAAGCACTGGCTGGGGGAAAGGAGAAAGGACTGTACTTGAGGCTTGCTGGATAGCTAATACAGTTCAATTAGTGAGTTCTAGGTTCAGTGTAAAAAGTAAGATGGAGAAAAATTGAGGTAGAGACATCAGTCTCTCGCATCCCTCTACACATATACATATGCATATACCGACACACACAGACACACAGACACACAAACACACACACACACAAACACACAAACACACACACAGTAGGAGATTTGCTTAAGGTAGCTTCAATAGGAAATGATAAAGCTGAAACTCATTCAGAACTTTATCTGAATTGTGAAAAAAAGATTAAACAATAGAAAGAACAATATAAAATGAGATGGATTTGTGAAAGAAAAAAACATAAATCCTTAATTTATCTTTTCTAAGAAATATTCTTAAAAGAATTTTAAGAAAAGGAAAGGAAAAGGAGAACATAGTTTTAAACTAATGTGTAATAAAGACAGAGTGTATACATACACTGGTGCACATGCACACGTGCATGCAAAAATGACTTTTTAAAAATTATTTTATTTATTTACATTCCAGTCAATGTCCCTCTCCTGGTCCCTTCTCCCACAGTTCCTCATTCTATTCCTCCTCCTCCTTGCCTCTGACAGGGTACTCCTCCCCGACCAAGCCTCCCTTTCCCCTGGAGTCTCAAGTCTCTCATCAGACCTGTATGCTGCCTGGTTTGTGGCTCAGTCTCTGGGAGCTCCCTGGTGTCCAGGTTAATTGACACTGTTGTTCTTCCTATAGGGAAACCCTCTCCTCCAGCTTCTTCTATGCCGGACTTCAAACAAACAGTTGGGTATAAGTATCTGCATCTGTCTCAATCAGCTGCTGGTACGGCCTCTCAGAAGACAGCCATGCTCGACTGCTGTCTGTAAGCACATCATAGCATCAGTAATAGTGTGAGACCTTGGAGGCTGTCCATTGCCCCCCATGAGATGGATCCCAAGTTGGATCCCAAGTTGGGCAGGCAGGTCACTGGACCACCTTTGTACCAGTCTCTTCTCCATTTTTGTCCCTGTAGTTCTTTTAGACAGGAACAATTCTGGGTCACAAATTTTCACTCTGGGTTGGTAACCCTGTCCCTCTATTTGAGCCCTATCTACCTACTAGAGGTATACTCTTCAAGTTCCCTCTCCCCATTGTTAGGCATTTTGGCTACAGAACTGATAAAACACGACAGTAGACAGTACTGTCTCCAGAAACTCCACCTTTAAAAAATAATCCATACAACTTTAATTTTCAAACTAGAAAAATGAAACAGGGACAGATGACATCTCTAATCAAGACATGATTTTCACAAATGTACCAAAATGTATAATAAACTGAAAACCTGAGTAGGGAAATCCTCCTTTCTGGGAGCTCTTAAATCAGCTGCTAGCCCTTGAACTTAATTCAAAGTTTAATAGACTTCCACATAGTTGAATAAACAATAAATGATGTAGGGATGAAGAGAATTAAGGCAGAAGCAGGATTTTGCATAATCTATCTTGATAATGGAGGAGGAGGAGGAGGGAGTTAAGAATGAAGGTGAAGGGATTAATATTCAGTGTTATTTTATTGCAAACATGGGCAGGAAGATAATGAATTCTGGGCCCGGCTCCTGAGATGCAGGTTACCTCCATCCAGGCAAAGGAGACATGAATAATTAATAATCCACTTCAAAGTTCACAACCCCCATCTCCTCCCTAAGGTAGTCATCAAGAGAAGCAACAGTCAGCTAATGGGAGGATTGCTTAGTACATCGCATGCAAATTGAAACTCCTCTGCCTTAAGGTTTTCTTTCCTTTGCCAGCTCTGGAAGCAGCTGGTTCCCTCAACTCCAGGAGAGAGCATTTAGCCCCTTTCAACCACAAATCAGCCACCAGTCTTCAGTTCTTTAAAGGTTCAAAACACTACAGGGGTCTAGCCATCAATCAGTGACTATATTTTTTTCACTCAGCCCCTGTTCTTGAAAGGTTATTTTTATTGGAGAACCAAATCTACTACCAAAAGTACAAAACCCAATACATCCACCCGCACATGCATACACACAAATATCTATATCCATATCATCTATATTTCTGTATAATTTGTCTGCTGTGAGAAGATATATATTTATCTAACATAGTTATTATGGGAATATATGCACGTTCTTACAGCAAACAGATTATCATATTGCAAACTTCACTGCATGCGTAAGTTGTATTATGAAATCTATTTAGTGTGCAGGCTTGGTCATCAGACCAAGAATTTTTGATTAAGACAGTTTTATGTGAGGCTGGGGAATGTTTTATTACTCCTAATAAAAGCACAAACAATTATGATAAAGAAATGCTTGAGTTAAGATTTGAGAAATATCTAGTTGATAATGAGATTTTTAAGATCCATGGACTAAACATTCTCAGCTTTGTTTTTTTAAATCATATCACAATGTGAAGTTCTATATCACATAGCTGCGATAACCAAGTGAAATTTCCTGTGCAAGCAAGACAAAGTTTCATGCATTCTGTATGTCAAGGTGGGCTTGTATGGTCCAGGTTTTTAGCAAATATTCTCACAAAGTGGGAGAGAATGAAAAGAGAAAATGATGTAGGAAGATAAAGATATAGACTGGGAAAAAGAGAAAGTGGAGAAGAGAGAGGAGTAAGGAGTAAGAAATCCAGAAGAAAGGAATGAAGGAAGAGAAGGAGGGAGGGAGGGAGGGAGGAAGGAAGGAAGGAAGGAAGAAAGAAAGAAAGAAAGAAAGAAAGAAAGAAAGAAAGAAAGAGAGAGAGAAAGAGAGAAAGAGAGAAAGAAAGAAAGGCCACTAAAAAACTGATGATACAGATACAGAAAGCCAATTACACGAGCTCCTGAGAGAGAAGAATAACAAGCCCTAAACTTCTCTGGGCTACAGATATTGTCACAAAACAAAAGTTAAAAGAGAGATTGGGCTATAACTAAGTGATGAGTGCTTGTCTAGTATTTGCTAGTCCTCAGATTCAATAAGCAGTACTACAGAGTGGAAAAAAACTTGTAATTGAAGAAGAGAAAAAGGAGAAGGAGGACAATGAGAAAGAAGAGGAGAAAATGAAAATTAACACTTTCTATCACATATGGCAATATTCATCATTAGTTATCATACTAAAGAAAACATTGGGGAAAATAGGACTTATAGATACAGAAGCTTGGTGTGGTCCTGGTTAGTGCCATGCTACCCAGATTAATTTAGAGAGCTATTTCTGTATAATCTCAGCTGTGTCTCAGCAACAATTCACTTTTATCAATATACATTCATATTCTACCCTTAAAGAGATGCTATCAGTGTACAATTTAGCCTCTTAGAGGGCTTAAGTTGTTGTTTCTGCCAATTGTTGATCTATCGTAATGACCAAACTTCTGGTGAAACCATCATACAAAAGCAAAGACATGTTCTGACTCAGGTTTCAAAGGACTCTGTCCATGATCTTTAGGCTGTGTTGTTTCTAGGCTGGTATTGAAGCAGAACATCCTGTTGAAGTGATGTTGGTGGAACAGAGATCTTCCTTTTGTGGTTACCAGAAAGGAAAAAGGGAAAAAATATTACCAGGAAGAACCAAATATACTCTTCACGGGAATATTTTCTGTGACAGACTTCATCTAGCAATGCTCTACCTACTAATGGCCCATTCAGCTACAAGCTCAACAACGGACAAAGACCTTGGTGTGATTTGCATCATTAATAGCTAAATCATGTCTCATCAGAAGCAACTGGGGACCAATTCTCAACTCATGAATTGTTACAGGATGTTTTATATCAAAACCATTACATAGTTTCCAAAATAAGACTATCGGACAAGATTCTCCTCAAAAACAATCCTACCACTAAAAACACTTTATCAGTGTACAAATCAGGCTCTTAGAAAGCCTAGGTTGTTGTTTCTCATTTGAAAACCTTCATAGACCCTTTTGTGTGTCTGAGATGCTGTTATCTACATTAAGTTAGTATTTATGCATCAATTCTTGCTGTTTCTCGACTATCACTTTATGCTGGGAGCTCTCTCTCTCTCTCTCTCTCTCTCTCTCTCTCTCTCTCTCTCTCTCCCTCCCTCCATCTCAGTGTGTGTGTGTATGTGTGTGTGTATGTGTGTGTGTATGTGTGTGTATGTGAGTACATGTAAGTGTATTTTTCTTCAACTTCACATTACTATTTAATCATCTTCACGTAAGCATCAATCATTCCAGTCATGAGGCTCGAACCCATGCTAATAAGCTTCCTGTGCTTGGCCCACTCTCTGACAACTGGTTTTCATTCTGCTCTTTCATCTAGAAAAAAATAGTTGGCCTTCCTCTGTGAATAGATGTGAAAGTCAAGTCAAATATTGTACTCAGGCTTTATTTAAGTAAATGTTAATTTTACTTAAAAAAGTTGGGTTTTATATATTTACTAGTTACTTAGAGCCTACTATTCCTCCCTTCCTGTTTATGTTTCTGGTGGAGAAATACTTGACCCATACCTCCCATCATAACTTGGAAGTAAATAACTTTTTCTGATTTCACAAATTCAAGTTTGCTGTGAATTCTCCTGAGAATGAAAGTTAGGTGAGATTCACACTGGACTTTGGATTTCTGAGATGACTCTAGAAAAGGTGGAATTTGGTGGCAAACAAAGGGTAAGTATAATTTATATGGAAGAATATGAGGTAGGAGAAGCAGTATATACAATACTATACACTGAATATTTGCCCCCTAAAGCTCATGTTGATATTTAATTGTGCCACAGTAGTACTACAAGGTGAGACTTGTAAGCATTGGTATGTGCACATGGATGCTGCATTCACAAGTGAATTAAAGCTGTTTCTGTGTGAGAAAAGTCATCAAACAGAAGGGTTAGCTCCCTTTTGCTCTCTAAACCTCTTCTGTGAATCCTTTGCAGTATCATGAAGTAAAGATGGCTTCTGAATCTCGGATTACCTGGCCACCAGAACTACCATGTCCAGTATAGCTATTGGCAACATGTCCAGTGGCAGAGAAGGAAAGAACAGATACAATGACATGGGTACAGAAGAGCTTGGGATCAGGTGGACCATGTGAACTCTGATGTAATCATACCAACTATGCAGCAAGTTGAAACCTTGATGCTTTTATTGCAGATAGAGCTGGGGTTGTGGCTAATTAGTCTTTGTGGGAGATTTCTGTAGGGAAATAGTGTCCCCTATTAGACTGTAAACATCTAAAGGGAAGAAGCTGTAGTTGTGACCTTTCTACACACTGACCAATCACTCACAAACATTGGTATTAAAGCTACAGGTAGGCTTTCCCATTCTGAATGTGATTCAAGGCAAATTTTGTCACTTTTGCACGGATCTATGGAATTGTTTCTTGACCTTCCCATGCCAATGTCAGCAATACATATTCACTAAGAACTTCATCTATTCCTCATACATTCACCCAAAGCTTTCTCAGCACCCCCCAACAGAACTGTAATGAAATGAATTTATTTGCCCTATAAATTACTCAGTCTAAAACGTTCTATTATAGCAACAATGAAATAGACCAAAGCAAAAGTTATCATAAAAATCACATACCATCTAAGAACTTCTTGAGGAACTAAATCCATATTATTTGCTTTTGACTACTTTTTCTTACTACCATACTGTCTGGAATATTGTATCTGTCCTTGTATCTTAAATATTATCACATTGTCCCACTGAACTCTAGATATTTTTGATGGCTGCTTCCCCAACATGTGTAAACTCCACTGTCATTTGGTAGCAATGACCACTCAACTAATGACTACAGAACAATTACATGGCTACCAGGATCTAGAATCTCTCTATAGCACATTGACAGGGCTCTGTCCTTGTATAAATGTAACAAGGAAAGCTCCTCAATCAGGACAAACAAAAATGCCTCAGGTCCAAAAACAGACATTCAGGTACCACATCTCTTTGTATTAGTATTCTAGATAAAACTGTGCAGTTCTGCTTGTTTACATATGCATGAGCTCAATGGATTTTTGTATCCTAACCTTGCTGTAAAACATCTCCACAGTTGCTTTCTGCTCACCAAGTGCCAGTTGAAAGTAACAGGCTATAGAAAAAAATTTCTATTGATGCAAAAAAGGACCTCCTAGGTTTTTTCATTGATGTATATACATTTGCCACATTTACAGTGTTAATTACTTCCAGAATATTCAAGGACAGTCAATCATTGAAATTAGTACTGAACTATGAGAGAAGAAAATAATTCACACTTGGAGATAAAAACGATGACCTCAAATCCTTTTTATTTCTAACATTCATCCCAATATTGTGCACCCTACAGCTTTTCTCTATGGAAGATGGCAAAGAAGCAATTCTTGCAAATGGGATCATTTGTTCCCAAAGAGAAACCATGAAGTAAACTTTAAAACTGTTCAGTAAAAAAATCCCATCACCAAATTTTCTCTGAGACTCATGCCTGGATTTTATTTCATTGATAAATTTATCATCTTCTCATGAATTAACACTAGTTTTTACATCCAAGATGAACTGGATATTTTCACTCACATTATAACTCTGAAGAATGGAAAACAGAACATTATCTTGAAAATTTTCACCTCTAGCTTTATTCTTCTCCCCAGGAGTCTCCCATGACTGTCAACTCTAGAAAAAGAAACTTCCTCCCTCCTCCCGGTAGCCCATCAGGAAAGCCCTCCCCACAGCACTGTTCCCTATGAGTGTTACTTCTGAACAGAGCATTCCATGTCTGCTACAACTTCTCATGATTCTTACAGGCAAATAAGAGGGTCCTTTTTATTCATAACTGAACCATCTCAGACTTATGATTTTTCACTATCAATTATTATTAACATATGCATTATGTTCTCTACTAGTTTATTCTTGATGACATAAAAACAACTTTACCTATTTTTTCTTGGACAAATCTGTTGAGATTTCTTTTCTTAATCTCATTTTATATGCAAAACAAAATAGTTCATGTAATTAGCCTGGGAATGCAACCTAAACATCAGAATCTTATAGAGAGGAGACAGGGCATCTACATGTTTCAAAGAACTCGCCATTACTATGAAGATAAGCCAGGTTTGGAAACAGCATCAAGACTAAGAATTAACATATAACTACTAAAATTAATTTTACTTTTTAAAGTGATATGTCTCCCTTTTTAGGTTAATTCTTGAAGGTTTTGTCAAGAACATTGGTACTGGAGAGATAGTGCAACAGTTAAGTGCTCCCCCTGCAGAGGACCCAGGTTCAGATCCCAGCACCCATGTAATGAGAAACACTACACATAACTTAAGTTCCAAAGATCTGACACATAGCCTCTGAGGAAACAGAACACACAAAGAACACAGACACATATGGAAGAAAACAAACAAACAAACACACACACACACACACGCACACATATATATATATAATTTTATATAAAATAAAAATTTAAAGACCCAAGAAAGAGATGATCCACAGACAATAAAAAATAACTTGTTTACTGACATTGACAATTTAGAAAACAAGTATCTCTTAATTTGATATTAAAATAAATTAACACTTCTAAATTATGTTTTCTATTTGTAAGAATTGTTGTTCAAATAACTATGACAAAACAACTTGCTTCTAAGTTTGACAGTTAGCTTCTTTCTCTTTCTGCACTAAACCTCTTATAATATGTGTTATGTCTACACTTCTATGAACCATATCAACTCTTCTACAGCAAAGTTTTCCTAGAATTTACTCTGGAATATTTGACTAGGCTGGCCTTGTCCAAGGTCATCTGGACAAAAGGAAAATGGCTCCATGACCCATCAATTCAGAAACATCTCTCCAGAAGGGAGCACCTTTTCTAGAGTACACTAAGTGATGTGTGCTAGAGGAGGATGCTTGACCTTGTCCACTTTCCCCACTTCTTACTAGGAAGAAAAGTGTATAAAGTGCCAAAGGTAAGTATACTTCTGATTCTATTCCATAATCTCTAAAATTACTAAAGACTCATCTCTCACATACTAGAAGGAAGAATTTAAAGGCATAACAGCATTACACACAAATCTTTTTCTCTGGTTTTTTCAAACTTTATATGTTTAAGTACTCTATCTTGGTCATATTCACTCCTTATTCCTTCCCTCCAGATCACTCCCATCTTCATCCCAGGGTTATGTCTTTTTTAATAACCTACTATGTCCAATTAGTGTCACTTATATGCAAATGTATATGGTGTCATCTATAGTGTATGGTAGATCTATGAAATAATGTCTTTGAACACCCCAAGGAAGGTGAACTCTCCTTTCCTCAGCAACTAGCAGCTCTTTAGTTCATTGGGCCCTAGGTGAGAACATATTGATGCTGTTATGCTAAATGTCCATGTTGTCAACTGCCTTCTAAATATTTAGTCTATATACTTATATTTGTGTTGCTTTCAACTTTAACCAAATTATTTTTTATTGCAGAAGGTAAAACTAAAACTGATGCTTATAACTATTCAAAAATGTTGAGGATGAATAACTGTGCATAGCAAAGCATAAATATAACATTTATTTCACACACATGAGAGCAAACACAATCATAAGCACACACATGCACACACATGTTCACAAAAGTTCCCATGCATGCACATGAATGCACACACACCCACATGCGTAGCATCTCCTGATTTCAGGAAATGTCATAGAAAAGCAAGTTGGAAGAATTTAAGAGGTAAACAAGAAGTACTATGAAGGCTGACCTCTACATGACATGTCTCTTTTTTTTTTTTTTTGGTTCTTTTTTTTGGGAGCCGGGGACCGAACCCAGGGTGACATGTCTCTTACATTCGTGTTCTCCATAGTAGCTGAGATGACTCCACAATATATGGAAACTTTTTTGTAAAGCACAGCAAATGGTGAAATTCTAAAATAGCATTAATGTTATGTATAAGATTATGAAAGAAATTTACAGTTGCCCAAGAGAATATTGTTAGAACCATTAGAATAAGCCATACCTCTGACCTCCAAGACTTTATAATTAGACAAGGGGAAATAAGTTACTATAGATTAAGGGAACTAGCTAGTTCTACGAGAGTAAAGTGGAGAACAGGAGAAACATGATAACCACTGGACTACAGTAGTCATAAAAGCTCAGGGAGTAGACAGAACTGGGTGAATACGAGAAACGCAATTAAGGCATTTGAAAGGAGATGTTAAAACTGCCTGTGCTCAGGCTCCATTTACTGTGTCAGAGAGATAGTTTAGTGTGGCATCCACATTGTTCATAGTTGTAAGGGGTCCACTGAAGTGCTCAGTCTATAAACAACAAAGCTTATAAAGATGGCATCTCTTAAGTGGCTTTGTCTTTGCTTGTATTAAAGAGGGTCTGTAAAATGTCACTTTTCCCTAGGCATGTCATAGCTCAGGAATAATATCTGTATTTAGTCCATAGTCTATAACTCATTTTCCTGTTTAGTGTTTTATTTATGGTTTGCATCTCATTACACTTATGAGGTCCACATTGACTATGAATTTATTCAAATGAATAAAAAACTGATCCAGGTTTCCTAAAAGGAAGAGTTGGGTCTGAAAACAAAATCAAATGGGGTTTCCATTCATGTAAGTAAAGTAAATAATGAGAATTAGAAAATTGTCAATTAACAGAGTCCTCATAGCACCCAACCACTGTTTATATTTACTTTGTATTTCTACAATATGTGATACAACTCATGCCGAGTGTATTCTCAGACAAGTAAGTGCCACTTAAGGAACAACAGAGAGAGGGTACAAGGTCATTAGTTATTTTAACCTAGACTTTTTTTTCTCTTCCTTGTGAGTCTTCCGCATTTAACCATCTGACGTCTCATGGAAGTTTCTGGAAAAAAAATCAATAAACAATCAGAAGTATTTACTAAATCTTTAAGGGAATAAATTAATAGGTAAAACAAGGAAGCAGATTATGATGGCATTTAAATCTAAAAGGCCTGTGGTTATGAAGGCTAAGCTTTATTGCCTTTGATAGGAGCAACATCAGGGGTTATCCTTTATTAAGCATTTTATAAGCTTATATGTTAATATAATGATACTTGGATTTTTGCACTCAGCAGTGAAGAATAACCACTAGCTCTTGAGAGATTCTCTTCGTCAGTCTCATGCATGAGGGTATTATAGCTCAGGAATTTTTTAAAGTTGTACAGCTCAGAGATAACTGCATTAGAATTTATAGGCAGGTATCATTTCATAAATTCCATAAATCCCATAACCTATATGTAATTTACATTCCTATTCTAATGTGTGAGTATATATGTATACATGTATGTACATGCACATGTGCACATGTATATACATGTATGTGTGTATATTCCATTCCTATATATGGGAAACTTTTGAGGTTTCATGGCTAGAGGAACAGAAGAAGAAAGGTTGAATTGTCTAGTTGGTTGAATGAGATTACCAAAGACTTCCAGTGGGGTATAACAGCATAGTCCTATAATCTCAGTATTCTAGAAGCAAAAGGAAGAAGATTGTAAATTTGGGGCTAGTTTGATATACAGGGCAAGACCATGACTCAAAAATAAAATATATAATGATTAAAAGTTCACCCCCCAGCTTTTACTCTGCCTGAAGAAGATTGTCTTAAACTAATAAATGAAGATGAACGGAAAAATAATCATCATATTTGAGAAAAGTATTAGGATGAAGGAAAGCTCCATTAACTACCTTCTAAAAACTCTAAGAGGTGACAAATATTTCTATTTGTTTGTTTTTCATTATCATTGTTCCCTATTTTCTGTATCTATGTGACACCAAATAGATATTGCCTCTCTGCCTAGTGAATTGCTATAAGATACCTGTAACAGTGCTGAGGGTTTACCACAGTGCTAAAATACATTTATTCCTGTCTAATTTAAAAAACAAAATACAAAAGATACTTACTGTTTCTTCATTGTATCAGTGTATGGTATAATATTTCTAGGACATCAAAATTCACTACATCACTAAAAATGTCTAGTGAAAGCAGGTTAGAGAATGAGTACAGGGAAAAGACTTATTTAAGGCTGGTAAATTTTAAGTATTAAAAATGCAGGTGACTGGTAGTGGAATAGATAAAGCCATGAGATACATGGTGATCTGCTACCCGATGTCTGAGCAAATCAAATATGTTTATCATCGAATTTTCATCCTCTACAATACATCAATCTGTGAGGTGGAGACATTGTTTTACAGATCTGTTTGCCTGCTGAGAATTTCACAGGTCTCCGGAATAATGTAATCTCACCCCTGTCTGAAAGTATTTCCATCATTAGATCAGAGTAAAATGAAAAAGAAAAAACAGTATTCTTTCATGAACAATATATGTTTCATCAAAAGAACAGAGGAACAGAGCTTCTAGTGCTGGATTTTTCTGCTTCCTGGATATGTCTGATTGTCAGAGGATGATTCAGAATTTTAGCCTCTGACATGTCTTTCCCACACTCCAGATACTTGGAGAAATGAGAATACAAAATTTCATCTATTGACTGCCATCTGTGTGGATCAAAGTTATGTCCTTTGTATAAATTACTCCATTGGAAACAAGATTTGTTTCCTTCGCCACTCACATGAAAAGAAAACATAGTTACCTTTCACCTTTTCTTTTCTTTTTGAGATGAAACCTTGAAATATTGCAGAGAGTGGTCTCGAATTTTGAACTCTGATGATCCTCTTGTCTCAGACTCCTCAGTGCTGAGATTATGTCCATGTGCCCACAACAGCTCTGTTCATTTAATTATATAAATACCTAAGCAAATAGGAAATAAATACTTTAAGAAAAACCCAATGGTTCTTAAGCCAGCGAGGTTCAATTCTAAGTAGAATAAAAGTATGCATGTATCCCAATAAAAGTTGAAAGGATGGTAAAGAATAAGATATCACAACCCATCTATGAACTCTACTGCCTCAAGTAACAACCAGGCTGGCAAGATATGTCTCGGAGTGCAATGCTGGTGTGAATTTTGTGGGGGATAATTTATCACTTTCTGTATGGATTTAAGGTCTGCTCCACAGAAAACATTCCTTGACTGCTCTCTAAACCTGACCAGCTACTATTATGTTGCTAATAATGTCAAAGTATATGTTCAAACTTGGCATCTCTAGACTGGGATATGGCTCCATGGCAAAGCATTCATTTGAGTGGACACCTATGTACCCTTAGATCAACAATTCTCATTCTCATCTTAGAAAAGATGGTTACTACAGAGACTCACAGTTGCTCAAAGCACAGAAAAAAGAGCACATCAGGAAAGTGCTAAGATATAGAGGAGCTATTTGTATCATAACCCCAACTATAATAGTTTAGAACCATTGAAAAGGGAAAGACAAAAGAACTGTAACTGCCAGTTGGAGAGGGCTGGAGTAAATTGGGACCTTCTAGGTATGACAGGACTATTGAAATTATGAATTCACAGCAGCTGCAGTTGCCTGAGTAAGATCTGTACATCTTCAAACCAGTCAATAGACCAGTATGGTGACAGAGGAACACGTATGACTCCACCTCTAGCTGAGGAACTACTGACAGTTGATCGTTATTAGAGGAGGGAATGTGAGTTTTCTTTAGGAGTATAGCCATAGTTTACCATGATCAAATGGATAAACCCATGCCCACATTCATATTGTAAATACTAATGAGACTCAATTGGAAAGTAAAGGAGGGAGGGAGGGAGGGAGGGAGGGAGGGAGGGATGGAGGGAGGGAGGAAGGGAGGGAGGGAGGAAGGGAGGGAGGAAGGAGGGACGGAGGGAGGGAAGAAGACAGAAAAATACCAAGCATGCATGGTTAGGATAAGACCATTGCAACTCAGGAGGAATTAGAGTGGGAAATAGGTATGAAATGACTATGATCAAATGACGTTATATACATGTATAAAATTCTAAAGTTATAAATAGAAATACTTCCATTTTTAAAAGAATCACAGGAGTTCAATCTACACCTATCATCCATCATTACAAGTTAACACACAGCTATCTTAATCCCAGTGGCAAGGCTTTCTGTTCAGAGAAGGAGGGCAATAGAATTCTAACCAAATGAACTCGAACTGATCCATCTCAAAGGCTTGCTCAGGATGTCCTTTCCTCTTGGCATTCAGCAAGCAATTTGTCTAACTGCCCTGCTTCAGAGTCACTGTTCCACAACCTTCAGTTTGGATTGCTCTGTCCTGATTTCTCTGCTAACAGGAAGAAAATAGACAGCTTGAGAAAGCATTAAAGATTCTCACCTATGTTGCAAAATTTAATTTTTTGGCATAGTAATGAGCATACCGATATGGTATGGGTGACTGGGTCTGTCTACCTGTAGGGAGAATATGGATGGTTCACTTTGACAAACCTTCTGGTCACAGAAGAGTTACATCTCTGAGAAGTTATGCAATGGAATAGTCATTGTGACTGCATCCATTCATTTCAATCTGGGTTCACATTCATGTATCCCAGAAGGGATGTGGTAACTTAAACCTGGGTTCTCAATTAATGACAGGAAAGCAGAGCCATGCACCTGTGTAGTCACAGCAGGATTCCTGTGGTTGGTGTAATAACATAACATGCCAGAAAACTGGTGGCTTAAAATAACACACATTCATTCTTTTATAGGCATAAAAGTTGAAAGCCGTTTTGCTGAGCCAAAATCAAGGTGCTGTCATAAGGCTCCCTGGGAATATTCCCTTTCCTTGCTTTCCCAGGTTTTTATCCCTGCAATACTTACAATGTGGATGTCTTTATTACCTTAATCACTGTGGCCAAATACCTAACATTATGACTTAGAGGAAGAAACATTCATTTTGCCCCATGGGTTCAGAAGATTGTAGATCACTACTGCAGGTAAATCAAGGAGTCGGTAATGGGAGTGGGAGCATGCACCATGGAGTCAGGAAGCAGACAAGGGGCCAGAATATCATCAAAGGCCCATTCTAGTAACTAACCCTCAGATGATACCCTAGCCAAATATCCATTTCCTCAAACTCCATAGCTAGGGACCAAACATTCAAAATTTGATTCTATGAGGGATCATCGAAATTCAAACTACAACAACAACACAATACGCAGCCAATATTCACATTGCCTGCAGCTATAACAATTCTTCCCTTCGCCTCTTCTGAGGATACTTGTGCTGGCATCTAATCTTACCAAGGTAATCCAAAGCAATCCCCCAGTCCCCCAACAAGATCTTTAGCTAAATCAAAACTATCATATCTCCTTTGTCACAAGTACTCATAAGTCTCAGCGTGAAAGATCTAAAGATCTTTGGGGGCTATTAAAAACTGTGTCATATAAGGTCTGAGGATACTCCATATAAAACTCGTTAACATCTTAAAAGAATGAGTGCATTTGCCTTTTCTATATTAGTGGGAAAAACCCTTTCCTGTTTTCTTTTAGAACCTATGGCAAATAGATGCCAGATTATAACAGTAGATAGAATTCACCTGAGGAGGCTCAATCAAACGTGCTGATGGACAAGATTGAAAGAATGAAAGCAGATGTAAGGTATTCAATCAATGATAAGCAACAGGAAGATTTCTACCACACTCAACAGGTAAGAAAGAATGAGGGGCTACCTGAACTTCTTGGCACGCCTGACAGGGACCAACCTTCCCAGCATACAGGAGGCATAGACAAGAGGAAATAAATGACGCTTTTGTGAGATGAGAAATAAAATAGCCTACACACCTATTATTCCAATAATACCTATTTGAAAACTAACTCCAATCAATAGGTACTACATAGTTGACCTATAATGTTGAGCTCATCCTTGTCTGTATTGATAATCCTTTTTCATTTCTCTCACAGCTTTTTGTTTAAGGGCCTTTTTGCTTGAATGTGTGTGTGTGTGTGTGTGTGTGTGTGTGTGTGTGTGTGTGTGTGTGTGGTGTACTAGGAGATAGGTAGATAGATAGATAGATAGATAGATAGATAGATAGATAGATAGTGATACATCTTCAGAACTTAAAACAAGACAGTAAAGAATTGCATCTTCTTTTTCTATGATTATTCAATGCACAAAATTATGTTACCTCCTCATTTATGATCTCAAATGGTTTGCCACCCTCCTACTGTGTCTTGCCCTCAGCATCATTCCCCTGGCTTGAAGAGAAACTGTCTTGATTGTATTAAATTATTCATCCTCATAGGAAACACTAAATTAAGAATAATTAAGTTCTATATCTTTCACTCCTAATTCCATATGTTGGAAATAGTTTAGATTTCCTCTGCAATTTCTAGGGATGCTCTTGCTTACTCACCAATGTCCTCAAACATAAATGATTTCTATGCAGAGGCTGCATATAGATTCATTATATTCCTGGTCCTTGCCTGATTTCTAAATTTTACATTTCCCTAGGAAAAAAAGAGATACTTTAACCAGTAACTTCTGTGTCTTCTAGGCAGAATTAATGTACTCAGCATGACCCCACTCAGAGCCTCAGAGCTCTTGCCTGCTGTCTTCTTGTCTAAACCAAATCCACTTCTGATCCACTCACTGAATCACTCTCCACCACCCTTCTGCTAGCATCCTTGGCTCAGCACTCCTGATCATATATCTCCTCTCATCACCAGTTTAAAGAGTCTGCACTGAGTGGTACTGCATCTGCTGCTTGGCGAATTAAAGTCTTGCTCCAAATCCCATGCACGGTTAACAAAGCACTTCTCTCCTTGCCCTTCTCCTTGCAGCCGGAAACTCTCCTCAAAGAGAAGGGGACAGAAGCAATCAATAGTGTCTCTAAACAGAGGATGCCATTGGCAAGGAAGTAAAGCTCAGTCACCACTGCAGTGAACCCCAGGCCTCTGATTAAGACACCTCGCATGAGTCTGATTGATCTGCCTGCCTGCACTGCATGCAAACTGGCTCTGCCCTCCCTCTCTGACTGCTTAATTCCCTTCCCAGAACAGAAAGAACTCACTGAGAAAAGGGGTGCTCCAGTCTGTGAAGGCTTAGATGAAATTACTGACAGATCATTGTTCTTTCTGCATTCAGATTTGGCAATCAATTAGGAAGGATCTTGTAGCAATCACACTTGGAAGTGAAAAATCTACATTAGGTCACATCAACAAAGCACCTTGTTACCTTCTTCATTAATGAAAGCTAGCTCCCTGTAGCCTGTTTGATCAACGTGACCTAGTCTAGCTATGGACTACCCTGTTAGTTTTCTCACACAAAGAACAGAAAGGAACTTCACGAAGGTGAACACCCAGCTAAATCTCAGAACGTGAGGTTACAGTACAGGCCTGGTGAACTGACTCAGGACCTCCCCACACAGAGTGTTTCCATGTGTAGATTAAATACATACATGAATATAAAGTACTTTAATATATATATATAGCAAGCTTTCAGAATTTTTAGCAAGTTATGAAAGCTTATAATATACAAGTGGCTCCATCTTTTATTGTTTTTTCATCTTTTATTTCAACATATAGAGGATATATATATTACATTTGTGTAATATTATGTACTATATATTATGCTAATCTGTACTATTAGTGTATTATACTTACTATCCAATATGATTGATCACCCACTGTGAGCAAGGAAGGTAATAACTGACATTTTGAATTTTACATAGAATTAAACCTCTCTAAAATGTTACAGTACAAGTATTATTTGTCTCATATAATGTAGAGGAAATTGCAATTTAGAAAAATCAAGTAATCTCTCTCACCACACACCATTAGTGAGCAGCAGAACTAGTGTCAGAACCGTGTCATGTCTTCACTGGTAGGGAGACAAAGAAAGGTAGCTGTAGTGTACGCCACATAGTAATTTATAATCTTATAGTAGAAATAAGACACACACAGGTAAAAGGCTGTGTGATGAAGAAAAACCATCTAGGACATGTTGTGGGTATTAAAATGACTAATTCCAAAATGAAATGTCAACAATAAATACTTGGAGTTCAGCCGATCAGTGCTTCTTATGAATTGCTTCCAGCTAGGCTGACTGAAACATTCTCCTCTATTTCTGCCTTTTCCCAGGTGTTCATACCCATCGCAAACCTCTGGGAAAGTATTCTCTGTCATCTTCTCATTTACTAGACTTAATTGTATAATGGCCCTCTGACAGTTCTTAAGAACTCAACACATCTACCCTGTCACAGACCATATTTTCTTCCCTTTTGGTAAACTCTTTACAACAGTCCTCTATCTCTCTAGAACTAGACCTTCTAATCAAGCAAAAGAAACACGCATGTCCAAATGATACTACCCCCTCTCCATGTTCTTCTTCTTCCTTCCACATATGATTGGTGGGGGATTTAAGAATAAACACTTGTTTGCCAGCAAGACCTGGCCCAGAGATTGGAGGAGAAGAGGTATGGAATGGGAGTTGCCAAAGCCTGACATAATCTATAAGAAATACAGATTTGAAAATTCAAAAGGTCTTCAATTACTCAAGTTATATTTCTTTTAAACATGATTGCTATTCACTACTTCCTTATAAAAAAGTCTCATTCATAGAAAGAACAGAATTTTGAATGAATGATTCATGAGTATCAAGTCTAAGAAAGTTTTAGAATTCTAGCACCCTCATATAGGAAGAAAAAATTGTTCTATAATACAAAAAAGCTTGGTTTTAGTATTTTTCTTACTACTAAATACTATAATCTGTATTTTGAAATTAGTCTGAAGAAATTTGCAGTAGACGCATCCAATAATGTATAGATATTCATGTAAAATGATAGTAATTATTTCTAATACTCTGATAAACTACCTTGACACAAAAAGCAACCTAGAGGAGAAAGGGTTTCCCTTTCATTTGCAGGTTTTTGTCCATCACTGAGGAGACATGGAGAAAGCAGGAACTCAAAACAGCTGGTCACATGACATCCACAGGCCTGAACAGAGGAAGGTGGGCATCTGTGGTATTTCAGAGCTTAGAAGATATCTGTCCAGACCTTCTAGATTTTAGAGTCTCTGTTGAGAAGTCCAGTGTAATTCTGATCAGTCTGACTTTGTATGTTACCTGGCCTTTACTCCTTGCCACTTTTAATATTCTTTGTTTTGTACATTTTGTGTTTTGACTACTATTTTTTATATGTTTATAGGCATCACTTCCTTTAAGTTGGGCTTGTTCTCTTGTTTCATTTTGTTTAAAGTGATTTCTGGACCTGGCAGCTGTGACTCTTTATCTTCTTGTACTCCTGTTATTTTTATGTTAGTTGATCAAGTGGATACAAATTGAAAAGGAAGAAGTCAAAGAATGATTATGTGCAGATGATATGATAATATATATAAGCAACTCCAAAAAGTCTACCGAAGAACACCTACAAATAATAAACACCTTCAGCAAAGTGACTGGATACAAAATTAACTCAAAAAAAAAAATCAGTGGCCTTCCTTTATACAAATGCTAAACAGGCCAAGAAAGAAATTAAGGAAACACTGCCCTCTAAAAGAGTCATGAATAAGATATCTTGGTGCCTCTCTACCCAAACAGGTGAAAGATCTATAGGAAAAGAACTTCAAATCCCGAGGAAAGAAATTAAGGAAGATATCAAACGATGGAAAGAACTCCCATGTTCCTAGATCAGTAGGATAAAAATAGTAAAAATGGCCATCCTACCGAAAACAATCTGAAGATAGAATACAATTCCCTTCAAAATCCAACACAATTCTCTGCCTACCTTGAAAGAACAATTCTCAACTTCATATGGAAAAACAAAAACAAAAATAAAATCAAACAAACAAACAAAATCCCAGGGTCTCTAAAACAATCATGAACAATTAAAGAACTTCTGGAGGTATCCCCGTCTCTGACCACAAACTATACTACAGAATAATGGTAATAAAACTGCATGGTATTGGTAAAGGAACAGACAGGTTGATGAATAAAATAGAATCAAAGAATGTTAATTAAACCTACGTACCTATGCACACTTAAATTTTTACAAAGAAGGCAAAATCATACAATGACAAAAGGATAGCACCTTCAACAAATAGTGCGGGTCTAACTGGAAGTCTGCATGTAGAAGAGCTCAAATAGATCCATTTCTATCATCTTGCACAAAACTCAACTCCAAGTAGATCAAAGACCTCAATGAAAAACCTCATACACTAAATCTAATAGAACAAAATGTGGGAATTAGCCTTGAACTAATTGGTACAAGAGACAACTTCTTGAACAGAAAATCAATGGCTCAGGTCTAAGATCAACAAGGGGTTAATGGGACCTCATGAAACTGAAAAGCTTCTGTAAGATGAAGGCCACTTTCATTAGGACAAAACAGAAGCCTCATATTGAGAAAGCATCTTCACCAACCCTATATCTGACAGAGGGCTAATATCCAAAATTTATGAAGAACTCAAGAAGCTGTACACTAACAACCCAAATAACCCAATTAAAAATGGGGTACAAAGCTTAACAAAGATTTCTCAACAAAGGACTCTCAAATGCCCAAGAAGCACTTAAAGAAATATTCAATGACCTTAGTCATCATGGAAATGCAAGTTAAAACAACTCCGATCACTAAGATCAAAATCTCAAGTGATGGCAAATGCTGACAAGAGTGTAGACAATGGGAACCCTTCTCAATTGCTGGTGGGAGTGCAAATGTGTACAACCACCTTCCAAATCAATTTTGTAGTTTTCTCAGAAAACTGAGAATAGTTCTACATCAAGACCCACTCTTGGGTTCTATATCACTCCTAGGCATAGAGCCAAAAGATCCTCCACTATACCACAGGGTCACTTTCTCAAATATGTTCGTACCAGCTTTATTTGTAATAGCCAGAAACTGGAAACAATCTAGATGCCCCTCAACTGAAGAATGTATAGAGAAACTGTGCTACATCTACAAAGTGCAACACTATTCAGCCATTAACAACAATGAATACCATGAATTTTTCAGGCAAATGGATGGAACTTAATATCAGGCTGAATGAGGCAACACAGACCCAAAAGGGTATGCATGGTATGTACTCATAAGTAGATATTAACAATAAAGTACAGGATATCTACAGTACAATCTACATATGTGAAAAACTAAACAAGAAGGAAGGCTCAAGAGATAAAGATTGAATCTCACTTAGGAGAATAAAATAGATATAGGAGGTGGAGGGGTGGGAAAGGAGACGGGGGTGGGGAATGGGGTGGCCGACAGAAGAGAGGACCAGAGGACCAAGAGATTGAATAGAAATCTGAAGTTTGGAGGGATGTGAGGTGGAGCACATCTCGAGGACATTCCAGAACCTTCTTTCTCTCATATCCAATTGTTAGAGCATCTGGTAGCATGTGTTTCAGGGAACAGCTGCTACTTGGAACACCATTGTCTACCAAATTCACTGGACATTTAGAGTGAAGCAGAGATTCACCTTTGTTATTGGTTTTGTTAAAGTCATTGGCACCTACATTATTTTTGATCCAAGACCTATTCTTTCCTGATTAATGTATTATTTTAATTCTCCATAGAAAAGTACTGTGTATAAAAGACTAAAATTATCCTGATATTTCCTAGAAATACATATTTTTAATCTTGTTTAAAGTGAAACATTTAGCTTCATACTTATATTTTCTGCCACATGGAATATTATATCTGCATAGTATAACATCATTTTATATTATTTTCAATATAAATGTATCGAATGTTTTAAATCTTGAGCTCTTTTTTTTTCATCCTTCACTAACATTTTACTCGGTTATGTGCCTGTATCTAAAATAAATACTTCTCTAAAGTCAAGTGGCTGGCTTTTCCTCCGAAACCTAGTAACTCACTTTTCTGGCATTTTAAAAGTGTCAAAAATCTCAGTTCCAATCAATAGCTTGTCATAACATTAACTAACTCGACAAGCATGCCTTTGGAGTAGGTACAGTTAAAATATTAAATAACAGCCTGTGTAATTATGCTCCTGGGAATGGTCCCACATCTCAACCACCAGGTGGCAATTTCACCACATTATATGTGCCATTAGGTAAGCAATGGGCTAAATGGTGTGAAAAGATGATTTTTTCTTACTGGCAATTTGGTACTTTAAGGGCATGCTGAGAGACACCAGTAACAACACTCAGGACCATGAGTGCAAGATGCAATGGAAGTTCTATACGCTATGAAAGACAAAAAGTTGTTGTTTTCTTTGTGTCTGAGCTTATATTACAAGTACAACAAATGGGTCCTAAGTTCCACATACCAAAAAAGGACAACTTAGCAACAGGTAAGCTCACCCAAAGGAGAAGAAAAGATTTAGATATTCTCTGCTACTCTAGCGTTAAAAAAAAATCAGTCGCACACACATGCACACACACACACACACACACACACACACACACACACACACACACACACACACTACTCCTACCCACACTGCTCTTATCTGTGTTCAATGTCGTCATTGCTTTTCAACTTAGTGATCCTCAAGTTTTCCTAAATCAGACTTATTAAATGAGCAGAGTTCTATTAGAGTTTCACAATTCATGTTTCTAATGGGGCAACTCTTCCCCCCAGCCCCACACCAGTGATGCTAATGTTGATCATTAAGGAATACACTTTGATAACTCTTCTTTTTTTTCTACACACCAAGCTTCTGATGATCCCCTGGGATACCACAATGAGGAAGATATTCATTGCCTAGCACAAGTACTTGCTAATTGTAAGGCATTTGATAACATCAACTTTTGTGCCTCATTTTCTATCTAAAAATGAGGATAATATAACTTGTCTCATAGGATGCTTTAAAATAAAATAAAATACAGTAAAAAGGATATTATACAATATCTCATGGTTTTAAGCATTCTAGAGAGGAGTCAGGTAAGTTGGCAATGTCAATGTGATGTGATAGGGCCAAAGAGTCTTCTCCAGAATCAATTTCAATGAAGGAAGCAGAAATCAGAGAATCCTTTCCTAGTACCCATCCTATGTCCTTTCTAGGACACTTCCATATCCTATGAAGATCTAATGAAAGAAAGAATTACAATTCACTAACACTCATAGTTTTATGATTCAGTATTCTTTCAAGCATTTCAAGCATTCATAATAGAAAGTTGCCTTAAACAAGACTGGGCAAAATACATTCACACGCACATCAATACACATAATACTCATATACAAAGTGTTTTATCTGACTCATGGAAATAAGAAAATAATAGGCAGAATTGCCTTATGGTTCAATAGGATTAAGATTCTGATCATTGCCTTAATGTTCTCTCTCTCCCTCTCCCTCGCCCTCTCCCTCTCCCTCTCCCTCCCCCATTCCCCTTTCCTGTTCTCCTGCTCCTGCTCTCCCTCTCCTGCTCTCTTGCTCTCACTCTTGTTCTCTCTCCCTTCTCTCTCTCTCTCTCTCTCTCTCTCTCTCTCTCTCTCTCTCTCTCTCTCTACTTTCATTCTCTGTTGACATTATTTATTTTGACTTATCTCCCTGCTGTCTTGATTTATGAATATTTTCTATAGCATGTTCTTGACACAATCTGTGCCATAACTCAGTGGCAGAGAAATTCCTTAGCAAGTCCAATGCCCTGAATATTATCTTCAGTTTAGCCAAAATGTCCTGCTTGCTGTGCTAGAGGTACAGGACTTCTAACCAAGCACATGAGAGAACGAAGCAGCAAGACTGCAAATTTCAGAACATCCTATGCTACATAACAAGATTGTCTCAGCATTAGCTTCTTTTTACCCCAGTATAATTTATTATTTATTTATTATAGAATTATTTTGCTTTCTGACACACCTCAATCCTAAATGATGGCCAAATTGGCTTCCCAAATAAGGCGTGGAAACAACGATGTCTTTGATATATATGTTACATTATTATGTTAGGTTGTATTAAGTATATCTTTTGCATGCTATGGTGAAAGTAATAGGCAAAACTCCAAGATTTTATAGTTGATTCCATAATTTAAAAGCACATGTTGATTATCTCTCCTAATTTCTAGAATTATTTTTAGTTTATATTATATTATATTCATTATATTATTAAAGGATTTTTTCAACATTAGCTTCTTTTAAGGACAATTTGATTCACGGCCCTGGCTGGGACTTGTTTGGTTCAGGTGCACACATATAATTTGAATTGATATTCTCCAAAAAGAAATGCATAACCAGAATCCATGCCTTTGACGTTTCATTGAAGAGTCTTCACTGATACAATATTAACATATTTCTAGATAATATAATTTTGTATTGACTCCAACAACCTATGTCCTTATGAGATGCGTAAGTTAAGAAAAACCAGAAGAGAAAATATTATAAAAACCAAGTCCATATACCCTACAACCAAGAACAACCAGGGATTACCAGAAAATACCAAAGGAAATAGAAAAACATAGATTCTTCTTCAGAGGAAAGAACTAACCTACCAAAACCATAGTTTTGTACCTGGGTTTCAAAATAATGAGAAAATTAATTCCTGTGGCTTTAGTCACATTCAATCTGTGGTGATGTTTATGGCTGTTCCTAGCAAACATAACATCCTTTAATAAAATTAATGAAGGATTTTGTTTCTCCAGACTTTTGTTGATAACCCAGCCTTCAAATAAGGACATTAAAAAATATTAACAGTATGATTAAAATAAGGCCAAAGGGGGGAGAGCATGATAATTATGACAGTGGTTGCTAGTGCTTACTTATTTTACACTCCCATTAAATCTCACAGCCATCATTGGAGGTACCCAGTACCCTTATCTCTGTTTTTTTAATGCAACAGATAAAGACTCAGTGAAACTCATTAATTTCTTTAATTAACTCTTAGAAAGAAGTATTCCATTTGTTCTATCTCAACTATATTTCATGAAGTAAAAAATATGTCTAATGCTTCCTAAGCCATTGGATAGTGCTGGCAGTTCTAAAGGACATCCTAAAAGACCTGCTGGGCTGGAAATAATTGAAGTCAGGCACTGCACCATAGTCCTTTCCTTGGCTGTTTTACATTTAACTAGCTAGAGAACAATTATCTTAGTCCCTGTCTTTTCTGTCCTCTAAAATGTCACATTAAAGTGTAACCCTCCATCAGTGAAGCCTTGTGGTATTTAATTAGTAACTCAGCTGCATTCATATGGAAATCCTAAGAGCTCACTAACCTGGGGACAAGTATGTGTTGTGAAAAGATTCTTGCAAGAGTCTGTGCTAACAATCTAAGAACTAAGCTAAATGGTGGGGTTTCATTCCCATCTTCTACTCTCCTCAGCTTAGCTCAGAAGCAACATGATAACCTTCAACCACTAAAGAGGAGCTGAAAGGGTTTGGTTCTCCAAGTAGGAAACCATAATGGAATTTGTGGTTGCTCTTAAAATTCCTGTGTCCTAAAGCAAAGTCAGTGTGATATGTAAAAAAGGAACATGAGCCTACAGGTCACCAGGACATGGTGTGGTCATCAATATTTGTTTAATTTTCTAGTTTCTTTCAACCCAAAGACCGTTCAACTTTCATGCTCCTCTGACGGGCTCTACATTCTGTGAGACCAGAGCTATAACTCCCTTCTGGCTGAGTACTAGTGTCCAGTTATTCGTACAATGAAAACTACTTCTGTTGCCAGCAATATAGTGCTTGCTGGTCCATACTCTAGAGGCCTTACTAATTTACCCATCTTCTGGGCTTCCAGATCTCATCCAGAACTGATTATACTATTATCTCCCTTTGTTTCTCCAGAGCTGAGAGGTTTTAATATTCTCTGAAGTTACTAAATGGTATTTCATCTCTATTTATAGGTCCTTCATGTGTTTGAAAAATTGTTTCAGAGTGATAACCTGACTGGTTGTGTGATCTTATTGTTTGCATTCTTCAGTTTCTGTTGAAAAGTGGAATGAGAGAAGAATAATATTTACTTTACAATGTTCTTATAGTTAATGGCTCTTACACATTCTTTGAGACTATGTACTTTAAGTTCTTGATTTACAATATATACCTAGTACAGAACAACCTGAGTTCCAAAATGTAAAGTCTGTCCATTTCTTGTATAATATGAAGTATATATAATATTTAATTTCATTAGCTCATGGCACTCAGGAAATTTCTTCATTTGATCCTTCCATGTACTTGTAAGCCATTTTGTCATTGTCTATTCATTTGCACTAAATCAATAGAGCTGAAAAATATACAGAACGTAACTCAAGAAGGATTCATTGAGCATCTGTCTTCTTGCAATCATACACTGTGGTTGTTGAGAAGGAAGCTGATGGTAGGAAAGGGACTTGGGATTTGTGTTCTTTTCATATAAAATTCAAACTTCAAGGCAATAAAGTACTTTTAAGTGGATAGCTGCTGCCTTAACAAATACCTATGTAGTATTTAGCACACACTTGTATCACGAATGACCATAAGCTTCCCATTCCCAATTCCTGACCACCTTAATCTTCTTTCTGCAACACAAATAAAATTTCACTGTTCTTATTTTTACATAGATTCACTTTGATGTGCTGTATATGAAAGGTAAATATTCTCAGGTGTCTGGTGTCCTCAAGCTTTCTTCTTTGCCCTAGACACATAATATGTTGGGTTTTCTCAGGTGATGACTCCTTACAGCTTCCTTCTTTTATAAAATACTAGCAATTCTGTTACTTGTCTTCCAGGACAATAGTGAATTGTTAACTCCATCCTGTTGTAAAACCTAGTCAAGAAATTCTATGGTTGTTTACTCTTTTTAAGTTATAAAGTTGCCATTTATTTTCACTTATTTTCCCAGATGTCTTACCCTCTTATGGTCCTTGAATTTGTGAGTATAATCCAAGCAAACATCTATAGTAGATCTAACTCAATGAAATTTTTCTTCTTCTTATACTGAGTCTCCAAAGAATCAGTAATTTTGTATTATATCCCAGACACTGTAAAAATTATTGTACAGAATTCCTCGATGTTTCCATGTACCTCCAAAGAGTATATTTTTGAGAAAAAAAAACAGAAATTGAACTGTGTGCATCTGACATGTAAATTTTGCCTCTTGAATAGCAGTTCATTCTTTTGAAGAGAAGGTTTCGATCTTCCCTATTCTTGATGGATCAGGGACTAGCCATATCATACTGAATCAGTGCTTTTACATATAATTTCAGCTTCCCACTCTGCTGACTCTCTCCATCCCTGGAGTGCTCTTGCTTTTTCACGGCTGGTTTCCTCCAAGTATATTCTCTGTTCATCAGACCAGAAAGATGGCAGACATTCTGTTGTTTGACCACGATGCACATTGCTGACTTTAACCTGCATCAGAATAAAAGCCATGAAGATTAAAAAAAAATCCTGTTCTGATCCTTTCTTACAAATGATGATGTTTCCTCTGGGATTTGCTTGTCTTTTTCTTGTTCTCCAATATCTTCACCTCATTATTTTCTTGTATCTTATCTAGAGTTTAAATTGTTACCTGTGGTGGGGATGTTCCAAACAGTACTCACAGAAATATGTAAGTCTGGAACTCATTTATTTCATATATATATATATAATAAACAAAAAGAAATCAGTGCTGGGGAGTAGTTATGTCTTATAAATCAATGGTTCAGAAAAAGCCTTCTGCCAAAAGGATTAGGTAAGCTGGAACTGGAAATCTATATAAAAAAAAAGTGACTAAGCCAAAAACTGAATATGAAAAGACTATTTCCTATCACAAAAATAATAAGAAAGTACCTCTTTATGAGTCTTCTTGTCATGGGAGGTAACACTAAATCTTGGTATTAGAAGATTCACTGCTTCCTGGAATAAAAAATTTTAGCTTTTGACCATAAATTCAAATATCTTGGGGTTAAGAGACTTAAGGCTGTACGTTGTAAACCACTCCTTATATAGGCACAATGCAGTAATAATATAATATAAATATAAATATATATATATATATATATATAACTTACCCTGAGGTAAATTCTCTTGTCAATACATGGCATGTGAGCTCATTCAGATGACTTTTTATGTCATTTGCTGCATAGGTATATTCTAAAAGTACACTCATAGTTCATTCAGGAAGATTATCATACACACAGAGCATGACAGGAGAAGGGTGAAATACGTTAAGGGAAGGATAGGATGGAAAGGGAAGTAGCAGCAAGAACAAGAGAAGTGATGGGAGGAAATGGAACACCATTCTGCATTCTCTTGAATAGGAATCCATATTTAACTAGGCTGGGTAAAGCAGAAGAGGGACTATTTGAGGGAAAAAGGGGGTAAAACTTATTAGACAATGGTAGCAGAGGTGCATGTGTGAAAATATGATAAGGAAAAGCATTATTTTGTATGTTTCCTAGTATAAAAGTGGGACTTGGGATGTAGTTCAGGGATAGAACTCTTGCTTAGCATTCCTAAGCCCCCCCCCAGGTTCTATTGCCAGTGCCACCAAATTAATATTTAGTAATATTACTGCAGGAAAAAAGAGACCAGCATTTTGGCACACTTTCCCAAAATTAACATGTGCCAGCTCTGCTGTGGTGAGAAGACTACAAAGTCAGAAGCAAGCGTTTGTCTGTTAAGTCACTGTAGCTTGGTGTCTTCATCTTTACTAGTCTCTGTATCACTTAAAACAATACACCCTTTATAGATTGAAATTGATTCCATTGATACCAATTTAACAAAATGTGGGACATAGCGATACTCTCTCTTTAAATCTAAAACTGTGCAACATCCAAGAAACTCATCAGTTGGTGCTGTTTCTCAACAATTCACTAACATATTCTACACGGATCACCAATAATCATCAATTATTTGATCATTTGTGAAAGAGCAGAAAGCCATGCTATGATTGAAGGAGAGTGAGGATAGTGATTTACCTTTTATGTATGGAAGACCAACGGGGTGGGGGGGGGGACCAACAAAACAACTTTATACTACACAATAACTATATAACAATTAATATCAATCCAAGCTATTTCAAGAGTGACCCCTTAAATACCTAAAAGGGGATAAAATATTTAAGCACTCGAATGGATAGAAATATCAAGTCTTTTAATTGATATTTGCTTGAGTTGCTAATAGAATTGTATAATGTACGTGTGAATATTCTCCCTTTATTTCATACTGAGCTCTGTTGATGAATGATACTGAGAAGCGTCTGGAAATATAAATTAAGAGACACATTAAAGGTCTGTATTTCATAAGAAACATAGGCAGGTGGATATTATAAGAAACATGTTAAGGATACATAAAGTCAATATACTGATGGTAGGGAAATCCACCCTTCACCCATTTTTTTCTCACCAAAAAGCGCCATAGACGAATCCTTGATATATAATCTGAAATACCTATGACTATGTTTTTCCTACCCCACACTATGATTACATTTTTAATAGTGATAATTAAGTCACCGGCTTGCAGTGAGGGTCAAGCCCAGTCCTAAGGGAGGAAGGTGATATTTCAACAATACTGCAGATGCTACCAGAACTCACATGGAATCATGGGATGGAGATGTACTTCAGAACCAACAGTGAAAAGGCAGCAGTGAAGAGGACACTGCTACAGTCAAATAGGCTTTGAAGGTTCTGCAATCAGGTTTCACATCAGAGAAGGAGTAGATGGAAGATCATATCATACTGACAAGACATCTTTTAAGAACACATAATGTATTTCCTGTGACTTCCAAAAATGGTGGGCAATTGTCCCAGCAGGAGAAGTTGCTGCAGTTATATCAATCAATCATTGTTATTATTCATTAAGCAAACTCTCAAGATACTGCGTCAATTGATCAATTATATCAAATAGATCCCACAAGTACTGCCTCCACACAGGTGACTGTGCTCAGAATCAGGAGCTTGTGTTTAAAATTTATGTGTGTGGTCGGAGGCAAAATTTTAACAAACTGATACTCAGAATCTTATTCCTTCAATACATGAGAATATTTTGTAAGTCCATAAGTAACTTCATAGCATCAAACCATGCAAATGAACTCAACTGTCCAGCACTGTATGTTTCTTTTTCCCCCCTGTGGCCTTCACATCCACTTCATCAGGAAAGACCCCACAAACATTCACAGGCTTCCTGTAATTCTTCCTATTACCTTTGTCTATAGCACTGAATGCCCACCGTCTCCCTTCCTATCATGGTATTCCTACTGATGTTAAATCCATGAATGTCAATCCATTTGGCAGGGACATGTGCACACTCGTAAGATTATAAAAGCTCCAAAATTATGCAAAGAATAAAATTAAGGAAATGTTTTAAGTAAGTATAAAAGCTAAGTTTCAAATAGTGGAATATCGCCTTCCTGAAGCATGGCTTAGCAGTGTCAGTGCTCACAGGGGAACTTGGGAATTTGAAGTATGAAATAGGGGCACTATTCTCTCTTCTGTGCATGACATTTAGTGTTTAATATTTGTATAGCAGTTTATGATACATCCAACATTATTGTGCTAATTAGCTGCTGAGAGTCTTAAATGTTTGCAGACCATCCGCTGGGTGTTCCTTAGGGAAATGACGTAATGGAATTGTGCCAGAATGTCTGATCCAAAACCCTGATTTTACCACTTACTGTCACTTTAAGCAAACGCCTTAATCTCCTTAGGATTCACAGATGCCTGTAAAGTGAATAGCAATAATAGTGCATAGAATTTGATGAGAAGTAAACAAAATAATATGTAGACTAAGTAGCTGGCTAAGTACTTAGTGCATAGTGAACACTGTGCCCATTGGCAGAAAGAGCCCCGAGGGCCTTGCCCATTTTGTTCTTTAATAAATTTCATCTTTCTAACTCCACAAAGGGGACACTGTTATCCATGTTTCGCAGACCAGAAAAGCAAAACAAAAAGACACGGTTTCTTTTACAGTGTTAGGTTTTTTCCTTGGTTGTTGTTCTTATCATATTTAGTCCCAGTTTAAGGATTAAAAATCAAAATTCATAACAAAAGTAACTTGATCTCAAAAACAAGTGAACTTAAACTTCTGTCCACCTATTTTACCCTGCTCAAGTGATGAGTAATTAATCATACCCATGCCATTTTATAGCCTGCATGAACACTCTGCATTTCCCCTATAATATATTGAAATTTTATATAAATGGTAGATGAAGTAGCATGTGCAATTGCACAAAATTAATTTTTAAATTAATTAAAGACTTTCTGAATGTAAATAGGCTGATCACTTGAATTATTCAATACAATAAAGTCATCATTTAAATCAACAAAGTTATAATTTAAATCAAGAATTTGTGGAGCAACAAAGTAAACCAGTTTTGGGTGGTTGTATGTTTTTTAACACGAATTTAAACTAGACAATTGCCCAACTTTTATTTTCATCTTTATTTTTACCTCATTTTGTGTGAATGTAAATCAAACAATCAATGAATGAATGATCAGCAACTAAGGAAAACCTGTTCAAAGCCCACTCCAAAACGAGTCACTTCAGAACAGAGCAAAAGCATTGATCTACAAACTCTGTCCCAACAGGAAGTCATTCATTCTGCAAATATGATAAGAACATGCAGTGCCTAAGTGGTATGCCACCAAATTTAGCATCACAATGAAGAACTATTGGACCTCAGTGTCCTGATTTATTTTATCTGCCTTTGCCTTTATTCAACTCCTACTTTTATTTTAAATTTTTGTATACTATTAAACTACAGTTTTTGACCACAAGCTTATATGGAGAGCTGAGTCTTCAGTTGTGTTTACCAGACATGGTTATTATCTGTTTGCCAAAACCATGGGCTATGAAAAAACCAATTGGAAACCACTCCCGTTAGGGCACATATATCTTGCTCCTCATCTCTGCATTACGAGAGTGGCCTGTTGGTTCATAGCTGGGAAGGATGCATGTCTCAGTATCTCAGCAGGTTATTTCTTTCCCATGGCCTCTACCTCCATGTCAAGTCTCAAGAAACCAAGTGTTAATCCCCACCCTAGAATTTATCAAACAATCTATCCATTTTCTGTCTCCTAATGGAAGAGCTTCATTTTAGGAAAAACAAACTCTTTTGGAGAAGAGACTTGAGTTATCTGGCAGAATCCAAACTGAGATGGTCCCCTAAGACTACGGTGGAACACTGCAGTTGGATTTCTGTCTTTTGGTTCTCACATCTATAGATTCAAGCTATTGAGAACAGAGCACTAACTACTGGAGACTGCGTCAGTGGTATACTACATTTTGTAGACCAGCACTGTGCTGTTACTATTGTTTCTGTTGACCTTACAAAACAGCCAAGTATAAACGAGCCATTTCTACAATCACTGTCAGGAAATTCTAGTGATGAAGTAAACACTGATGTATTTTTTTTCTTCTAAGCCATCTGGACTTCTCAAACAAAATTCTGCTACTAGATAAGACTTTATGTATGCTTTCTGAAGGCAGGGCTAGCAGAGACACTGAGGGATTGGTAAAGGCAAATTCAAATCTAAAAGCAGAAAGCTTGAAAAAAATATCTGTGGTGCCTAACAAATGTGAAAAAGATGAAAATCAAACCCATTAGCCTCTTTTCATTGGAAAATTAAGACTCCATGCTTCAGGACCGGGCACATAGTTCTAAATTTAAAAATATAGGATGTCCAGATCTCTGCACCAATTGGTAGGCCAAATAAGAGATGCAGGAAGTTTGCATCACTGAGTATTGTCTGCTTGGTCTGCATGTGTGATGCTCAACATTACTTGATTACTTTACCAGCAACTAGAAGACAAAGTAAAAAAAAAATGATTGTGGTTAACATATTGCACTAACATTTTTTTTCTAAAAGACCTATCTTTTAAAATTATAGGTTTCTATTATACCATTATTAAAACTCACTGTAGTGGTAAATAATAGGAAAAGAAATTGTGACACGATGCCACACTAGCGCCAGTTGGCACTAGTAGGTCACATGGCACTACCCTGGTGTTCTCAAAATGTCTCCACCCAACTTACTAAATTCCCAATTTCTATCCCACACTACTCTACAAGCTACTCTCTGGGCCCTGAGGCCATCTCTCTGCCCCCATGGCTAGCCCCATTAATGGCCTTCTATCTCTAGGCTCTTTGCTGTGGACTCTACTCACATTCCCAGCATTCACCCTCTGTGGTTATAGTCACAACTCTCAGTATCCAGTAAAATCAAACCTCTAGAAGCTTCCAATTTATCAATCAGATTTATATCATAAATTGTCACTCCACAAAATGTCCGCACAATAAATTCAAACCCAATTGATATTGATATAAACTACCCACCTAGATAAGACAAATTATCCTATAATAATCCATCCCTTATAAGATATTCATAGCTACTTGTGGTTAATTAAAGCCACATGGGAGTGGGTGGGTCATCCTTCTCCTCCTCCATATTCTTTTCTTGTCTTCTCCCCCTCTCTCCCACCTTTTAAGAACTCTGTCCCTGCCTTTTATTTTGCACTGCCCAATCACAGGTTTTGTCTTATCTTGTACCTACACTCACCTGCATATAGATATCAATCCACAACTCACAGACAGAGTTATCTGGCAGCAAATATTTATATATTGTGTTTTCTTTAATGACACTCACCTAAGGGTGTCACAGCCATTAGTCATTAAATCTTTACTACCAAATAAAAGAAGATAACCTTGCCTATAAGAGAACTAAGGCACAGACTGCAAAATGACTTATTACCAAAGTAACAGTAAGCTTAAAAGCCAGGCCTTCATGTTACCTACAAGAAAACCACTAGTGCAATAAACTTCCATAAGAAAAGATGGGTAAGAATTCAGGCAACTGGAGCCAAGATGAGTTCAGAAGACATAGTAGTCCTCATGGTGATAAAGCATGTGAGAGATTGAATGCTAGGTCTTACAGACATAAACAGACACATGGCTCATGCAACCAAATTCCTTGGATTTATGAGTTGAAAGCCTTCAAAAGTACCAGGTAACTGTACATCTCAAATAAGATAAAAGAGTCAAAAGGTACAGCTTCTAGTGTTGAAGATAAAAGTTTTTAAAGATTTGTGCTTTGGATCCCTTTGTCATTCTGGTGGCAGAATAATATATTTGAATACATAAAATGCAGCTGATTATAATGCAGAACACATTAAAAAATGTTTAAAGATGTTGGTAAATCCAGTCTTTTTATATCCACTACATAATTTCTTAATTTAGTTTTTTTTTCAGAGCTGAGGACCGAACCCGGGGCCTTGCGCTTGCTAGGCAAGCGCTCTACCACTGAGCTAAATCCCCAACCCATAATTTCTTAATCAAATAAAGAATGTGATTTCAAAAATAAGCCTGAGCTATATGCAGCAATGTTTAATATGTTTTAAGTTTTGTCAAAGTATCATTTATATATCAAAAACTGCATGCATTTAATCTATATCATTATGTGTCTGATATAATTATATACTCTATGTTATTATCATCAAGCCAAGGTTGCACAGGATTTATTATCTCAAATTTTTCCACTATAATTTTGGCGTGGGGAAAGGCAGAGGATGGTAAAAATACCATAGGAAGGTTATCTACAACCTTTCCTAAAACCACACAATTCTGTATTGTTAACTATAAGTGCTGTGTGGCTATTCTCAGATGTCTAGAATTTACTCATTTTGCATAACAAAAGGAATAATATTCCACCTTCTCCTCCCTCTAGCTACTGGCATCCTTTACTCCATTTTACTCTGTGATTTTATGACTTTGACTATTTTAGAAACCTCATATAAAGGGATCATCTATAGTATTTGTCATTCTGTGACTGGTTTATTTCAGATAATATAATGTGCTGTGGGTTAATCCATGTGATGGCAAATAGCTCTACATCTTCCCTTTTGAAAACTGAATAAGATGAAGTTGCATTTACATCTCATACGTTCTCTATCCAATATATAATTTTACCAAATTATGCCTCTCTGAACTACTTGACATAATCTACAGATTCAAGAATCCCATAGGAAGGCACAGGAATTTGCAAATATATTAAGAACAATTCATATTTATCACAACATGTATTAGTTAATTTAATTGTTGCTGGGATCAGATGCCTGACAAAGGCTATTTGGAGGAGGAAGAGCTTACACTGGCTCACAATGTAAGGAGATTATTTCATAATTGGATGTAGGGAGCAGGTGGGAAAGACAAGATAGTAAGACCAGAAGGCCAGTTCATCTCATAACATTTGCAGTCAGAAAGCAGAGACTAGACAAAACAGCATCCCAAACAATGCTGCCAGCAGAGAACCAAGTATCCAAACACATGAGCCTTTGGGGAATATCTCACACTCAAACCACGTTTTGCCCTTGTCTCTTATAGGCTTCTAGCCATCTATCAGTGAAAACTGAATTCAGTTCAACTTTGGACATTTTTACAATTTTGAACACTGCCAACACTGTTTAAAAGCCCAAAGTCTAGAGTCTCTTCTGAGACTAAGGGAAGCCTCTTGACTGTGACTGACTGTAATTTTTTAAGTTATATACTTCCGATATAGAATCACACTGAATAAATTCTTCAAATCCAAAAGAAATCAATAGGGACAGATCTAGGAAAGATCAGATTTAGCAAAACTGACAATACAGGGGTAGAAGTGGGATTTGACAAATTTTGCTGTTCTTTGTCTAACATCTGGGAATTGTGACAGAAGTAGATGGGCTCTAAAGACACTGGGTTGCCCTACTCCTTCATTTTTGAAGCTTGAAGGATATATAGTGTCTCTTAGACACAGCACCATGTCTTCAGTCTTCTACACCAGATGAACCATGGCCCTAGAATCTCTAACCTCCCATGAACCATATTACAACTTAGACTTCATCTTCACAGTTTAATAACATGTCATCTAAAAGACCTCCTTTCAAGTGCACCAACCCTTCCATACATCTCCTGTCCTCAGCAATTCTCTTGAACTGTGTTGCAGCACCCCATAGACTCCTACATGTTTTATATTTGCAATGTAAGTACACCATGGTCAAGGTGGCCAGATTTTCTGTCACCTCAGATGGAGCCTGAGTTCCTTAAGCCACATTTGATGCATAGCTGTATGCCTTGGTAGATACATTTGGAGAATTGCTTTCCTGGGTGGTGGGTTTTAACTAGGGCAGCCTACTGCCTTAGAATAGAGCACTCAAATTTAGCCGTGCAATTGACTCAATGCTTTGGGTTTTTTGGAATTTCCTTCTCTAAACAAATCTATTGATTGCTGTTGAAGTCACTTTTACTCAAAGTCTCAAGATAGACAAAGAATGTAGCCAGATAATTTGCTATAGTATCTCTATCCAAGATCCCAACAGAGTCCTTATTCTTGCTCTGAAACCTCATTGCCACTGTCTGTTTCTCTCATCATTCTTGTCTTCCAAACTACAACCAGAATTTCCAATTAAGCTCTGCTACAGACATTGTAATTCAGTTCTATCCCACAGTTCCAAACACCTATACTCAACTCTCAAAAATCAGTTCCAGTGTTGTAAAACCATATGATCAGGTCTATCACAACTGCCCCATTTCTTGGTACTGATTTCTGTTCACTCGCCTTTCTTCTCAAGTCAACAAAATAACTGACAAAAGAAATTTAATGGAGGAGGAAGTTATCCTGGCTCACAGATTTAAGGAATTATTGCATTAATGGTATAAAGTCATGGCAACAAGCAGGGAAGGTATGGTGGTAGGAAAAAAAGGCAAATTGGTAACAGATTGGCATGGTAAATCAGGAAGCAGAGAGGAAACAGGACGTTGAATAGAGCTATAAAACCTAAAGTCCAGCCCTTTTCTCCATCAAAGCTCCACTTCTCAAGGTGCTCTAACTTCCGCAACCAGTGTCATTAACCAGAGTCCATATAGTTAAATACATGAGCCTATAGGGGACATTTATTGTCAACCATAACACTGTCTCTATTTCAGTTCACTAACCAACTGAATAAAATGTGTTTAAGAGTGATGCTCTTGTATACATAGAGCAACCCATGGCTCCAACTGCATATGTAGCAGAGGATGACCTTGTTGGGCCCCAATAGGAAAACAAGCTCGGGGTTAGGGATTTAGCTCAGTGGTAGAGCGCTTGCCTAGGAAGCGCAAGGCCCTGGGTTCGGTCCCAGGTCCGGAAAAAAAAGAACCAAAAAAAAAAAAAAAAAAAAAAAAGGAAAACAAGCTCTTGGTCCTGCCAAGGCTGGACCCCCCCAGTATAGGGGAATGTCAAGGCAGAGAGGGGGAGGGGGAGGGGGATAGGTGGGGGAACACCTGCATAGAAGAAGGGGGATGGGGATGGGATAGGGGTTTATGGACAGGAAACTGGGAAAGGGAATAACATTTGAAATGTAAATTAAAAATATCCAATAAAAATTTTAAAAAATAAAAAAATTGAATTTTAAAAAAATTTAAAGAGTGATATTCTGTACTCATGCAATTCTAGCTATGTCTAGTGATGTCAGTACATTGTGCAATTCTAGATATAGCTAAAGATGTTGGTACATTGTGTAATTCTACATATATCTAATGATATCAGTATATCTTGAGACGCATATAGGTTGAACCTAGAGTTGAATGGATTATATCAGTTGTGGTTAGCATTATTGTGAAAAACTGTTCTATATGATTACAACATTTAGCAATTTTTATGACAAATTATATCATTAAAGAGCATCTTCTTGTTACAATCTGCAGTATAAATAATGACATTATTCAAATGTTTTCAGAAAACTAATATATTTTCTCAAGTAAACTTATATTGTATAAAGATACAATATTTCATTCTCTGCACAATATATAATCTGACAGGAAACACCAAAATGCATTTCTCTTAAGAAAATGGAAAGTAAAGAGAGAGCCATTTTATAATTAAAGATTATTAAATTAATAAATTCCATATGCGCTGGGGGCCAGCTGCAGAGGGCTCTTTTTTCTTGTTGGTTCTTCTGAGGCAGAATAGGAGGAAGAGCATTGATAGAGTGTAAGACTTTGTCTTATGAGATATTTAGGATTGGTGTATAATAATAAAAAGTTTACTTATCTAAGTCTAAATTGCTATGCTACTATTGCTTACCTGCCTTCTGTGTTCCTCTGAGGCCAGAAACTGCAGTCTCTGGCACTTAGCACCTCATCCTAAAACAGCAGGAGATTAAGTAAAGGATTAATTGCTAGAGCCTTTTCCCTTTTGTTCAGATGCCTCTTGCTTGTTGAGATAGGGGGAAATTTGCAGCAATAAACTTCTATTGAACCAAGAGAAGAGAATAACACTTACAGAAGGAAAAACTTTTACACAAGCAAATATACATAAACTCTCATAAGTTCATATACAGATTTACACATGTATATTTGTACATTTCTACTCACAGCAATTGGGTTCAGCTTGAATGCATTCTCACAATTACATACTTACACACACATACATACATACTTATAAATGCTTATGGAGCAAAAGACTGGAGCAGGAAGAAGTCACTCATTCTGGATAAAAAAAATGAGCTCCATTTTTTAGTGCATAGAGAAAGAAAACGCTTCTACCCTTTTAATGCTAAATGAATTAAACCCAAGTTTGAAAAAAAAAGCAAAAAGAGCTTTGTTCTATTTAATAAGACTAAACCTGACTTGTTACTAAGAAAGGCCCTTTTCTGTCCCATGGTAAGGAGAATCCTGCCCGCTCCTTCTGCTCTCTGTAGCTTCTTCCTTTTTCCTCCTTCCTTCTGCATTGTGTACATTGCTCTCTTAGTTTTTATGTTACCTATAGTTTCTAAGCTATTCCATTCTGCATTCTCCTTCTAATCTTGCTCTCTACTCCTTCTCAGATCTCACAATAAGGCTCTTACCCTCAATGCCTTTTCTCCCAATGCTATGCCTATACTTCTAAGTTCTTCTTGAGTTCAGTTCTGTCTAAAAACTTCTCCTCAGCTCAGTTCCCTCTCACAGTCAATTCCTCTCAGCTCAGTTCTGACTCTTCTCTTTGTCTTCAGTACTTAAATATCTTTCCGAATACGTGATCACTTGCTAAAAAGTTCATCAGAAGTTCACACACAAAGTCAAACCATAAATTGGAATAGAAGTTTACAGCAGAGAATGTTTAGATACATATCCATTAGTAATAATTATCCGGCTAAATATCCATCACCTATCACAGCTCCACAGGTTCACTGAAATTTGAAAACTTTAACTAAGTTATTAATGAAGTTTGATATAGATAAACTCAGTCAATATTTTATATTCTGTCCTAACACCTATGATAAATCATTAGTTCCCTCTTCATGGCCTTTGGTTAATTGTTTAACAACCTGCTAGAATATGCTCTGAGTAGGAGAAAGTCTGGTTACTATCTAAAAGGCAATTAACTGGTAATACGTAGGAGACTGACAGAGTTCTCATTGCAGTTTTGATGATCAGAAATTGAACTAACAGCAGCCCCACTATAAAAGGACTTAATAATCACTGATATAATTTTAAGAATTCTTATAGGATCATCATTAAGACTTAAGAAGTCATTTATATGTCTATACAGCATCACTTCAAGACAGTACATCTTTGTATATCTGTAGAGATATGCTCAAAGGGGATGGACTAATACCTAGTTATTGTTATATACGTTTAATAACAGGAAAAGCATGTTAATAGCAGGGATCTTTCCTAAAATGAATTCTCTTATGGCCTTGCAATTCAGAGTAAATCTGTCACAGATCATATTATAATCTGAAGCAGACCATCTCAGGAAGATCACCTGCTAGTTATTAGGTTGTCCTATTATGACTCCTACCACATATGTACTTTTGAAATTTTAAATCAAATGATTCCATATATAATGATGAAAACAGATAATGTTCAATGATGACTATTTAATAATTTTATATGAATTGCCATGTGTGCCTTTCTCTTCTCGGGGAAGTCTGTAAATAATTGAGGAAGTCCTTGATTTAGACTATACAGTGGGTGGGGATCAGCAATCTTAGTCCTGAGTCCTAAGAATTTCAAATAAATAGTCAGAAAACCTTTAGAAGTAACACAAAGCTCTGGCTTTGTTGTTTGCATTTGAAGAATTGGTATTTCTAGACATTAATAATGATTATACTATGTAGAAAATAATAAAACACTATTGTAACAACTAGCATAAAACAACTGTAATAAATCAAAAAGAAGCGAGCAAATGGCTTTGGTAAAATTGTGTTTTCATTGTTTTGCCAGAGGACTGAGGTAAGCCATGGATGACCTTTGGACTGTTAACCAAGGTACTGCTGAAAATAAGAAGTTGTAGGAAAGTTTCTGTGATTTAAACCATTCTTTTACGTATATGCAAGACTCCTAATATGAACCTGTGTAAAAGATATTTACTGATTCAAAAATATCTATGCTTTTCCAACAAAAGCCTGACTCTACACTACTGGGTAATAAAAACTAACAAATTGTGGTTGTTTCTGTCAAGAGAAGAATACATATTGTAGAAGAGGTAGAGTTATCTCTGGGTTCAAGAGGGGAAGCCTAGGTGAGTATGGCTTGTTGTGAGAGATAAAGAAAGAATGCATGATACTGGTAACTATGGGGAAAGGAGTCAACACAGGGGACTTATTCAGGTAAGGAGTTTCTCCTTGTTAGAAAGTATGAAACTGTAAGGAACACACAAAACAGGCTGAAGGCAAGGGTCAAGAGTTAATGACAGAGAGCATAGAGAATAAAGTTAATTGGAGAAGATGGAAAATTATATAAGAGAAATATGAAGAAATATCTTACAGGGCACTATTATGAGCTGGAATTTGTTCTCGCAAAAGGTGTATTGATGCTTTTTGTCTCTAAATCTTCCTAAAGTAGCTCCTTTTTTGGAAAGGAGCTTTAGCAGATGTACACCACTTAAACTAGGGTCATCTTGAGTCTGAGCAGTCCTCATATTTAATAACTGGATTTCTTATATGAAAATGGCCCCATGTGAAGACAGAAAAATACACAAAGCAAGAATGAGGATCCTGTGAAGGAGGAGGCACAGAGGCTATCTCTACACTGCTATAAGAGACATTAAAAACTATGGGCAGCAGCAAAAACTAGAGAATAAGTGGGGAACAATACTCCTCTGGAGATTTTAGAAAGAGCATGTCCCTGCTCACACTGTAGCTCAGACACAAAGCACCCAAAATTTGGAGATAATACATTTGATTTGTTTAAAACCATCTAAACTTTCAGTGATTTGTCATGGCAGCCATAGGAAGTTCATTCCTCAGGAGTCTTGACTTGGGCCAGAGAAATGCCAAGATGAGATTTGATTAGGAAAGTGGTATTATCAGATTTTCAGTTTGAAAGCATGACTTGGACTTCACAGGGAAATGTAAGCTGGCAGGGAAGCAAGGTCAATTGAAGAGAAATTAGAAGGAATGGCAGTAAAATTGGAAGTTATGGAGCCAAGAATCAGACTTAATTATATCCTGTTAGAGTTCATCTAGCAAAACTACTGTGGTTTCCAGTGCTGGGCAGCAGCAATGCCACTTCAAGAAAGATACTTCAAACTGGAAGCAAAGCTCTATGAGAACTCAGTCTGTCTATCATTGTGCTAAGACAAAGCCTACTTTTGGGTGTGGTAGTTTATCATTCTACTTACTCATTTGCAGGGAAAGTAAATCATCTCTGCTAGTGTAACTCAGCAATAAAGAAAGTTGTGAAGACGTCTAACTTTGACTTTGGCATGACTAGTATTCATAATGTAAGAGTCCTTCAAAGAAAAGAAACTCCAAAGATGTTGACTAACCATAGCTGGCACATGTCCACAGGGAAAAATCCCAGGAATTTATGAGGGTGACCCTAGCTAAGACTCCTAGCAATGGGGTACTTGGAGCTTGAAACAGCTATCTCCTGTAACCAGACAAGATGACCAATGGAGGGATGGGGAACCAACCAAGCAACAAAACCTTCAACCTACAATTTCTCCTCCTTATAAGATGTGAAGTTTCAAAGATGGAACAGAATTGAGGGAATGGTCAACCAATGATTGGCCCAGCTTGAAACCCATGCACTGAGAGAAAGAGCACCCTTAACACTATTAATGAGATTCTGCTATACTTGCAGAAAGGAGCCTAGCACAACTGGTATCAGAGAGGCTGCACCCAGAAACTGATTTAAACAGATACAGAGATCCACAGCCAATCATTAGGCAGAGCTTATGGAATCCTGTGAACAAGGGGGAGGAAAGATGATAGGAGCCCCAGGAGTCAGGAACACCACAAGAAAACCTACAAAATTAGCTAACCTAGGCTCCTAGGGGCACATGGAGAATGAACTACCAACCAGTGAGCATGCATGGTACTCACCTAGGCCCTCTGCACCAATGTTAACGGTTGTATAGTTTGGTCTTCATGTGGGGGACTCCTAATCGGGAAGCGGGGACTATCTTTGATCCTGCTGCCTGCTTTTCGAACCCTTTCCCCTAATTGGGCTGCCTAGTCTAGCTTCATAAGAAGATGTGCCTAGTCTTACTGCCACTTTATATGCCAAGGTTAGTTCACATCCATGGAAGGAATCCCCTTTTCTGAAGAGAACAGGAGGAGTACATGGTGAGAGAAGGAAGGCTCTGGGGAGGACTGGGAGGAGAGGAGAGAAGAAAAATTGTGGCTGGGATGTAAAGTAAATAAATTAATAAATATATAAAGAAAAATTATTTTATCTGCATAGCCTGTTAGACTAATTATCCTCAGATTCTGTGAAAAAGTTAAAATCCCTTACCTTACATAGGAGTTACAGTCTACAAACAAAGCATCTTGACTAACACACCAAAAAGGAAACTTCAAAGGCCAAGGCTATAGCAAATGGATAATTAGGAAATCAGCTGTTATGATAAGCTAGCTCCATAAACAAAGAGATCATGTTTCTCCTTGACTTGTGTATAACGAATCAAGGACTGCAAAATACAACAAAATCAATTAGTGCTAACAAAACAAAAATATTGTGTAGAGATGTAGATTGGCCTGTGCTTATGGAAATCACCAATATCACCAATTAAATGTAAGAAACATGTGTTTTCTGAATAAGGAATTACAAAAACATAAAATTTCCCCAATACATGATCTAGTGAAGAAGAATAATTACTTGAATTCTTATCATCAACATGATTCCTGGGGAGAGACTTCTCACTATTATAAAATAAATTTCTAGTCAAATAATATTGAGTAAAGGAGAGACCATGTAGACACAGACCAACAAAAAGGAAATGTTGATAAAGTTCATGTACATTTAGAATGAACAGTAATAAATGGATATGAAGTAGAAGGAAGGTGAGAGGAATGAAAATTTGGAAGGAGAAAACGGGGAGAATAATAAAAGAAAGAATAACATTTTGAATGGTTAGAGTCTGTACTGTCTGGTATTGTGAGATATTTATATAAGGTTCGTGTGTGTGTGTGTGTGTGTGTGTGTGTGTGTGTGTGTGTATCTGTGTATGTGTGTGTGTGTGTTTTCTAGTTTGTTGTCTGTTTCTGTGTTCAAATACTCTGACTAAAAGCAATTTGAGGGAGGACGTTTATTTCAGTTTACACTTCTTGAATCTATCATTGAAATCAAGGCAGGAACTCACAGCAGAAACCTGAAGACAGAAACCACAGAGGAACACTACTCTCTCACTGACTCATGCCCAGTCTGATTATACAGCCCAGGCCCATGTGCTTAGGAATGCTGCCACCCACAGTGGACTATACTGTCCCACATTAATTGTCAATCAAGAAAATCTTCCACAGACATGGCCACAGGTCATTCTGATTGATGCAGTTCTTCAAGCAAAGTTCCCTCTTTCCAAGTGATTCAGACTGATTCAGTGTGACAATGAAAAATTAGCTATGAGAGTACGCAATGACAAACATAAATAGTTATTTATGTTTGTGCCATAAATGTGCCAGAGACAAAGACTCCAAATGGCCTGAACCTGACTGCACACTTTAATCCATTATTACTTTCGAGAGTCTAACCTATGCTCTGACTTTTGTATAGACCAAATCATTCATTTCCTTCCTAAGAGTTTTCATATATCACTGTTTACCAAATATATCCTTTTCCTCTATTCTCCTAGTGGATACTTATCTATAAGAGTTAGCTTAGCTGCTCTTTCTTCCACAGAATGTTTAGCATAATCTTCTCACAAAGTCAATACAGAACAATTGTGCATTTTCCTTTAGATATTTACTTTGCAAGGGCATGGCTGTAGTTTGAAGTAGATAGTGCTAGAAGATCCCTACTACACAATAGGCAGTTAACATTTTCTAGCCATTGTTAACATCACCATAATCAAATTTGATCGCACCTTTGCTAGTGATTCCACTGTGTCTCAGGAGAGGCAACCCAGCTGGCATGCACATGTAACACAATATGCCATGACCATTCACTTTCTACCTCTAGTAAGTTGTGAGGCTTAGCAACTGGGGTATGAGATATGGAGTGTTGAAAGGACCTGGCCATTAAAGGCTATTCTTATTCAAACAAAAATATCAAAGACATCCAAGATTAGCCAGTGTAATTCACCGTGGTGTTTCTCTAACATTCTTTGATAATGGTAATTTGGAAACATATGCCCTGTCTCTTATAAGTGGAGCCCAATACTTGAAAAGAATCTAACATTTAACAGCGTACACTGCATTTAGAATAGTGGGAAGGAAAGGGTCACATTTTACTTTGAAGCAGTCATCACATAACCAAAGCAGAAGGTGAGGAATAAAATCAGATTTACTAAATTCTTACACAGAACATTTATATTTTAATTTTGCCTTCGAGAGAGAACATCAACACCACTTTCCCCCATCCCAATTATGTAATGTATACAAAACACATTCTCACATACTGACAAATTATAACATTTCACAAGATATAAGAAAGAAAGAAATAAACATCTCATTTTTATGAGTGATTTTGTAATTGGGAAGTGGTAAAATGTTAATACTATGAGAATGTTGTTCCCAATTAATATGAAAACATAAAACTTCCTAAGATCCACTTGCCATATTTCACATGTGTCTCTAAAAGTTTCTCTTTTCTCACACACAAAACAGTGAAGGGAAACTTAGTTTGTTGTGGGCCTCCATCATGTGGGAAAGCTCAACAAGAAAAATGCTTTTTTCCCCCTGACTGGTCACTGTTCTAATCAGTCTCATAAAAGAAACCTCCCTCATCAGCCTGTCATCAAACAGATTCTAAACATAAGGTGCAGAGAGGGGGGTGTGGAAGCAAAACATATTCCAGATTACCTACTGAGAGACTCAGACAGACATCACACATGTTAACCATACCCTAAGAAGAAGATAAAAGAATGGGTACTGCTTTGAAGATTATAAATCGTAATCATTCCTATACCATGAGAGGTAAGGTAATTTTTTTAGAAAAATGTGTAGCAGCATCAATCATTACAAAACAAACACTCAAAATTTGCCTTCTTCAAAACCCGTTAGTTACTTAGGTAGGAAGCTTCCCCAAATCTCCTTCATTTGGTCCATCACCTCCTCTTCCACAGGACTTTCAATATGCATGGACAACTGTATACTTTCTTGTATGCAGAAAGATGTGTTCTTTCTAGATATTTAGGATTTAGACCGATATTCACCGAAGAGATGAGTAATAATCCTGGATTATTGCTGGATCTTCCTGGACAACTACACATGCATTACACACACACACACACACACACACACACACACACACACCTACATGTGAACATGCATACATGCACACATCAATGCACAGATAATCACTTATTCTCATGTCACAAATGCTGTCTTATACACTGACACTCTCACATACATGCTCACTTTCTCATATCATGCTAGCTATTACTGACACACTTACAAATTCTCACACTCGTGAACACTAACTCATACTCTTGTGTGCACACCCATGCTCTGTCTCACTTGCTCACAAACTCCCTTTGTAACACATCCATTATTTCACAACCTCCCATATCCAGGCACTGCCACTTGCTCAGGCACACTATTTGCAATTGCTGTATTTCTAAACTGATGTTTTCCACCTATTACATAGGAAATTCATCAATCACAAACTTGCTCATTATTCTATAACCTAGAAATATTACTACGTCCCTCTAAGAATGATCATATAAGATTTCTCCATCTGAGAAATAACACAGGCTCTTGGCTAGAAGGTCTGCTATTAAAATGCTAACAGTATCTGCTCCTCTCTTTGTGCAGACATAAAGAAGGAGAGAGAAGGTGTGATTTTTTTTTAAAACTGGTGAGCTCTAGCACATTTTTCTGGTGCTGCTACACAATTTTAACATTCTTCAAGGTAAGAAAATTTCATTTTATTTATTTTCAAGGAGAGAATGAAATCTAGAGAATGCCAAAAAGGTAAAAACTGTGAGGACAATTCACCGCTGTCCATTACTGTCTTCATTTTAGACACTACAGATTCAACTCAAAGATATAAAAACTAGGACTCTCCATCCCACCTGCAGCCACTTTAAATTAAGGCAAGGCCTTAGCTATGTAGGGTTAGGTGGAGGGAATTGCTGAGTCTTCCTTTTCTTCATCTTTCCTTATTTTTAGTCTGACTATGATTCATAATAGTGATAATCAAAAATTCTTCTCTAAAACTGAGAGAAATATTTTGCCAACAAAAGCACATGGGAACCCAACTCAGCTAGCTCCCCAAGGCGAGGAAAGACTAGTACTTGCACACTCCATTAATGTTGGGCTTGGCCAAGTGTCTCTGGCTTCCCCTCCAGCCAAAACATACAGCAAAATACATACTAGCCTGGAACCAATTTCATGAACTCAAAACTCGGAGAAAACTGTTATCTTTTTATGAGTAGTTTGGACATAAGTTTGGCTAGAACCTTAAGGTAGACACTATGTAGCTAAAGTGTGTTGCTCAAACGGTAGCAGGCCCAGATTCTTTAACATGGAGTCACCTCTTCAGATATTTTAAGTGAGTTCCATAAACTACGTCTCCAGGTTAGTTTGAACTCTCTTGAGTGACAGTTTGGTGGCAACCTTGTAGAATCTTGATAAGAAGCACTCAAAATAATAACCTAGAGCATTGGTTCTCACCCTCCTGGTGCTGTTATTCTTTAATAGAGTTCCTCAGGCAATGTTGACACCCAACCGTTATTTCATTGCTACCTCATAACTGTTTTTTGCTACTGCTAGGAATCACAATATGAGTATCTGTGTTTTCTGATGGTCTTAGGTGAGCCAGGAGAAAGGGTTCTTTGTCCTGCAAGGAGTTGTAACCCACAGGTTGAGAAACAATGACCAAAGGACAGCATGAAATTGACAAAGTTGTTGTTTAAGCCTCAGAGCTTGTGCTAATTTGTACACAGCATAGAAAGATAATAAAGATTTTTTTTTATTTATGAAGGACATACCCTATTAAAAGTTCAAACAGGGGATGATGGTTAGCATTTATAAAAGACTGAGAGAATTCAGGGGAGAATTATAGAGAAAACCAATAGATGGCTGAACAACAATGGTTGTGTCCTGGGGGCTGTGGCCAGTGAGGGTTCAGAGGGAAGAAGAGAAAATGTTGAAATCTGGAGGAAAATGGATCTCTTTTCTATAATTGCAGACAACTAAGCAAAATTATTTCCTGAAATTATGTAGAAACTCAAATTCTATGAAAACCTTGGGTATTAAGCAGGGATGACTACTAAGAAAAGTGGTGAAAGTACTACTTAGTTTCCTCCTGCTGAGTACAATATAATGTAAGCAAACAATGATAAAATGATGAAAGAGAGGGAGGAAGAAAAAGAGAAGAAGAGGGAGAGGAAAAGAAGGAGGAGGGAAGCAGTGGCCTTTGATCTGGTAAATTCCAGTCTCACCAGGTGGCAAAAGATAATAAAACTAGGGAAGGTATGGAGGAAATCCCCAGGGAAGTGGCTTGGAATCTTGTAGGAAAAGGTTAGAATGTTCAAAAAGTCAATATATTGTGTTGTGAATTTGCACAAATGATTCTTTCCAGAAGTGTCATCTCATAGATCCTCTCCATCTGCTCACCTCAGTGACTCAGTCTTCTCTTTGTTTGTTTGTTTGTTTGTTTGTTTGTTTGTTTTTGCACTCCAGATTTAATTCCCTTTCCAGTCCACTCTCCAACTGTTCCATATCTCACACCTCCTCCCTGCTCCCCTGTCTCTACGATGATGTCTCCACCCCACCAACCCCACCAGACCTCTAAATTCCCTGGGGCCCCCAATCTCATGAGGGTTAGGTGCATCTTCTCTGACTGAACCCAGACCCAAGAGTCCTCTGCTATATATGTGTTGGGGACCTCTTATCAGCTGGTGTATGCTGCCTGGTTGGTGATCCAGTTTCTGAGATATCTCAGGGGTTCAGGTTAATTGAGACTGCTGGTCCTCCTACAGAGTTGCCCTCCTCCTCAGCTTCCTCTAGCTTTTTTCCTAATTCAACCACGGAAGTCAGCAGCTTCTGTTTATTGATTGGGTGAAATATCTGCATTTGACTCTTTCAGCTGCTGGTTGGGTCTTTTGGAGGACAGTCATCATAGGTCCCTTTTTGTGAGTGCTCCGAAGCCTCAGTAATGGTGTAAGGCCATAGGACCTCCCCTTCAACTGGATCCCCCTTTGTGCCTAACACTGGACCTTCTTTTTCTCAGGCTCTTCTCCATTTCCATCCCTACAGTTTTTTCAGACAGGAACAATTATGGATCAAAGTTTTGACTATGGGTTATCAACTTCATCCCTCACTTGACACCCTGTCTTTCTGCTGGAGGTAGGCTCTACAAGTTCCCTCTCCCCACTGTAGGGCATTCCATCTAGGGTACCTCCCCCTTTGTGAGTGTCTCTCACCTCTCAGATCTCTGATACATTCTGGAGGGTTCTCCCAATTTTCTACCTCCCAAGGTCACCATTCTTTCTACTGACCCTCAGGGCTTCAGTCCTTCTCCCCTACCCAATACCAGATCTTGTTCCCTTCTCCCCCACCTCCCAATCCCTTTCTCTCCCCTGTCCCTCCCTCCCTCCCCCTTTTGGTTGCTATCTTCTCCCTCCCCTCTTTGGTTGCTATCTTCTCCCTCCCAAGTAGGACTAAGACATCCTCACTTGGGCTCTTCAGCTTTTTGATCTTTTTCAGTTCTGTGGACTATATCTTGGGTATTCTGTACTTTTTTTTTGGTTAATGTCTACTTAAATGTCCACTTGCACGTCCTTTTGGGTCTGAGTTACCTCATTTTCAGGATGACATTTTCTAGTCCCATCCATTTGCCTGCAAAACTCAATATGTCCTCATTCTTAATAGCTGAGTTTTATTCCATTGTGTAAATGAACCACATTTTCTGTATCCATTCTTCTGTCATGGGATAGCTGGGTTGTTTCCTGCTTCCCACCAGTAATGTAAGAGTGTTCCTTTCTCCATATCCTCACCAACATGTGTTGTCACCTGAGGTTTTGATCTTAGCCATTCTGATTGGTATAAGGTGTAATCTCAGGGTTGTTTTGATTTGCATCTCTCTGATCACTAAGGACTTTGAACATTTCTTTAGGTGCTTCTCAGCCATTCGAGATTCCTCTGTTATGAATTCTCAATTTAGTTCTATACACCATTTTTGATTAGGTTGTTTGGGGTTTTTTGGTGGTTAGCTTCTTGAGTTCTTTATATATTTTGGATATTAACCCTCTATAGGTTGTGGGGTTTGTGAAGATTTTTCCCAATCTGTAGTTTGCCAATTGGTTTTATTGACTATTTCCTTGGCCTTACAGGACCTGTCCAGATTCATGAGGTCCCATTTATCAATTCTTGATCTTAGAACATGAGCCATTGAAGTTCTGTTTAGGAAATTTCCCCCTGTGTCAATGAGTTCAAGGATCTTTCCCACTTTCTCTTCTATTAGATTGAATGTATCTGGAAATAAATTTGGAGATTCCTCAGAAAATTGGAAATAGACCTACCTAAAAATCCAGCAATACCACTCAGGAATATACCCAAAAGATGCCCCACCATGCCACAGGGGAATGTGTTCCACTATGTTCATAGCAGCCTTATTTGTGACTCAGCCTTCTTAATAGAAGCTCAGAGTAGAAAGCATAATATAATGAAATGAAATGTTCACTTTGTTTTGTCTATTAGGGTAAATATTATTAAAACACAGGGAGAAACATGGGGTCTTTAGACAAACATTTTATCTTAGATAAAATATGCCATCTTGGATACAAAAAAGCAACACAAAATTAAGCTTATTAAACTCCTGAAATTCGACTTGTAGGAAATACGTTATGACAATTCCTTCAAATACACATTACCCTTTATGAACAAGAACTCAGGTAGAAGTGAAAACCCAAAGAGTGGAACATAAATTCACAGAGGATTACTCTCAATAGATTTTTCCTCATTATTTGTACTCTTTGTAATTTTTTTGCCCTAGAATACTACCCTGCCCTTGGAAATGATTGTTAGAAATGGAAACCTTTTTCTAATCAATAATGTTTGACTAAAGTGAATGTCAAATTAATGATTTCCACATTATATGACAGTTGGAGGGAACAGATGCGTGTTAGTTTCTATGCTTACATGCATTGCTGGCTTTGAAGAAGCATGACACCATGTACTCTACCTCTACATGCAAGTATAACACATTCAAAAAACTTGAAAACACTTCAAAGTCAAAGCTTCCTCATTTATTACTCACATAAGAATTTAGCCTTGACAAACATCTTGATTGAAACTTTGCACAAGATTCTTTCAGGACAAGCTTAAATTCTTGATGCACAGAAACTATGATATAACTACACATGTAGTTTTCATTTATTGGGGTTATGCTACTTTGTTTTGTCGTAAATAAAATGCCATCTATAATATATTGTGATATAATATATTAAATTATGTCCCAAAATAATTCTCAGAGGGGCATGATGACTTCTGCATGACATTCCAGACATCATGGGAAATAAAGATCCTTAATGTGAAAATAAGATTAATTCTGAGGTCACAAAACCATTGTGAGTAGTTGAGTTATCTCTGTAGCTTGCAATACCAGAGTAGTAGCCATGTACGCAAAGATAATCACATACAGATACAAGTCATCAGATTACCAAGTACTCTGACAATGATAGTTTCAGAATCTTGAGTAACAGATTTTTGCAAACAAATCTATCTTTGAGCACCTATTCAACAATAGAACAATTTGTCTTGTGTGTAATAATGTATTGAATTTAATCAGAAAACATAAAAGTTTCTGTTGAAAATGTTATGTTCAACAACATAAAAGTTGTTGAAATATGTACAAGTCACAAAGTACCTTGTGTAGAAGCCAACAGGGAGAGAGAAGCATAGACTATTTATCCTCTAGCCCACAAGGGAGACTAAGGCAGAAAACTATGTGGAGTCTGCCCTAACTGAAAAGAGAATGTCGTGAGTTGCTCTAATTTAGACTATTCTGTTCTTAAGGTTAGAATAGCAAAGATATGAAGCAAATGAACTAAAGAAGATATGATAAGCAATAAGCGGTTCGGCTATTATTCTCTTGGGAGAAAAAAGTAATATGCAGGATTATATGAAAGCAAAGCCCACATAAATACCTACAAATTAATTCATAGCAAAGTTTTAAAAAATATCATTGTGGACATATAATAGCCATTGATATTTATTGATAAAGTATTAAATAAACATTTTGCATAGCATCCTATATACGTGTTAGTGGGAGAAAGTGAGGAAATACATAACAAAATGTTGATCAAAAATAGTCATTAACATTGGGTATTAAAAATTATATGGGCTTTCCTTCAGTTCATTTGTATTTTATTTGTGATTTCTCTCAATGTGAAATGCATAGTGTGTTTACTATAATTAGAAGCACCCATTGATGGTAAAATACTATGCAAATGGTCAAATGCTGTTCAGATGTGAATAATTATTAGTTATCATTCTAAATTTTCTATCCAGATGCCCCTGTGCTTTCATCATAAATCATATCTGTGGGGGAGGGCAGCTTCTATGGCCTTTAGAATAACATAGTACTGGAGGTGTCAAACCTTAGCTTTCATTCTTAGTGGGTGGTAACCTTGAGGAAACTAATTAACTTTGGTATGTCTTAGATGTTTTAAAGGTAAGATAGATGGGAGAATATCTACTGCAAAGGATTGTTCTCGTCTATAAGAACTGCAGGGACAAAAATGGAGAAGAGACTGAGGGAAAGGCAGTCCAGTGACTGGCCCAACGTGGGATCCATTTCAAGGGGAGGCTCCAAGGCCTGACACTATCACTGATGCTATGATGTGCTTACAGACAGGAGCTTAGAATGGCTGTCCTCCAAGAGGCCCAATAAGAAGCTAACAGAGACAGAAGCAGATACTTACAACCAACCATTGGAATGAAGTTGGAAACCCCTGTTATTGAATTAGAGAAAGGCTAGAAGGTGCTGAGAAGAATGACCTCATAGGAAAACCAGCAGTCTCAACTAACCTGGACCCCTGAGATCTCTCAGACACTAAGCCACCAACCAGGCAGCATACAGGAGCTGGTCCAAGGCCCCCAGCACATACGCAACAGAAGAATGCCTGGTCTGGCCTCAGTGGGAAAAGATGTGCCTAACCCTTGAGAGACTTGAGAACCCAGGGAGTAGGGAAGTCTGGTGAGGTCTGGAGTTACATTCTCTTGGAGCAGGTGAGAGGAGGGATGGGATGAGGAACTGTGGGAGGGTGGACTAGGAGTGTGGCAAAGTCTGGACTGTAAAAATAATAAAAGTAATAAAATTTTGGTTAAAAATTATCCTAAACATTGAATATATTGGCAATAGTAAAGCATTTGCTCAGAATGAAAGCAAGAACTTAATAGTAGTTGGCTCTTGTATTCTTGATGACCTCTAACTTTAAACATTTTCTCAATTTCTACTCACTGTCAAGAGTTTTCACTGTCTTGTGGGGTTCACAGGTCTGTGAATAAAATGACTGAGGATGTTTTATAACTTCCCAGTTCTACAAATGATAAATACTGTAAAATGAATATTGAATAAATAACATTGGTAGTTGTAATCATAAACCATATATGTGAATTTATAAGAGTTCAGCAAAGATCATGAGCCTGTATATAATGGAGTAGATTATTCTTCACAGTAAGTATGACCTTAGACCTCTGAAGGATGAGTAGGCGTTGAACTGGCAAAGGAGGCGAGAAGCATGATGGGGAAAGAAAAGAGCAGAGTTAAAACCAGAGTCATAGAAATGGTGTCCTCTTTGGGGAAACATGTTGCTCTGTAGGATTAGTGAGTACATACATGATGAGTGAAGCTGTAGCATCCCCTTTGCTTTGCTCTCAGACATAACTGGAAGGTTCAAAGGTGATCAGATCAATGTGGTGCATGACTGAAAATATCACCTCAATACTTTCTTATGGGATTAGCATTGGGATCTATCGACTCTCTAAATTAAGTGAACATTGTTCAAACCACTGGGGGGCCTGAATTTATTCAGCAAAAATAAGTAAATAAATAAGTAGTATCCTTCAAAACTAAATCCATAAGATAAGAAGCAAAATTCCGAGGAAGAATCAGACGTTTCAAAATGCATTTCCTATTTTTATAAATTAAGGAAAATAATTTGGTCTTGGGTGCTTACCAAATACAATTTTTCCTGCTTGCATTTCACAGTCTAGTGTTTCTATAATTACACTGCCAACAACCTAATTAATGTTGATGATTTATGATATAATTTGTGTCCACCCTTTTGGCCCAGTTGTCGTATACAAAGTAAATAGGAAAATATTTAGCATCTATATTTACTTTGCCTTCTAAAAGAAACAAAATCCAGTGTCATATTTAATCATCATCTATTGGCATCAGAATGTTTGTGCTGGCAGTTGGTTTTTATAAGAAGGGCAAAGTTCCAGACACAAAGTAGATATTAAGTAGAAGAAATTTGTGAAGTATAACTCATCTACCAACTGGAGACACTAAGACAGTAGCCCAAGGGTGGACCTCTGTCTCGGCTGCCATCACTCAATCCAGTGTGATATATTAGCTACACATGGGGAAGAAGGTTGGGTCTCATTCACTTTTAGTAATAAGTATCATAAGTTTGAAGTAGCTCAAACACTGGCAATTTAGAAGTGCTTGGCAGCCTAGCAATCTGTACCATTGTCTTCTCGGGAGTCACAAAACATATAGAATGTCCTCCGTCTCTGTCTCTGTCTCTGTCTCTCTGTGTCTTTCTGTCTTTGTCTCTTCCACTCTGTCTCTCTCTGTCTCTTTCACTGTGTCTCTGATTCTTTCTGTTTCTGTCTCTCACTCTTAGGTTGGCCTTTATAGATTTTTTAAAAACATTTTATAGATTCTTTGTGAATTTCACATTTTGCAACCCAATCTCCACTCATCTCCACAACCATACATATCTGCCCTCTGCCCTGGCAACCTCCCCCCACAAAAGAAAAAAAATAAAATCGAATAAAAAAATCAGGAAAAACATCGTGTGAAAGCTGCAGTGTGTCACAGGGTATCACACAGTATATCCTTTTGTCCATATGACCTTACTTGCAAATGTTCATTGCAGTGAGTCATTGGTCTGCTTCAAGGTTTCTGGCACTTCTGCTACACTATCAATACTAGTTCCTTATGAGGACTCCCTTTGAAAATACTGTTGTTGCCCTGTGTCACAGATAGCCTGCCAGTTTAGATCTGCAGAATCCAACTGGTCCTTTCATATGCTCCACCAGTTCATAAATGGGGTAGACTTTGGAGTGGGTTCAAAACCCTGAACGTGGGCCTGAGTGATAGATGAGTTATGCAGCCCTACATCTGCACCACCAAGGTGAACTCTCCAGCATTGCCCTGGCTAGCTAGCTCAATGCCACAGATCGCAAGGAGTAGGGTCAGTCCTGTTCTCATGGCCTTGAGGCCATCTTGCCCACTGTAATGCTGTAGCTGATGAGGAGCAAAGCCAGCTCGTACATTTTCATGACCTCAGGGCCAGCCCTCAGCCAGCAGGGTCAGCTTTACTGTGATGCCCAGATGAGAAATGAGGCCAGCTCTCCCTAGTGTGGTGGCAAAAGGGCCAGCTTAGCAAAATGCCTCAGACAGCAGTACTGACCAGGAATATCTTCGTGGCCTTTGATGATAACACAGGCTTGGGACATCAACACAGACCACAACTGCAAGAAGCCCAGGAACCAAACATGGCTCCAGCAGCATCATAGACCTGGATGTCCCCATGAACTTAGGTGGAAGGGTAAGCCTCTCAGATCACCATGTACTCCCAGCCCCGTACCCTGAAACAGCCCAGACCATGGACATCTGCTTGGCCTTTGATGGTAACTCGGGCCACAGACATCAGCACAGATTCCAGCAGCACCAGGACTATGGGCCCAGGTTTTGTCCTTGGATGCATCCCAGGCCAGGGCATCTCCAGGACCTCAAGTGGTTGTACTGACTCCTCATATCTGCCTTTTCCTCAGTGACATCTACTCTCCAGTTCAATCTTTCTTCACAGTGTACAAACCCTCTGCCTCACTCTCTCCACTACATGATTCTTCTCCATCTTTATCATTTACCTATCTCAGTGGCACCTGGAGCAAATACTAGGGTGTCTTTCTTCTGACCTCTCCAGGGGTGCTTGGTTGTTATTCTTAATATGAAAGTTGCAAGAGAGAATTGGGGAGAAAGAAGAAAGGAGAAGGAGGCAGAGGTAGAAGGGGAAAGAGAATAGGGGAGCTGAAGACAGAGACAGAGAGACAGAGAGAACATTTGGTAGTCCTGGGACATCTGTGGGAGTCAGTTCTGTTCTTCTATCATGTGAATCCCAGGGAGGGAACTCTGGCTGCCACCTTGGAGGCGAGTACCTTTACCCACTGAGTCATCTTGTCAGTCTCTGTTTCCCTTCGTGACCATCCCTTTTCTTCCCCTTCCTTCCATCCCTTCTCTCTTCCCTCTCTTTGTGTTTAATTGCTAGCTTATGGCCTGTTCAGTTGTGTTGAGTCTACTATCAAATCCTCCCTTCTAGGTCTCCATGTCCCTTGACTCAGTTCTATACGGCTCACAACATATCAGCAACTGTGGGACTTCAGCCCTTATTCTCCTCAATCCTGTGTTTAGTAGATCTCATATCTGTCTCAGTGTGTGCAGAGGCAGGTTATAAAGGAAAGACTCTTTAGTCCCAAATTTCCAGGAAAAAAAAAACAACGTAAGTTTCTACTAGATGTGCAAGCACAGTGGTCTCCATACGTATTGCTTTAGAACTTGAAGAGGTAGTGGGAAATTTGATGATTGGGGTGCCCTCCCTGTTCTGAGTTGACAGGCTTCTGGGTTGAGACCCCATAGTTTGCACTTCTGTCAAGTTTCGGGTGATGCTGTACACAAAATGCCTTCTCCTTAATGCTAAGCCAGTTGAACCTATAGAGAAAGCTGTTTTGTTTTGTTTTGTTTTTTAATTTTTTTCTTTTGCTTCACTGGGGATTCACAAGGCATTAGAAACCCACAAGATGTGAAGATGCCCATACAAATGAGTTGCATTCCATGGCTCTCTAGAAAAAAGGTGAGGGATGCATGATCTGCTAGACATGGATGACACGTGGATACTGGTTACAGTTTGGAACAAAGGAGATGCTTAGAGATCCCCTTGCCTAACAGCACTCTCAATGTTACAGCAGCTGCTTATGTATATTTGTCCTAATCTCTTCCTTCTCCTTAGGGCTCCTAAGCCATCACCTATGCCATGTCTTTAGCTTTTTTTCTGAAAGGTTCTTCTTGCTAAAATGCAACTCCAGGCTTTTTGATACTTTGGTATTGCCATTGTGTTGATTCTCATTGCAGATCACTTCAGCTCCTACTGATCTTTTCAAACACATATCACAGTGTCATATGTACTTGTGTGCTGCAAGCTGTCTGTCCTCCCATCTATATTATGTTCCAGGAAAGGATCTGCCATATGTTTTAGCCTAGCTTGGACCTCCTCATATTTATCATACAATAAGCCTTTCGAAAGTAAGTGGTGTAATTTTTTTTAACTTCCATTGATACAAAAAAGTTATTTGTTTGCTTTGCTGTGCCATCCGTAATTCCATGCCTTCTACCTGAAGCCCCTTCCCATTCTCTCTGGGTAATAAAGTATTGAGTGTGGCTTCTCCTAAAAAAATGATGTTACAACAAAGTCCCTATTAATTCTATCTCAATATAGAATGTAGAACCCCAGGTAGTTATTGATGAATGAATACATAAACAAAATATTGCAGTATTGTAGAACCATTCAAACAGGTATTGTTTGTCTTACAACATAGATTAACCTTGAGACTAATTTTATCATTGTACTTTTCTGAATTATAAGTTTTCTGGAGGGGTGCTTGTCTTTTTGGTTTTCTATTACTACTATATAATAAGATGTATAATCCTACCTATATGAGCTACCCGAAGTATTCAAATTCATACACAAAGTAGAAGAGTATTCTCCAGAGGATGAGTTGATGAGAGAATCCAGAGTTTGGTGAGTGTAGAGCTTGAGTTCAGAAAGATGAAAGGCACTGGACAGAGTGACATCAGTTGCAGAACGATGTGAAATGTGGTTAATACCACTGGACTATACAGGTTACAATGTGGCTGAGAAATGTTTCTCATGCTGTAGTGTTTTCCTATTATGCACAAAGCTTTGATTCTGATACTCAGCACTGTTTAAATCCAGGCATAGCAATACAAAACTGTAATCCCTACACCTGGGGGTAGAGGCAGGAGGATTAAAAGTTCAAAGTCATCCTCAGCGATAAGAGAATTGTAGATTCATTATACTCTGTCTCAAAAACAAATGATTAAAATGGTCAAATTATATTGTATATATTTTAACAATTAAACTTATAGTAGCCAAGTAGAAAATGTCTGCAATACCAGGGTTTAAGATATTAAGACAAGATGACTGTCATGAGTTTGATGATAGCCTCAGTTACATAGTAGACTCTCTCTCTCAAAAATAAAAATAAAGAAATAAAAAGATAATTGCAATAATGTATTTAATAAATAAAATAATAGTAACATATTTATGGTAAGTTTTCACTCTGCCTCCTCTTTACTAATGAAACAATTTGTCTCCATTGTGATATATGAATTAAATTACATTATTTATTTTATTTATTATACTCCTATTGTCACTCATCTCTGATAGATGGGCAGTCAGTGTATGTAAGAGCTGCCCCTTTCCATCACCATTCAGACTATCTTCGATGTACAACACTTCCCAGGACATAGGAAGGGATCTGCAAACCTTTGTTGTAAAGGAATGAATAACTGAGTGAACGAAGCCATTTTTGCTACTACAAAAATAAAAGTTTGATAAGCTAAATCACATAGCTAAATTTTTGAAGCATTAACAAAACAAGATGCTAGGTCAGTGACTGATAATATATCAGGAATATATTTATATAGGTTAAAACTCTCCTACATGCCAATGTTATGTTAAAACTTTATGGTGCCAAGCTAAACAAAAATCATCTTTCTGGTATTGCAGTTGTTTTGTGAGTTATACACTCCCACCTTGTGTTCCACCGAGACTTCCAGAGGAATTAGAACTTGAGTATGAATTTGAATATTATCTGTCCAAGGCAGAGTGTATGGTCTAGGCTCAAGGGATGAGTCTTGGTCTAAGAGGCTTAGGCACTAACATACTATCTGACCCTTAACAATTCTTCTTCTTTTCTCGGCCTTTCAACATCTGTAAACAATCTTCTAGGGTACACTTCTCTACTCAGCATCCCCACAGTCTACAGAAAGCTTAACAGTTCTTGGGAGTTTGACTTAGCTTCTCAAAGTGGCAGACAGCAGCATTTGGGAAGAAGAAAAATAAACCATCTCGGGTCTCCCATTATCCCAATGGAAACAGCCCAAAACAATCAGTTTTGTGGTACAGTTTCCATCCAGCAGGATGCTTCCTGCTTAGGTCAGTACCTGCTAATCACATGGCTAAGCTGTCACACAAAGTGATGAATGTGGAAAACAGCCTTCTGGGGAAAGGGCCAAAAAGCTTCTCTTCCTAGCCAAAGAAATCAAAAGAAGTGATTGCCTCATTCAACTCCTAGGACCCTAGTGGGAAGGAATTGTTTCAAGCTCGGACATTAAGTCTGTCTACATCTGTGTGGGTTATTCACAGCTTCTGAAAGGGGATACTACAAATCTGGTTACTCATGAGCTTTTATCTCCAGCTTAACCCATCATGACTTTTTTTTTCTTGGACCTTCAGTAAAAGATTTTCCTAACCCTCTTCTGTATTTGTACTGGGTGTCACTGTGCTGTGCTATCAGAGAGTGAACATTCACCTTCATCATGTGCTAATTATTTGTGCATGTCTGTTTCCTGTCTCTCTCAAAGTGCCTTAAGCTCAGGGACCGTGTCCATAGAGTCCATCATTATTTTCCTATGACAAGCCCAGTGCCTGACACAGGTTTCAAAAATACATGAAATAGATAAATTGATGTTTGCCTGTTGGCTTTTTGGAATTTTGAATTGTCCAAAGGTAGATGTTAATGAGCTCGCAGACACAGACTTGCTCTAGTTACAGCATATGCCTGCTATCGCAGCACTCGGGAGGCTGAGGCAAGACAACTGCAAGGTCAGAATCCACCTGGACTGCATTGCAAGTTGGAGGTCAGTGGTGAGCAAGACCTTGTTTCAAAAACAAAAACAGGAAATACAGAGGTTGGTTGAACAAATGAAAACAGTCTAGGTATGGAAAAGTCTCCAGCATTTCAACCTCTCACCAAAATGGCTGCTGATACTCCTGTGTTATCAAACCCGTTTCTACATACATCTTCCATCTCGGAATAGCTTAAAACCATCAAGTCCTCATGTCCATTGCCAAGCAGATGAGATACTTATAATATGGAGAGGTGGGCCAAGAAATTTGTAATTTGGGAGTCTACTTAACCTTGACATCATAACCTTTCCCAGAATCTTGTAGAGGAACACTTTTAACATTTCCTTACATTTTCTCATGCTTTGAAATCTGGCTGCTCATAGTTCCAGAATCCCCAGTTCTAGTCTCAAATTTGCTACCGAATCTGTGAATGTGGCATGTTATTCACTCTCACTGGGATTTAACACACTAATCTGTCAAATAAACAGACTCACTACATTCTCCAGCATCTCTTATGAAATTTAATGTTTAACTATAGTCAAACCCATGACCACATGAATCTGATTAGCTGATTGTTCTAAATTAGTCTTCCTTTCTCATTTCTTCTCCAATGTAGGATCTCTTCAGGGCATGGAAATGCATGCAGTTAGTTGGTTCTCGAACTTTGAATGCTTTCCTTTTCCTGAGTCTTGAAAAAGCCTTTTTGACAATGGCTTTCCAGAATCTCTGAAGACAGTATAAACAACATTTGTAGGACCCCAGTGTGCACGGTGCCAGTTAAGACATACTCAGATCTTAAAGCTACATTCCAAGGTCTGTTGGCTCCTATAGTCCAATTTAAATATTGCTTTTGTGACTTCAAAAGATTTCCCATTCTTTTTGCCATTAAAACATTTTTTTCAGCACTGTGTGGTCTGTGGTCTGCTCCTGTCTAAGTCAAGGGCAAGACTTATAAGAATTCTTTAGAGATCTGCTGGACATTTTTCTCTAAGAAAGAAGCAACCAAGTGATTCAGTGGAAGTACATTTAATCTCCCAGGGCCACACAGCAGACCACAGCCATAATGAGCAACAGAACTGCTTTCCAGCTGCCTCATTTTTACCTTCTATGGTGAAGCGTCCACTTTTATGGTACAAAAATCACCTATTCCATTTCAAGCCCTAATAATTGAAAATGAAATACCCATTCCAGACAATCATTGCTGATCCCACTGTACTGTGACCCCAAACGCAGACCAAAGTACTGCGTACATAGTATATTACCAGTTAGAAACCAGTGCTCAACTACAACTTTTCCCATCCATACACTCATAGGTATCTCTCTCTCTCTCTCTCTTTCTCTCTCTCTCTCTCTCTCTCTCTCTCTCTCTCTTTACACACACACACACACACACACACACACACACACACAATCTGCATGCATAACACCAGAAAACTTTATTTTTAAACAAGTGGATAGGAAGATTGACTTTGTGTTCGCATAATGATGAACTTGGAGTATTATTTTTCCAGGATAGCTGATTCTTAAATATATGCTGATCTCAGCAAGCAGAAATGTGGCTAAACAATTTGAGAGCATGAAGGGCCACTGATAACACTGAATGGTATCATTGGATCCATTCTGACGTTAAAAGCAGGCTCTTGCTTTCTGATTACACAAGGTTTTGCATGTGACACGATAAAACTCTACTTAAGGTTTTACCCAGATCAGTCATCAGGGTTACTTCCAGTGACTCTATGTTTACCCTCAGATTAGATAAAATAGTTTTCTAACAACCTCCTTGTTGCCCACTCATCTAAAATCTGTCTTCCGACATTTTCATGTGCACAGACTCAAATAGGACAGGTAACACTGACTGCGCAAGTCCAGGTTAGGGACTGCGATTATGGGCTTCTAATAAGTTACCAAACGACTCAATTTTTGCTGCCTCCTGGAACTACACATAAGAAGTTGAGAGGTGGAGCTAACTAGCCATCTGCCTCACTCTAATGATGACTTTGTTTCCTTTACATAGAAGTAGGAATGTGCTTCCTGGTTGCTGCCGCCACAGAGAGACCGTGGGCAGCACCCCGAGAGCAAACTTGAGCCTCCGGACCACAGGTAAGACCAACTTGTCTGCTGCAAGAGAGCTGATTGGTGAGATCGGGACACACAGAGGCAGAGTTCATCTAGGACCGGGCACATCCTGTGTTTGCCAGAGGTCCCACGCCCACGGATCCCGGCCCGCAGCAGCTCTCTGCTCCCAGACCCCTTGGGAAAGAGACCCGACCGCCTGGTCAGGTGGGCACTCCTGAGGCTGCAGAGCGTAAGAGACCACCAACACTGCCCACCCCTGCCCACATCCCTGGCCCAAGAGGAAACTGTATAAGGCCTCTGGGCTCCCGTGGGGGAGGGCCCAGGAGCGGCCGGACCCCTGCCTGAGACACCCCCGGAACCTGAAGGAAACAGACCAGATAAACAGTTCTCTGCACCCAAATCCCGTGGGAGGGAGAGATGAACCTTCAGAGAGGCAGACAAGCCTGGGAAACCAGAAGAGACTGCTCTCTGCACACACATCTCGGACGCCAGAGGAAAACACCAAACGCCATCTGGAACCCTGGTGCACTGAAGCTCCCGGAAGGGGTGGCACAGGTCTTCCTGGTTGCTGCCGCCGCAAAGAGCCCGTGGGCAGCACCCCGCAAGGGAACTTGAGCCTCGGGACCACAGGTAAGACCAACTTTTCTGCTGCAAGAAAGCTGCCTGGTGAACTCAAGACACAGGCCCACAGGAACAGCTGAAGACCTGTAGAGAGGAAAAACTACACGCCCGAAAGCAGAACACTCTGTCCCCATAACTGACTGAAAGAGAGGAAAACAGGTCTACAGCACTCCTGACACACAGGCTTATAGGACAGTCTAGCCACTGTCAGAAATAGCAGAACAAAGTAACACTAGAGATAATCTGATGGCGAGAGGCAAGCGCAGGAACCCAAGCAACAGAAACCAAGACTACATGGCACCATCGGAGCCCAATTCTCCCACCAAAACAAACATGGAATATCCAAACACACCAGAAAAGCAAGATCTAGTTTCAAAATCATATTTGATCATGATGCTGGAGGACTTCAAGAAAGACATAAAGAACTCCCTTAGAGAACAATTAGAAGCCTACAGAGAGGAAACGCAAAAATCCCTGAAAGAATCGCAAAAGTCCCTGAAAGAATTCCAGGAAAACACAATCAAACAGTTGAAGGAATTAAAAATGGAAATAGAAGCAATCAAGAAAGAACACATGGAAACAACCCTGGATATAGAAAACCAAAAGAAGAGACAAGGAGCTGTAGATACAAGCTTCACCAACAGAATACAAGAGATGGAAGAGAGAATCTCAGGAGCAGAAGATTCCATAGAAATCATTGACTCAACTGTCAAAGATAATGTAAAGCGGAAAAAGCTACTGGTCCAAAACATACAGGAAATCCAGGACTCAATGAGAAGATCAAACCTAAGGATAATAGGTATAGAAGAGAGTGAAGACTCCCAGCTCAAAGGACCAGTAAATATCTTCAACAAAATCATAGAAGAAAACTTCCCTAACCTAAAAAAAGAGATACCCATAGGCATACAAGAAGCCTACAGAACTCCAAATAGATTGGACCAGAAAAGAAACACCTCCCGTCACATAATTGTCAAAACACCAAACGCACAAAATAAAGAAAGAATATTAAAAGCAGTAAGGGAAAAAGGTCAAGTAACATATAAAGGGAGACCTATCAGAATCACACCAGACTTCTCGCCAGAAACTATGAAGGCCAGAAGATCCTGGACTGATGTCATACAGACCCTAAGGGAACACAAATGCCAGCCCAGGTTACTGTATCCTGCAAAACTCTCAATTAACATAGATGGAGAAACCAAGATATTCCATGACAAAACCAAATTTACACAATATCTTTCTACAAATCCAGCACTACAAAGGATAATAAATGGTAAAGCCCAACATAAGGAGGCAAGCTATACCCTAGAAGAAGCAAGAAACTAATCGTCTTGGCAACAAAACAAAGAGAATGAAAGCACACAAACATAACCTCACATCCAAATATGAATATAACGGGAAGCAATAATCACTATTCCTTAATATCTCTCAACATCAATGGCCTCAACTCCCCAATAAAAAGACATAGATTAACAAACTGGATACGCAACGAGGACCCTGCATTCTGCTGCCTACAGGAAACACACCTCAGAGACAAAGACAGACATTACCTCAAAGTGAAAGGCTGGAAAACAATTTTCCAAGCAAATGGTCAGAAGAAGCAAGCTGGAGTAGCCATTCTAATATCAAATAAAATCAATTTCCAACTAAAAGTCATCAAAAAAGATAAGGAAGGACACTTCATATTCATCAAAGGAAAAATCCATCAAGATGAACTCTCAATCCTAAATATCTATGCCCCAAATACAAGCGCACCTACATATGTAAAAGAAACCTTACTAAAGCTCAAAACACACATTGCACCTCACACAATAATAGTGGGAGATTTCAACACCCCACTCTCATCAATGGACAGATCATGGAAACAGAAATTAAACAGAGATGTAGACAGACTAAGAGAAGTCATGAGCCAAATGGACTTAACGGATATTTATAGAACATTCTATCCTAAAGCAAAAGGATATACCTTCTTCTCAGCTCCTCATGGTACTTTCTCCAAAATTGACCATATAATTGGTCAAAAAAAGGGCCTCAACAGGTACAGAAAGATAGAAATTATCCCATGCGTGCTATCGGACCACCACGGCTTAAAACTGGTCTTCAATAACAATCAAGGAAGAATGCCCACATATACTTGGAAATTGAACAATGCTCTACTCAATGATAACCTGGTCAAGGAAGAAATAAAGAAGAAATTAAAAACTTTTTAGAATTTAATGAAAATGAAGGTACAACATACCCAAACTTATGGGACACAATGAAAGCTGTGCTAAGAGGAAAACTCATAGCGCTGAGTGCCTGCAGAAAGAAACAGGAAAGAGCATATGTCAGCAGCTTGACAGCACACCTAAAAGCTCTAGAACAAAAAGAAGCAAATACACCCAGGAGGAGTAGAAGGCAGGAAATAATCAAACTCAGGGCTGAAATCAACCAAGTAGAAACAAAAAGGACCATAGAAAGAATCAACAGAACCAAAAGTTGGTTCTTTGAGAAAATCAGCAAGATAGATAAACCCTTAGCCAGACTAACGAGAGGACACAGAGAGTGTGTCCAAATTAACAAAATCAGAAATGAAAAGGGAGACATAACTACAGATTCAGAGGAAATTCAAAAAATCATCAGATCTTACTATAAAAACCTATATTCAACAAAACTTGAAAATCTTCAGGAAATGGACAATTTCCTAGACAGATACCAGGTACCAAAGTTAAATCAGGAACAGATAAACCAGTTAAACAACCCCATAACTCCTAAGGAAATAGAAGCAGTCATTAAAGGTCTCCCAACCAAAAAGAGCCCAGGTCCAGACGGGTTTAGTGCAGAATTCTATCAAACCTTCATAGAAGACCTCATACCAATATTATCCAAACTATTCCACAAAATTGAAACAGATGGATCACTACCGAATACCTTCTACGAAGCCACAATTACTCTTATACCTAAACCACACAAAGACACAACAAAGAAAGAGAACTTCAGACCAATTTCCCTTATGAATATCGATGCAAAAATACTCAATAAAATTCTGGCAAACCAAATTCAAGAGCACATCAAAACAATCATCCACCATGACCAAGTAGGCTTCATCCCAGGCATGCAGGGATGGTTTAATATACGGAAAACCATCAACGTGATCCATTATATAAACAAACTGAAAGAACAAAACCACATGATCATTTCATTAGACGCTGAGAAAGCATTTGACAAAATTCAACACCCCTTCATGATAAAGTCCTGGAAAGAATAGGAATTCAAGGCCCATACCTGAACATAGTAAAAGCCATATACAGCAAACCAGTTGCTAACATTAAACTAAATGGAGAGAAACTTGAAGCAATCCCACTAAAATCAGGGACTAGACAAGGCTGCCCACTCTCTCCCTACTTATTCAATATAGTTCTTGAAGTTCTAGCCAGAGCAATCAGACAACAAAAGGAGGTCAAGAGGATACAGATCGGAAAAGAAGAAGTCAAAATATCACTATTTGCAGATGATATGACAGTATATTTAAGTGATCCCAAAAGTTCCACCAGAGAACTACTAAAGCTGATAGACAACTTCAGCAAAGTGGCTGGGTATAAAATTAACTCAAATAAATCAGTTGCCTTCCTCTATACAAAAGAGAAACAAGCCAAGAAAGAAATTAGGGAAACGACACCCTTCATAATAGACCCAAATAATATAAAGTACCTCGGTGTGACTTTAACAAAGCAAGTAAAAGATCTGTACACTAAGAACTTCAAGACACTGAAGAAGGAAATTGAAGAAGATCTCAGAAGATGGAAAGATCTCCCACGCTCATGGATTGGCAGGATTAATATAGTAAAAATGGCCATTTTACCAAAAGCAATCTACAGATTCAATGCAATCCCCATCAAAATACCAATCCAATTCTTCAAAGAGTTAGACAGAACAATTTGCAAATTCATCTGGAATAACAAAAAACCCAGGATAGCTAAAGCTATCCTCAACAATAAAAGGACTTCAGGGGGAATCACTATCCCTGAACTCAAGCAGTATTACAGAGCAATAGTGATAAAAACTGCATGGTATTGGTACAGAGACAGACAGATAGACCAATGGAATAGAATTGAAGACCCAGAAATGAACCCACACACCTATGGTCACTTGATTTTTGACAAAGGAGCCAAAACCATCCAATGGAAAAAAGATAGCATTTTCAGCAAATGGTGCTGGTTCAACTGGAGGTCAACATGTAGAAGAATGCAGATCGATCCATGCTTATCACCCTGTACAAAGCGTAAGTCCAAGTGGATCAAGGACCTCCACATCAAACCAGACACACTCAAACTAATAGAAGAAAAACTAGGGAAGCATCTGGAACACATGGGCACTGGAAAAAATTTCCTAAACAAAACACCAATGGCTTACGCTCTAAGATCAAGAATCGACAAATGGGATCTCATAAAACTGCAAAGCTTCTGTAAGGCAAAGGACACTGTGGTTAGGACAAAACGGCAACCAACAGATTGGGAAAAGATCTTTACCAATCCTACAACAGATAGAGGCCTTATATCCAAAATATACAAAGAACTCAAGAAGTTAGACCGCAGGGAAACAAATAACCCTATTAAAAAATGGGGTTCAGAGCTAAACAAAGAATTCACAGCTGAGGAATGCCAAATGGCTGAGAAACACCTAAAGAAATGTTCAACATCTTTAGTCATAAGGGAAATGAAAATCAAAACAACCCTGAGATTTCACCTCACACCAGTGAGAATGGCTATGATCAAAAACTCAGGGGACAACAGATGCTGGCGAGGATGTGGAGAAAGAGGAACACTCCTCCATTGTTGGTGGGATTGCAAACTGGTACAACCATTCTGGAAATCAGTCTGGAGGATCCTCAGAAAATTGGACATTGAACTGCCTGAGGATCCAGCTATACGTCTCTTGGGCATATACCCACAAGGTGCCCCAACATATAAAAAAGACACGTGCTCCACTATGTTCATTGCAGCCTTATTTATAATAGCCAGAAGCTGGAAAGAACCCAGATGCCCTTCAACAGAGGAATGGATACAGAAAATGTGGTACATCTACACAATGGAATATTACTCAGCTATCAAAAACAACGAGTTTATGAAATTCGTAGGCAAATGGTTGGAACTGGAAAATATCATCCTGAGTGAGCTAACCCAATCACAGAAAGACATACATGGTATGCACTCATTGATAATTGGCTATTAGCCCAAATGCTTGAATTACCCTAGATGCCTAGAACAAATGAAACTCAAGACGGATGATCAAAATGTGAATGCTTCACTCCTTCTTTAAAAGGGGAACAAGAATACCCTTGGCAGGGAAGAGAGAGGCAAAGATTAAAACAGAGACTGAAGGAACACCCATTCAGAGCCTGCCCCACATGTGGCCCATACATATACAGCCACCCAATTAGACAAGATGGATGAAGCAAAGAAGTGCAGACCGACAGGAGCCGGATGTAGATCGCTCCTGGGAGACACAGCCAGAATACAGCAAATACAGAGGCGAATGCCAGCAGCAAACCACTGAACTGAGAATAGGACCCCCGTTGAAGGAATCAGAGAAAGAACTGGAAGAGCTTGAAGGGGCTCGAGACCCCATATGTACAACAATGCCAAGCAACCAGAGCTTCCAGGGACTAAGCCACTACCTAAAGTCTATACATGGACTGACCCTGGACTCTGACCTCATAGGTAGCAATGAATATCCTAGTAAGAGCACCAGTGGAAGGGGAAGCCCTGGGTCCTGCTAAGACTGAACCCCCAGTGAACTAGACTGTTGGGGGGAGGGCGGTAATGAGGGGAGGGTGGGGAGGGGAACACCCATAAGGAAGGGGAGGGGGTGGGGGATGTTTGCCCGGAAACCGGGACAGGGAATAACACTCGAAATGTATATAAGAAATACTCAAGTTAATTAAAAAAAAAAAAAGAAGTAGGAATGTTTTGATCAATTTAAACACATTTTAGCCTGTGAAAACAGACTCTGCATAAAGTAGTTTCTATGTAATAGCTATTTTCCTTTAGGGATAGGCAACAAAATATTGCTGGGAGATAAATCATGGGCTCTGTGCTTATATAGATAAAATAATCATGAATTCGTCAAGACCTGACACATGTAAAGGCACAGAACTTCACGGAAGGAAAGGCCTCATTTGTGAGATTGATAAAAGGCAGCTGTAGAAAGATGAAAGGTAAAAAGAAAGAGAGGCTTGTTCTGACCTTGACCTTGGGAGGGACCATGTTTATTCACTGTGAGGGGGCATCTTTGACACTCACATGTGTGGATAGTAAAATGCCTAGAGAGAAAGATGAGATGCGATCCCTTATGAAGGGAGAAATCCCTTCCCTAGTCTGCAAGTGAATCTGGGGAATACAGTCTTTGAGCAGGAAACTATCACTTGCAATCTATTTAAATCACAGCTGCCTACATCGAATTTCTCAAACTGAAAAATGCCCCAAAGTGTCACACAGAAGTAGACCTAAGTCTGATTCAGTGCTTTCCAGGTCTGAAAAGAAATGTTTGGATTATTTTGACTCTTCTTGTGATTAGAATAAAGCAGAAAGGATAAAACAACAATATAGTTATTTTCTGTTTCTGCACTGTAACCATCTCTGCTCAGAATTCCCTGGTATCTGCTCTAAATAAATATATCCACTCTATTTAAAAAATTGAAATAGGAGCACTTGCCTAGGAAGCGCAAGGCCCTGGGTTCAGTCCCCAGCTCCGAAAAAAAAGAACCAAAAAAAAAAAATTGAAATAGGATGGCTAGGTGATTCAGCAGTTAAGAGCGCATGCTTTTCTCACAGAGGACCCAGAGTCTGTCCCTCATATCCACTATAAAGAAGCTCACAAGCACCTATAACTCCAACCCCAGGAAATCCAACATCCTTTTCTGATTTGGCAAGCATCTCACACACATGAACACACCACATGCTAACACAGAGATACATACATTCATGATTAAAGTTTAAATCTTTTTAAAAACTGAAGAAACTGGGGCTTCACTAGAACAAGTGACTTGCGTGAGAGCACAGAGAGACAGAGACAGAGATATGAAGACAAAAGCAGAGATAGAAACAGAGACAGATAATTGCATAGACAAGCTATAGTGAGTTTTGCTCCAGAGTCTCTGGTCCTTCTTTAACCTAAGTCCTCTGGCTTCTTATCAACAAAATGTGACACAAAGCACTGTGTTATCTTTTTATATTTATTTTTTCTCTTTGTTTTCTTCTGTTCTAAGTTTACCAGCATGGAAACTTTGATCTTCTCATACAGTGTTACATTGTGGGGTGTGTTGTTGTTATTGTTGCTGCTGCTGCTGCTGCTGCTGCTGCTGCTGCTGCTGCTGCTGCTGCTGCTGCTGCTGCTGTTGTTGTAACCAAAACAATTGGTTTCAGCTCAGAGGCTCTAATTCCATGAACACATCACAGAATTCTGTTTCCTGTGTGTGTTAATGAAGCCAGGCATCATGGGAAGCTGAGACCAAGGGGAAAAGAAGGCTTTATGAAGTATCATTGCTTTAATGAAAAAAAAAATCTGAATCCATTCTAGATTAAATGCTGTAGAATGCTTTTATGTTTTGTTTCTTGATCATTCTAGGAGGATGCCGTGTGCATAGACTGCATTTAGGCTTGAAGCTAATCCTGACTTTGTGGATGTTAAGACTGGCTAAGACCTAGGATTAATCTTTGAACTTGTATTCTTCATCCCAAACACCACTCTCTTACATTTTGACAGCACATGATTTCATCTTTACAGGGTGCTTATCCAACTTTGGCATTCATCTCCAACCATGCCTCCATCCTGCTCCACTGACCTTCCCATCCCTACCCATCCCTGCCATCGCTGTTGTGGTTTCTCCCCAAAAAGCCCTTCCATCCCATCCCTGCACAGCTGCCGAAAGTATGCCATTTTCTGTTAGCAGTGAACTACCCGAGGGCTTTATGTTCTAAATGGTAGAAATCCTGAGTAGGTAAGGAGTTCCTTGTCAAGTGTTGGAAGTCCCAAGTCCCTGAAGGCCACAGGTTTATGGACTAGGCTGAGAAAGCAGAAGCTTAGAGTTCCAACTCCTGAAAACTTAAAGCTTTAAGCTCTATAATCTAGAGACTTAAAGTTCTCAGTACCCTGGTTAGAGACTGCAGGCAGTTGCCTGCCACTCTGGAGTTAATGGAATCCTTAGACCTAAGCAGTAGCCAGGGACACTAGCAGTGAACACCAGTCAGCACTTAGGCTTTGACTGTTGGAATCATTGGCCCTTTAAGACGTAAGGCTCACAGTCTCTCGTATTTGGTTCATCACAGCTGTCCATCATCAACAACCTTGGCTCTCTCCTTTAGGCTTTAACAGCCCTTCAGTGGTTCCCTATCCTGGCCATTTCTGCCACTCGTCATTCTCTGGAACTGTTCCAGGCACCTCCTCACCATTGCTGAGGCTGCTCTGTTGAGCTGCCATTCCTCTGCGTGCACCAGGGCAACCCACTCTGCGCAGGCTTTAAACACCACAAGCAAGGAAAGGCCACTCAGAAGAAGACTTTTTGAGGCAATGCCTTGGTACAACATAGAAGGTAAATTTGAAAGTGATCATAGATTAATTATAAGTGATCTAACTTAACTATTCAATTTCCAGAAATATCAAACAAACTCAGGAGAAGTGAAGAGATATTTGGAAGACACTAAAGGGCAGAGACATCTGCCATTATTCAGCATTCCAGAACCAGACATCTGGAGTCTTATGGATGAAATGACAGAAAAGCCTTTGCCATCACGGAATTTAGGATGTAGTGTGGGAAAAAGGTAAGGGAGGATTCAATATTGGGTTGGTTTTGAGAATATAGCACCCACCCTACTCATAGAAACACTACCCCTCAGTCTCTGAGGAAAAAAACTATAAAGCTACCTGAAATATAGAAGGAAATAAAATATGAGTGCTATTTTATTTTATGCTATTTTATTATTATCCTGTACAAGTCTCTTTGTTATCTAATAATAGACATACAGGAAGTGGTTCCAGGCGGAATGGGGCATAGAGAGGAACTAGGAGGTGTAGAGGGAGGAAAACCATAATCAGGATATATTATATGAGAACAAAAATCTATGTTTAAAAAAGAAATCCTCAAAGAATAAAAGTTGCAAAATAAAAAGGGAAGTTTCAATTAGTGTGTGTGTGTGTGTGTGTGTGTGTGTGTGTGTGTGTGTGTGTGTGTGTGTATTTGTGACTCTGAAGAAACTCAAAGCTAGGCGACATGAAATGAAAATAAATTCTCACCACCATCTCTTGGTGAAATGTTTCACTCTTGTACCTGAGTGGTCCTCCTTCACTTGGGACCCAGTATGATCATGATTGTCCCAGAATTCATAAGGGCCAGATGAAAAGCCCAATCTACAAGATAAACAGCTCAGGCCTGGATTTTATTCTTTTGAAAATGATTGTTAAGGGGCTCCTGGGGAAACGAAGATAAACCTAACGATGTCAGAGAAAGTTTTATTATTAAGAAGGCACAGCAAGCCCTCACTCAGCACTATTGAAGTGACAAATTTCCAGGGACCCACGTATAGAAAGTATTATGCAATAGATAATTACACTCCAGTGGATGTAACTTAATCATAACATAATTAGAGGCGGAAAAATTAAAAAAAAATATTTCACGCAAGCACTAAAATCTGCCAACTCAAACAAATCTTGCTCGCTGGCACATATCACAAGCAGACGCTTAATCATAATACCGTCTTGATTTGGGTCCCTCTAGGAAGCCACAAATACAGCCTCTTAATTATTATCAATGACCCAAGAGGATTTAGTGGGCAGCTTGGGCTACAATCCTACCAAAAAAAAATCACTTATTTATAATGGCTGATCTCGATTTTTCTGAACAAATTTTCTGAAGCCATAGAGAAAGAAAGGAACATTACTATATTTCAGTTATCCCACTCTTGGGAGAGTTTCTTTCCTTTCCTGAAGTGTTGAAAATGATTCGGCCACCTTATAAATCCAAGAGTCACTAGCCTTGGTTTAGGAAGCCAACAATGCAAAATAAACAACAAAAAATGAACAATTTATCCTTTCTGGCTGTATCTGAATAATGCGAAATTTACTGTAAGCCTAAAAAAATAATCGGTCCATTGTAAGAAGCAGCCAAGGTGCTTTGAATTCTGCAGTATCAGACATGAATATTGAGGAAAGCTCTCTCCTACTGTTTTAAGTCATAGACATAATTTTCATACAGTATTTTTTTTATAAACTTCAGCTGTCAGATTCCAACTTTAGAGTCCCACTCCAAACAGAACTAAGTCTTCTCCACTCAGTGTAGCTGAAGTCCATTGGCCTTTCTGTTGTTTACTACAAGAATGGCAACTGTTACACAAAGGGGAGTAAATTGCTTCAGCTATTAGGCAAGGTTGACCTTTGCTACATTACTATTCTTTTGTTTTGTTTTAGTTCAGCTATATAAATGCAAACATAATTCTTAGCTCATACCCCATAGGCAGGCCTGAGTCTGTCAACCAAGGTCTGTGTTATGCCCAGCAGTGAAGTGGGGTATCTATATTCAAACCAAAGTAAGAATAGAGGGAATAACATTTTCTTCTCTTTGGGAAGACAACCTTAACTCTTTAAAGGAAAATTTACTTGAGTGTTGCAGGAAAGATAACGGTTTTAAAAATAGATTTCCATTACAGTTGTTTGCTCTAAAGCTTGACATAACCATGACCATTTTGAAGCAGAGGCAAGACCATTTTGGTCCAGAGACGATTATGACAAAATAAACAGAGGGATATGACAAATATCTAAGTCTTTAGTAGAGTGGGAACAGAGGTGACAATACTCCCCTTAGAAGTGAGAGTCTCCCAAGATCTCCCACGTCTCTCTCTAGTACAACTCTATAAAGGACAGAAGAGCTAAACTAATGACTGAGACATGTGGTGGCTCAGCTGCTCTAAGTCACCGTGCTCCTGTGCATAATCTGAATAAATGCGTAAAAGACTTGACAGAGTCTTTCTTTGGTCTATTGGCTCCTCCTCTACTTGAGGCAAATAACCATTTCTTTTATTTTTCTTAAAAGTTATTTTTTGATCATTATATGCTTTATTTTTGATCCATCCTCCCAGTACTCCCATAGTTCTCCCTCCTCCGTCCCCTTTGCCTGCCACTCGGCACCCTCCTTTCTGGGGCATCAAGTCTCTACAGGATTAGACACATCCTCTCCAACTGAGGCCAGTCCTCTGCTATGTATGTGCTGGGGGCCTGGGACCAGCCAGTTTATGCTCTTTGGTTGATGGCTTAGTCTCTGGGAGCTCCCAGGAGTCCAGGTTAATTGATACTGTTGGACTTCCTATAGGGTAGCCATCCCCTTCAGTTCCTTTATTCCTTCCCCTAACTCTTCCATAGGGTTCCTGGCCTCTGTCCAATGCTTGGCTAAGGGTCTGCATCTGCCTCAGTCAGCTGCTGGCAGAGCCTCTAAGAAGACAGCCATGCTAGGCTCCTATCTGCAAGCACAACCTAGCATCAGTAATAGAGTCAGAGTTTGGTGCCTGTCCGTGATATGGATCTCAAGTTGGGCTTTCAAGATGTTGCCCCAAACTCCCACTTTCTATCCCAAAGAGTGACATTTCCATTCATTCTCCTAGTCCTCTGGGAAGCCCAGAGAAAAACAGACATTTCCTTTTTATTTCCCTAGGAAACTCAGGAGACAATGTTGTACCAGGTCTCTTCCATATTGCTTTTGTAGTTGATGTAGCACTAACTGATGCTAGTCAACTTGTCACAGAAATACGTTCAGTGATCATCTATTACTAGTAGGTGCCTAGAAACCCAAGGTGACAAAGGGTGTACTATAAGAAGAGCAGGATCTCAAGGTTACCAGTGAGGTTAGCATTCAGCTTGTAGACTCAGAAAAACACACTCGTGTATTAACTATGCCAACCTGAAATCAAAATGGAGTAGAATACTCTTTAAATGTTTATGTTGTCATTAACAGCATATGAAGACACTTACATGCAAGGGTAAATAAGAATTAGTAACATAGGCTTAGTATTCACTTTCCAGGGAAAACTTTAAATTGCAGCAGACTAACAAAAGCCTCAATAGAACTAGAGTTCTCTGTCATTCCTGGAACTCTTAATTGTTACCAATTGTCCCAAGGATTGCTACCATTCAACAAATTATAGTCAAGGCATTTGTAATTGCTTCCAGAGCTGGATAAGCATGCCAAGAAGAAGGGAACCATTAAGTCTTTTGTTTCATCAAAGTACATTTCCATAGACCCATAATTAAACAATACTCCTGAAAGCAGGTCTTCATAAAACAGAAGGGAGTTTCCTGAAACTCAGAACACTGGATTATTTTTACCTAATAAAAGTAAAGAACCCAGAAATTGACCTAGAATATCTGCAGAATAAGAAGTAGGCATCTAAGACACGTACACCAGAGCACAGGGATATTTAAAAGGAATGAATCCAGGGTTAAATGCTATTTCTGTACTTCACTAACTCTGATCCCCTTGACTTTTGGTGGAAATTTGGGAAGAGTATTAACCCAAGTCAATCCTGAAGGAACTGAGGAAGTTATGGGACACTAAGGCAAAGACAGAGACTGAGAGATTCTGCATTTCTTCACTGGCCAGCTCAAATGCAGCAAATCCAGTAGTTCCAATACAACCCAATGAGAGGTAAAGAAAACAATGGATTCCGTGCACAGTGATATCTTAGTTAACGTTCCTATTGCTTTAATAAAATTCTCCGACAAAGCAACTTAAGGGACGGAGAAGGAGCCTGAAGGAGAATTTATTCTACCCATCAAAGTTTCATGCTGGGGAGGTCAACATGACAGGAGCTTCGCACAGCTGCTCACACAGAACAACAGAGAGAGATACATGCATGCTGGTACCCAGCTCTATTTCTCCATTTTCAGCAGTTCAGTATCCCCTGCCCTGGTTTAGCACACAGTTAAGATGGATCTCCTCCCATAAGTTAATGCAATAAGATCATCCCCAATACTCAGAGCAACAATTCCATCTCCTAGGTAGGTCTAGACTCTGTCAGGTTGACAATTAACCCTTACATAATGAGCAAGAAAAAATTAAGAAGAATCGGTTCATGGTGCTTGTTTATCCACAGCAAATAGAAGATCATGATCTAAATCAAGGAAAAGTAGTCTCTTTACCAACAGAGACCAACAAGGACCAGGAACTTACCACACTGGCCAGAGATTCTTCTCCACTCTGTGTGTAACACTTATAGTTCCCCAAAGAAGCAATGGTACAAAGAGGAGGAAAAATGTTGGATAAAAGTGGTATATCAGCAAACTTTAGTTGGCCCTCAACAGAACGTAGCTGTTAAAATAATGCTGCTTAGGTTTGACTGCAAATTGAAGTAGGTAGGACTGAGTATACCAGAACACCATAAAATACATTGTTTGCTCTGGGTAGCTTGGGGGAACTTGAGAACAAAATGGAATTGAGCTATAGAAAACTAAAACATTGTGTTTTTATGCCTCTAGTAGTGACGCCTAAGTTTATATGTGACTATTTTCCTTAAGTTGTCCTTGTTCCCCCTCAAGCTGAAGGCATATGTCAAAACACTTCTACCTACTACAGAATGGAGCACTTGAAATGTTGTCTCAAGATAGAAGGATTCTTTATAGTAATATTAGATTTGTGCAAGTATAAACCCAAGCATTAGAGTCAAACAACTAGAATTCAAGTCATGTGTCAGCCACAGTATCTTGACTCAGTTGCTCCATAGTGAGCGCCACTCACCCTTCCCAAAACAGAAACAACACATGCTTTGCAAGTTAGCTGTCAGTCGAATGTGGAAAGATGTGCAATATCCTTGCCACAGAATCTGGCACATGATAAATCATGTAAAAAAAATATCTAATAGCTAGAACCATTGCAGATCCTGCATTTTTTTCAGATAAGGCAATATAGAATCAAATGTTTCCGTGGTGCAACTGAAAATATCAAATTTTATTAGTGTGAATTGTATCTGTTTTTTTTTTAGATTTAAACAGGGCATTAATTTTCAGAAAACCAGTCATAGCCCTGCCATTTTTTGGTTTTATTTTCATTATTAAGACCATCTTCCTAGACAGGAAATGCAATTCATAACTAGCAATTCATAACTGATAACTAAAAGATAGTCTCTTGCAGTATATATGTCCCATGAATGTACTTCAAGCTTAAGGCCAAGATAAAGGTAAAAGAAGTATTCTGCTTTCCACAGGAGGATATTTTTAGTCACCTTGGCTGAATTATGGAAATTTTGTTGTTGCTCACATTAATATAGATTAAGTTGAATATCCAATACCAACGTGGCCTTCAACCTTTGGCAAAAACTGCAGATTTTTTGCAGACACAGGAGCAGGGACTACATGGTAATAACTGTAGTTGCTAACCTGTGCAACCACGCTATAACTGGTAATTGTCTCATCTAAAGCTAACCTGTGTGTATGTATATATGTACCCTCACATACATATATATTGTTCTCTCACCATTTCCATTTCCATTTTACAATGAAGAGACTCTTGCAGGTGGCTGACTTTTATGGCTGGCTAGATATCAAATAACATCTAGCTCAAAGTTGGCTTCCTTACCCTTTGTCTTCAGATCCTAGGCAATTTTCTGCATATTTCCTACATGCATCAAATGATGACAGCCTTTCTTGCCTTCAGGGTCTTTGTTTTACAAAAGCATTCTGTCTTCTCTTCTGCAAGATACCATGTACTGTGCTCCCTACAAATATTCATTGGTGGGTCAAAAAGGGTGAACTCCAACTTTCTTTTTTTTTAATTTTTTTCCTCCATCTTTATTAACTTGGGTATTTCTTATTTACATTTCAATTGTTATTCCCTTTCCCAGTTTCTGGGCCAACATCCCCCTAACCCCTTCCCCTCCCCTTCTATATGTGTGTTCCCCTCCCCATCCTCCCCCCATTACCGCCCTCCCCCTAATAATCACGTTCACTGGAAGTCCAGCCTTCACAGGACCAAGGGCTTCTCCTTCCACTGGTGCTCTTACTAGGCTATTCATTTCTACCTATGAGGTTGGAGCCCAGGGTCAGTCCATGTATAGTCTTTAGGTAGTGGCTTAGTCCCTGGAAACTCTGGTTGGTTGGCATTAAACTCCAACTTTCTTTAAACCAGAGAGACCACAAAGACCCTTGACTAGAGCACTGCCAGTTGCAGACTAAGGGTAGCAAGGGAGACTGCACATTAGCCATTTACCCTCAAAGTTGTATGTTTGCTAGTTCTTAGAAGCTATAGGAGCAGAGAAGCAAGAGTGGTGAAGGACTCACAGAATTCCAACATCTGATCCTCACCTGCCGAGTTAGCTGGCCCTTAGCAAAGGATCTCCATTTTGTCATCTCAAAATGGGCTTGAGAACTCTGGCTCCTGTATGTTATAACCATGCAGCACAGCAATGTTCATGACACACTATGCTCACAAACACAGCCTCAAACGCTCAGAACACCTCCAAAGCACTTACTATAGGTTGCCAGGCTCTCATTGTGAAGAAGAATTCTTATCTAACGTAGGATTTCATTTCAAAGGAATGACAAAATTTAAAAATGCATAAAAAGACTCAGTACAGAATAGAATTAGCTCTCAAAGAACTTGATCAACATTTCTGTTTTCAAATCCTAGATAATTTCATTTTAAGAGTTTTTTTTTAAGAGTAAAATTGAGGACAAAACATGGGCTTCACACATGATAGGCAAGCACTTCACTGTTGAGATCTAACCCTAATACTTTTTATATTTTAGTTTGAAGCAGGGTCTCATGAATTTTCGCAGACCACCCTTCAGCTCACTGTGTAATCCGTTCTGGCTTTAAACCTTCCCTCTTCCTGCCTTGGCCTCTGGCGTGCTGTGATTGCGGACCTATGCCACCAGGCTCCTGATCAATCTTGACTAATCTTCTTTAGATCAAGCATAGATAATGGCGATGACATCCTTTCAGAAACTCTGTTTTGATTTTTTTTCTCCACTCTAACAATATCATTTTTCTTCTTTTTGTCTCATGGATGCATAATGAACTCTTGACAGAGATGAATGGTGGAACGGTACTTGATAGTCATAAAAGAAATACAATCTCTCCTCCCCTAGACCATTATCTTCTCAGCATCTTTCAACTTTCTCCCTTTCCAAGATGGATGTCCATCACTCTCTGGTTGAGTAAGGAGGGACTTAGGAATAGACTCTCAGACCCAGAAAACTAGAAGGAATCTTAGTCACTGTGGTTTCACGTGTGGTCAAAAGCCACAGTGAACCTTTATTCCGGACCAAGCTGACATTTTCACTGGCTGTATCATCTCTTGTATGTAACTCTCACAACAGTCCTGTAAACTCCTTCTCATCCCTATTTTAGACACCCTGAAACAAACACTTTGAGATGATGTGCTTTGCTTCTCAATGTGGAACACAAACTGAAGAAGTCTCACAATCAGATTTTCAGGACCAATTCAGTTGAATTACAAAACACAGTGTCTCGGATAAATGAGCCAGCAGTATGTCAAAATCGAATAAATACTAACAAAAAATGTTAGATGTCAAGGGCGATATTCTTTGTAAAGAAGATTCTAATGTAAAGTAAAAGCACCTCTTGCTGACACACGAGAGTGGAAAGAAATGTTTATACCCAGCTTCCTTAAAGGAAAATTCACCCAAAGTTGGATTTTGCTTGTTTCGATAGTGGAGGATAAGAGAGAGAGAAGAGAGTCTGATAAATAATTTATGAAGAAAAATGCTTCACTGATCAGATTTGGTGATGAAAGAATTTCTTTGCAAACCCATGAGTAACATTCTTAATGGAAATTATCTTCACTTCTCCTGGGTCACCATTTATTTTTTTTTTTTTTCTGCTATTAGTTCGATTTGGACTTGACAATCTCCATCCTGCACAAATGTACCAACAAACACAACGGAAAGCCTTTCTACATGATTATTTTCTAAAGTAATAAGACATGTGTGACCTGAAAAATCAGCTCCTCCCACCTGTCAGGTAAGGCGGTGGCTGATGATACTTTAAAAGGGGCCTTGTGCTTCTACTTGCTTCTCATGTGCGCCTTCCGGGGTCTAGGGCGGGCTTTTGCTGCCATCTACTGGTAGATATTGCAAGACAAGCTCACGCTTCTGAAAAGGAGAGACTTGAAAAAATGGGGGAGGGGGGCTTATTCTGTAAGAAAATCCAGTTCCCCAGGAGATGAATTTCTACGCCGAATCACAGAGCCATAAGTACTTTGTGCTAGAGAATGTTTAATAGCGACCCTCTTGTGCAACCCAAGGGAAGTTTTTTTTTCTCCTTCATTCCTTGGAAAAGTGTCTGAATTCATCTACATTCGCATGTCATTCTCGTGAAGCTCAAACGGAGGAGGGATATCGTGGCAGTCTGATTACATAGATTGCTAAGATTACTCTTCGCTCCTCTTGCTGCCTGAAATTTAGAGCAGACATTGTTTAACCCCTTTGCCCCATGGCAAATATGAAACCACAACATTTCTTCATAGCATCAGTACTCAGAGTTATCCATAAACTCACTGGTGTTCTGGCATGAAGACTAAATGTGGCGTGTGCTTAACATTTTTTCAAATGCACAAGAATTTTTAATAAAGACCAACTGTTCCCTTCACATGAAAATAACTAATAATTCTGTAGCTGTGTCATTTAAGAACAAAACTACCCAGACACTATGGCAATGAGCTAGCCTTAAACATTATAAATCCAATGTTTGGTCCTCCAGGAAGGCCCTGACAAGAAGGAAGAATGTAAATGACAAGGAGTAAGCCAGATGTATAGGCCTACCTGGTTTCAGCACTGGTTTCTATAGAACTGTGGAGAAGACTCCATTACAGCCCAAATACTTTATTGCAGTAATCTGAAAGACAGAAAGTGGATACAAAAAGGTCTGAATAAATTAATGCATATAAAGACGGTCAAGGATTATGCTCAGATCACTGATTTGGCCACAAAGTTATGCCTTGATTTGAGCAGATATGCAGATGAAAGGAAAACTGAAAATTTCCATTCTGGAAGGAAGAGAGCAGTAGAGGTAGAAGGGATAGCCACTAGTAAGTTTCAGCAGGTGATATAGGTTAGCTTGCGAGAGTTTTAAGAACTTTACAATGAGCATACAACCACCACTTTTACGATTTGCAAAAGTAGCCATGTCATATTTTTTGAGTCCAGTACAAATGCATCCCAACATGTTTCTTGGAATCTGAGGATAAAACAATGCTTGTGCAAGGTGATCAGTTGAGCAATGGCACAAGTTTTTTTCAAAATCCATAACTGGTCTGTGACTCTTAAGAGTTCCCTTTAAATTAAAGACTTAACATTGCTCAAAAGCACACCACTAGCAGGGGGCTGAACACACCATGTCACATCACAGAGGAATATGCAATAAGACGTAGACTGCAAGAGTTCAAATCTCTGCTTTAAAACTCTCTACTCCCTTATCTGCTTGTCTTCAAAATAGACATGAAAATATGCTGAAGGCTGGAAGTTGTTTTAAGGATCAAGTAAATTAGACATATGCAGGTCATTTAAGACAAGGGTCCAATTTGTAGTGACCTTCAAGAGCAAGGTGTTATAGAAGCAGAGGACACTTGGAGTAAAACAGGCTTATTTAAAAGATGGTGGAAAGTATCGCTGGAAAGTGGATATTAGCCAAAAAGCTCAGAATACCCAAGATTCAAGTCACAGCTCAAGAAGAAGAAGGAAGACCAAACTGAGGATGCTTCAGTCCTTCTTAGAAGGGGGGGACAAAATACTCACAGGAGGAAATACAGAGACAAAGTCTAGAGCAGAGACTGAAGGAAAGGCCATCCAGAGAGGGCCCCACCTGGGGATCCATCCAGACATTATTAGGGATGCCAAGAAGTGCATGCTGACAGGAGTCCGACAGAGCTGTCCCTGAGAGGCTCTGTTAGAGCCTGACAAATACATAGGGGGATGCGTGCAGCCACCATTGGACTGAGCACGGTGTCCCAAGTAGAGGAATTAAAGACAGACTGAAGGAGCTGAAAGGGTTTACAACCCCATAAGATGGACAACAATATCAACCAACCAGACCCCCCCCCCAGAGCTACCGGGACTACACAACCAGCCAAAGATTTACATAGAGTGACCCATGGCTCCAGGTGCACATGTAGCAGAGAATGGCCTTGTCAGACATCAATAGGAGGAGAGGCCATTGGTCCTGTGAAGGCTCGAGGCCCCATTGTAGGGGAATGCCAGAGCAGGGAGGCAGGGATGGGTCGGGGAGTGGGGGAGCAAGCGCCCTCATAGAACCAGGGGAAGGGGAGGGATGGAATAGAGTTTCAGGAGGGGAAACCAGACAAGGGAATAACGTTTTTAAAGTAAATAAATAAAATATCTAATAAAAACTAATTTATAAGAAGAAAAAAGAGGGTGATGGAGTAGGAGGAGTTGATGTGGTGGGTAATAAAGCTTGCTGTGCAAGCATGAGGACATAAATGCATACCACAGCACACATCTAAAGATCTGGACACGGTCACGGACACTCTGTTACAACAGCACTGGGAGAGGGGGATAAGAAAAGAAACAACAGGCTTGCTGGCCACAGACTAACTCCAAATCCTGCAGAAACAGTGAGAGATCCTGCCTCGAGGGAATAAGACTCACAAGAGAAGGGCTTCTTGAGAAACTTCTGTGCAGTCATGATTTCCCACATTTCCCCGTTCTTTATTAAACTATAATTGTTTTTCAAAGTGAAATTAACCTAATTCCTGATGCTTAAGAGACAAGTAGAGCTGAGCTAGCTGAAGCAGGAATAGAAGGTGGAGAAGCCAAGATGTCTCCTAGAGGCTCTTGCTGCACTGGAGATGACCAGAGGTAACCCAGTAGAGTAACAGAGCAATGAGAAAATCATTGATTTTTACCTTTTATTTTCCTGTCATAAATGCTCCTGGGAATGAGTTTGACCTCAACCAAAGAAACATGGTAGGGAGAAATATATATATATATATATATATATATATATATATATATATATATATATATATATATATATATATGGAAAAACAAAAGCCCCAGTGGGCCTCTCACTTTGTCAGGAATTGGCTTTCAAGTCATAGGTGATGAAAAGACTCAGTACAGAAGACATTTGTAAGCACTGAGGACATTGTTATGCTTCACCCTCCACCTCGAAGGCTATGTTTAGTTACTGACTGTTCATCCAGTGGATCCTCAAACCACCATGGGGAATGTCCCACAGAAGATGATTGAGCACTGCAAGATGGCATAATGAAGCAAAGCCATCCAATTCTGCACAGGTGTTGTGGTAATTGGGACACATTCCACAAGTCTTAGAGTTCAGTGGTCCTCAGATCATAAAGTCCTAGCTATGTGGATGTAAATTGGGTCAAACAGCCAACCAATAATACATGCCTTAGGTGGACATATTTGGTTCCTAATATCCTTCCATGTGCAGATCCGTCTTTACAAGGTGGAGAACATTATACTGACACTCATTCCGAAGTTAACATTGGTGGTACTGCTGGTGAACTGAAGCCAGAAGCATGCACATTGCTTCGAAAGTATCCAAGGAAATACTCTTTCTAGAATTATTTTTGCATTTGGCAAAAAAGTAGGCGAAAATGTACCTTACATTAGGACTTATGAGGTAGTAACTCATTATGAGCACAGTATTAAGTACTAAATGATGCGATGTGGTTCATTACTCCTTGACCTTCTAATGGTCAAAAAGTGTTTTTATTATGTCTGTGAGGGTTGCATCCCAGTCCTATACGTTCATTTCTGGGACCTTTTCAATACAGAGACTATATAAAATTTGTGAAACACACCACAAGTTTTATTTCTGTTTACATTTGGATTCATTTTTTGTGTGCCTCGTTGCCTTACTTCATACTGATGTGCTTCATAACTTTTTCTATGTATTCTTCCTTTGGAATATCACCCAAATTTTTCAAATATTTTAAGCTGCCATTTTTAATAGAATATAACGAGCCTTTGGGAATATTTTATGTCATCGCTGGAATGTGTTTCGTACTAAATATGAAATTTTCAAAAACTCACTATTTTTTCCAGAGAAAAGACTTCAGTCCAGTAATTTTTGTCTAAAGAAAATTGTACGTGAAATAATTAGAACTTCTCGAATCAAGATATGAGGTAGAAAAATAAAATACAAGTAATTAGCTAGAAAAAATAAGCAGTCTCATTGGTAACATACCAGAAATATAAGCATCTAAACCCCATCTTGCCTAACACATGTACATAGGCATCCATAAATATAAGAGGAAAATACTTATGTTGATTCTTATAGTTGTAATTCACCTTTGAGCTGATCAAGTACCATTATCAGACCTCAGTGGACAACAAACACCACTTTTAGAAAACAAACGTGCTATTCTGCAGCACCTATTTCAGTTAGTTATCAGACATTGACCAAAATTCTTCTCCTCAGACAAGCACAACTCTGAGTGTGTAGCTAATGACAGGAAGAGAAAAGGGATAAGGCCTTTCTTTGCCTGTGACAGAAGGCTTTGTAGTAGATGGGAATCCACAGTGATGTGTGTGCAGAGGCACACTGAAGCCCCTTCAGAGCGTTCAGTCTAGGCTGCATTACTCAGCTCTCCCACAGTTCTGTGAGCTACTCAGCACACTGGACAGAAACTCCCTTTTTACTTTGGGATTTGGTGCTCTTTGGTTGCAGTGAAGAGTTATAAATTAATTCCTTGCTGCCTTTGGTCCACATTTGCTACCTTCCAAGCAGGACGTCATCACCCAGCTCCTTATGCATCTTCGAATTCAATCTTCCCTTGTAAAGCAACTAATAATATTCGGCTTAACATCATCTACAAAATGGTTGTGCCAAATCAAAACTGTCAATTCACCAAAGACAGAAAAAAAGGGGAATATAATTCTCTGGGCTCTCTTTGTCATGTCTCCCATGGGGACCTTTCTTTTCAACCTAACGGAACTGCAGGGCAGGTGAATAAAATGAGGTTAACCCAACCTACATCCCCAGTTTTGCCACAGAGCAGGACAGTACACATAAATACACACAAAAAGCCACATGTTCCTCCAGTTCCAACACTGTCCTGTACCAGAGTGAGGCAAGGGCATGCTCATCACTTGGAGCCACCACACTAAGTAGTGCTTAACAGTTTTCCTTAGAGTTTTCAAAATAAAAGTAAATGCTTGATAGGAAACTAACACAATACATTATTTCTAGAATGGTGATATCTGTGGGACACCAGCAAAATTTTCTAAAACCAGGAAGTTAATCAATGGCCACACCATAGAAAACAGAAAGAAGTCCCAGACAGAAACATCCTAATAAAATCAAACTTAGCACAAAGGATGAGTTTAATGATTAGCTTAAATACAACAGATATTAAGTCAAGAATCTGAGAAGTAATCGGTGAAAGGTTTATATGATCTGATGACAATGGGGATGGGGGCTGGAAATTATTGCAGGACATCTCTGGGACTAGCTGTGGACCTCAGAACAGTGAGTCCCCCAAGACTCTACTGGGTGATCCTAGTTGAGACTCCTAGCACCTGGGGATATGGAAACTGAAGTAGCCAGGCAGGACTTACAGTGGAGGAAGGGAGACATCAACCAACTCACAAAACCTTCTACCCAAAATTTGTCCTACCTACAAGATGCATGGGGATAAAGATGGACAGAGACTGATAGAAAGGGCAACCAATGGCTGGCCCAACCTGAGACCCATCCCATTGAAAAAGCCAACCACTGACACTATACTGATACTATATGATACTCTGCTATGATTGCAGACCAGAACCTGGAATAACTGTCTCCTGAGAGACTTCATCCAGCAAAGGATGGAAACAGATACAAAGACCCATAGTCAAACATCAGGTGGAGCTCAGGAAGTCTTGTAGAAGAGTGGGAAATAGGATTGGGCAGGTTGGTACCCATTGAAGGCTTCCCCTTCTTTGAGAAGGGAAAGGGTTAATGGGAGGATGAATTGGTGAGGGTGGGACTAGTGGGAACGAAGGGGGTACTGCAATCAGGATGCAAATTGAATAAATAAATAAAAAGAATCTGAGAAGTAAAGGGACTTTTGGAAGGTATTTATCAGTATCTTCTGAATAAATTATATTTGAAATATTCTGTGGCAGATAAATAGATCATCTCTCCCTCTACCTTGAAATTCTACCACCACTTCTGTCTCTTCAAACTTGTAATCACACCCTCTTTTCTTCCCACCCCCAAATATGGAGCAGACACCTTCCAGAAGGTAGAGTCTGTTATGCTGTATTTGAAATGCTTCATTCTAGCATTGCTCTACAATTTAAACAATAGCACTCAGTGTCTCTCCAGTGGCGTTCTCAAGAGTGGAACAGTAGCAAGAGTTCTAAAAGAGGGATTCTGCAAGGCTCTGCTGTGTGAACCAATGAGCTCAAAGCAGAGAGAGAAAACTCCACTTCCCACAGTCAACTGAACAATGATAAATGCTGTATTTTCTTTTCCGAAGCATCATCCTTCAAGAAAGCAGCCAAAGAAGTAAAGATAGGGTATCTCAGCATAAATAATACTGGAGCTCCACCTGTCACTGATACTCACTGCTGACAAATTGGTATAAATATTTGAGATGCTAAAAAAAAGAAGTGTTGAAGTCATTGTGCTCAAACAAGCTAATTCATTTTTGAGAATTTAGTTTTAACCTAGGGAAAGACATACTGATACAAAGATTGACAGTAGGACAATTTCTATAATTCTAACCTTCATCAGAAAAAGAGACAGAGGGCAATTACACACACACACACACACACACACACACACACACACACACTGGAAACAGGATGATTATTCAGAAGAAGAAAGAGTGATGGTTTTGTCTTCTCCCTAGAACAGCTTTCTTCCAAATTATTTATTTGAATAAATTTTTATATTATCTCCAAAACTGACATAATTTTGATTTAGTCTAGCCACAAAAGGTGCAACCTTCAATATTAGTTAAAGAGTAAGAGCCTTATGCCTTGTTGGGTAATTAATGAATGCCTTTGATGTTCTCAAGTTAGATAAAAGGAATAAGAAGCTAACAGTAATAAGAAGAGTTGTAGGAACAAAACTGAAAGAGGCGTCCCTTGTAGGATCTCCACAGTATTACAATCTCTTTCAGCATCTTTCTTCTCTTGAGGTTAATATCATGAATTTACACTCGCCTACCTGGGTAAGTGATATTTTTTTCACTTAGTAACATTTTTTGGCAAGAATATATTAGCAAATAAAAGAACCCAGGCATTCGAAAGACCTTCATTTTCACACTTAGATAAAGAGGTCACTCCTGGACTCAGTTCCCTCATCTGACAGGCGTCACATATTACCTGCTGTAAATGTAATTTCAGAAACATAGAGAAAGGCTTAAAAATGTTCAATTTTAGCAGTATCTCTCTCATTCCTCCTAAACTATGACAGCCTGTCCCAGGGTCAGTGTGATACTGCTTCAAGATCTGAGTCATCAACAGTATGACTCAAAGTCAGCTACATTTCCCAAATTAACCATGTTATATAATTACTATCTCTTGATGTATGTATCTGAGGTATTTTTCCCATAATTATCTTTTCCTTTCTTCAACAACTACCACCCACATAGTTTTCAAATTATAGCCTTTATAGCCCTAGTTTATTCAACTACTCAAGTGTACCACCTTTTTTTATTCTTTTCTCTATCTAACCTTCGCAGTAGATATGACTGCAGTCCATCAAAAATATGCATATATCTTTAAAAATGCAACTCTACTCTTCAATCACAAAGGTCCAACTCAGGGCAAAGGGGGAAAGAACCACACTGGCCCTTGCTTTGCGACACCGTGGAATGTCCTATTTCCCTCCACATGCCTAGCAGCTGACTCAACTGCCCTCATTCAGGACTGTAGAGATAGTGAAATCTACCAAGTCATCATGACCTTTGACCTAAGTAAAGAGAGACACTATGATTCCAAGCCAATAACAACTCCCTAGCTTCATGAACACGGAGGACCCAGGGACTCTGCCATACTTACAAACAAATTTCAGTTATAAGGCATGAGATGCCAGACGATTCAGAAATAAATATAGCTTTCTCTCTCTCCTGTGACTATATGGACTTGGCCAAATTCATCAGCGGATATAAAGCATAAAGGGAACCAAAGAGAACTTTTCTTCATGTCACGAATTTACACATTTTTTAATTCCTTTTGATTATTTTTAACTACACGTACTTTGTCATCTCAATCCTTTAGATTTTGAATGACCATCAACACGGATGAAATCACTAATTTACGAATGCCAAAATTCCCTTCCCCATGCAGCTACTTTGTAAAGCACTGAAGGGTCACAACTGCCTAAAATTGGAAATTTTTAAGTGTTCCAGTTTTAATAAATTAAAATATTTTTTGCAAAACTCTTAATGGACACTTGAGCATACTAACTGGGACTGACTAATAATGGCAAAGTAATTTCACTCAATGAGCCCAGGATCCTGAGGAAAGTGTAAACTACTTTCTTCGTTCTTTAGCTGAGGTATCTGAGTTGTAACAGGTCCCAGTGTCCAGCAGTATTTTCCAGAATAAATAGAGAGACTCATCGGGTTCGATTCTCAATCCCTCTATTTAAGCACTGGGTTTGGCTTATTGTCAGCTAAGAGAGTATATCAGTACAAATCACTGACTAATATTTCTAAGGCTGAAACAGCCCGGCAGGAATTAATGTAGAAAGAAAATGATGGAATTGTGAAAAAATAACATCAGACAAGGATGAAGTCTATATATCAACTGCCTTGATCCCCTTTCAGTGTGAAAAATACCCACGCTGAGAACAGAATAAAAGACTCCTTGTTTCCATATGCACAAGACAAAACACAGGCATCTGAGGCTGAGTACTGTAGCTGCCACCCTCTTCCTGGTTCCCCGCTTGAGGGTCCAATTAAAATAGAAAAAGGATGGAGTTTGTGTTTATCTGTTACCAAGAGCTCTATATTATTCCCTTTGATTTCTCTAGGCATAAAGAGAGTTGGGCTCGTAGGAGGAACGAAGCAAAGACCAGTGACAGCCATCTGCTCAGATCATAAAGGGCAGCCTGTCAACAGCATGCTTAATAAAGCCATTTCTTCCCAGGAACGCTTATCAACTGGAGAGGTGGAAGGTCACTGAGCCCTATGCAGTCGAGACAGCCAGAGTTTCAGTGATATACTTTTACATACTGCCTCATCCACGGCTGTCAGAGTCACGGCCACCAGTGTTATGCACTAGGCATCAGGCACCTCTCTTATTAAAAGCAGTTTCCTAGAACAACGGGAAACAGTGAGGTTTCTACAGGCTAAATGAATAGGCAAATAAGCCAGCCTTTGCGTCTTGCACTGATTATGCTCTGCTTGTCAAATGAAGGATGTTGTAAGGCACAGCTTGCTCTAACAGACACTGTAGTACTGAGCCTCTCTGGAGAAGTTGCTTTTGTTGAGTCTTCACATAGTGTGGACTTCAGATGTGTCCTCACGCCTCTCAAAGCAACAGCTTGAACTCAAATTGTTTTCCTTCTAAGTCTAGCCGGTTTTCCATTATATAAGAGCCACAGAGGTTTGGGATTTTGTTGTTAGGTAAATGCCAAAACAATAACAACAAAAAAAAGACAAAAAAAACCATAATTGTGATTATGGTTTGTATAAGCCAGTTTCATGGACACAGATGTCTAGTTTTAGGCTATTATTCAAATAAATATAGCAGTAATTGGCCTGGAAAGATGGGTCAGTGATTCAGAATGCTTGAGGACCAGAGTTAGTATCCCAACACTTGCATAACAAGCCTCCAGTCACAAGGGATTCCATAACCTTTTCTAGCCTCTGAGCATACAGGTGTGTGTGTGTGTGTGTGTGTGTGTGTGTGTGTGTGTACACTCACAAAAATAAATGAATGAAAGATAAATAAATTCACTTGTATCAGCATAGCTGTGAACACTAACATACATACAAAGTACTCATGGTGACTTTGTGTTTGTGGTTTGTTTGTTTTTTTTTATTCTACCTGGACAAGAATTTTTTCATATCTGCATAGAGCCAACTTCTTAAAGCACCATATCCTCTTAATACTCTAATGAAAAAAAATCTGAACTAGAAGAACATATTTGATATCTCTGAAAGCCACTGTCTCATTCTCTTCAGCCACAGTCTTGACTCTGTTGCTCTGTCTTTATGTTTTAATCTCACTGTATTAAAAACTGTCTACATTCTGTGTACATTATTAAATCCAAGGCCTCTTGTCTACCTTGTCTTTCCAGGTGAGAATTGACACCTCTGAAATTGGAACCACCGAAATGCCAAAGCCAGACCTGCCTTTCTTTCCAAATGACTCGCATATGTTCTGAACTGTTGGTGATCTGGTGCTGAGTGGCTCTTGGATGTCCTTGTGTGGTTAGCCACCACTCACAGCTATTGACTTATGGGCAATATGGTGTGAAGCTTACTTTTCCAATTGGAGGGTTTTCCTCAATCCCAACCTTAGCCAGTGCTGATGGAATGTCATCACCTATAGATTGATTTTTTTGAACCTACAACCTCACAAAAAGAAAAGAATTTTCATCTCAAACTTTTTCCAAGGAGGTGACCGTCTAGTCTGAAAACCCACTACCAGCAGCATGTTCCATCAATCAATATGTGCAACGGTTTCTTTTTAAATTTGAAAGAAATCCAAATTCTTCCAATCCCAAAGCCAAGTGCAGATGCATGGAAAATATTACTCATCCTTCCCTGACAATTGGCTCTATTTCATGCATACTTTGTTAAGACTACATTTTCAGACAAGGTACACACAGTGATTTCATTTGGTAGCAACCAAAACCCAGATGAAAACAAAAAGGCACTGGCTAGATTCTCCTTTCCTTATAAAGATACGTTGGATCCTGATGATTCTGGAGTCTGGGCCAGAGGCACCAGCATTAGTGAAATTTAGTCAACTGCTAGGAAAAGAGGTTACAACGCAAGTAAACTGGATAACTGATCTGTAGTAAGGGGTGTCTGCCTTTAGAACAACGATTATTAACCAAACTACAAATCTGTGGACCCAAGACCACAGAGAGGAGCAGCTAGAAAGGGAAGTTTGCTCTTTACAAGTTTATTTCCAAGACAGGGCTGTTCAAATAGATGTAATCCTAACTGACACAGCAACTCTACAGTGTCTCCAGAGAAGGAAGGAGTTTTTATCATGCTATCTATTTTGTGGATTTCTGCATTTGAAACACAGTTTTGGTTCAGTTAATTGTTTCAACTAATTTGGTTCATAAATATTGATTGAAGATAATTGTAGAATGAGAGCAGAAATTAAACATTTTATTTACCTATGAAGATAATAACAATTCCTGAATAATCTTTTATAAAAGCTCAGGTCTTTTTGTTGGTGTTCATTATTTGGGATGGTTTTGGGTTTTTCAAGCTTGTACAATGCTATATAACATAGGCTAGTCCAAAATTCACAGTCCTTCTACTTCAGCCTGTGTAAATTGGGAATATAGGAATATACCACCATGCATGATTAGCATGCATAAAACCACATACATTATGCCTCCCAAGGCATTCCAATCTAATTTTCTCAATGGAAATAATCAGAACTTAAAAATTTTACACAGCAATTGCAATGAAACATCCTTCTAGGTATCTCTTTTCCTCCAGGCTCACAAAAGCCTAATTTGACTTTAAAATTTATTTTAATCCTAATTTTGATTTTACTTGTTTTTTAATAATTTATGTCTTTTATAAAATGTCCAACTTAGTTTTATAGAAGCATCTGTTTACTAACTTCCATAACATCAAGTATATCACATGATTAGAATAATGGGTACAAGTGACAAGGAACTGTAGGTAAAACAACGAGTGGCCAAGAAGACCAGGGAAAGCCAACCAAACATGTTTGTGCATGCACTTGTTACAATGCTGCTAGGATGCCATTGGATAAAGAAAGTCATATGGCCAAATCTAACCCCGTGCACATGGAACATAATAGAACATTCCCCTCACAATGTGACCATGTCAAGGATGTAGCAGATGAATTCATAGCATGAAAATAGTAAGAAGAGTAACTCTACTGAAGTTTTTAAATGCAAAGAAAAATTAAGATATCCCATGCAAGGATAGAATGATATCAAGAGGTATTGAATTATACTTGGGTTAATGTAGGATAAGTGGGGTCCTGGCGTCTGCTCCGTCACAGGGGTCGGCCACGCGGGAAACTGGATGTGGGAAACTTGACCGTGTTTACCCCAAGCTGCCATCCGGTGATGTTGGGCTTTGAAGAGAATCTAACGACACTTCTCGGAAGTGGGAAAGTGCAGTCTGAGCTGGCTGGTGCTCCCTGGGCCTGTAAGGAGGCCAGGACCATCCGTTCTCAGGCTCTTGGGCATCCAGGCACCACTGGGATTCCCCAGAATTGCTGAGAACTGAGTGGGGGCCTTCGAGGCTGGTCCCACAGTGAGTAGTCCTTGGCTGGTCGGCCATGGGCTCGAGGCTTGGAGGCAGAGGTTCTGGGAGCGTAGAGAGGCTTTCTTCAGGACATTAGACAGCGGCTCTGTAGGCGAAGGCCTTCTCTGTGGCTCTCCGTGGTGGATTTCATGAAAAGAGGCAGTCCACGGTTTCAAGACATTTATTGTCGTGGCAGAAAGTGGATGAGTAAAACCGTACCCCACTTCTCAGAGTGGGCCTGAGATTAAATACCTTTTGCTGGGAGGAGTGTCTGAGAAGGAAAGCTTCATTAGCTAAGCCTCCAGGCCTGTAGGTACCTCATTATAATGGAGAAATGTCTTGAGCCTATGTGACCTGTGGTCACTTTCCCTACCTGAGGAAGGACTTGGGGCTTTGCCCTTAAGTGTGTGACTGGTGGTCACGAATCTATGGAGGGCTGTGGCCTAGTGATTGGCCTGGTTTCCTGGGAGTCAGACAAAGCACCGAACGTCCCTTCAGGGTCTCCGGGGTTCAAACCTCCTCAACCAGAACCAGGGTGTCTTTCACTGCCCCACAGGTTAAAATAAAGTCAGGTATATAATGAACTGCGAATTCATTTCTCCTATAGTTCATTCACTAAGCAGGTAAATCATCAAGGCAAATGGTTTGTTTTATGTGTCCAGTACTCTGAAGATTTCTTGTGAAAACATTTAATCAAACATTCTTTATTCTTGACTGTTCAACACATTTCCAGTGCTGAAGAGTGAAGAAGAATGTTTTAATGGAGGAACCCATGACTCCAGCCGCATATGTAGAATAGGTTGGCATTGACAGGCATCAGAGTGGGAAGAAAGGCCCTTGGTTCTATGGAGGCTTGATGCCCCAGCATAAGGGAATGCTAGGATGGTGAGGTGGGAGTGAGTGGATCGGGGAGCACCCTTATAAAAGCAGGGGGCAGGAGGTAGGGCGATTGTGGGGAGGGGAAACTGGGAAGGGGGACAATAATTGAAATGTAAATAAATAAAGTAACCAATAAAAATAAATTTAAGAAAATTACAAACATCTTTGCTAAAAACACAATAAACTTATATAAGTTTACTAAATACAGCTCTTTATGAATATATTATATTATCAATGAAATGTTTTGATTTTGTTAACAGCAAATAGTAAAACTTCTCTATATTCTTTTGCTTGTATTCCTTTATTATCATAGCAGATACATTAAGTATGAGAAACTTAAAGAAAGGCAATGTACTAAGAGACTAAGACACTCTGATGCTTTCTTCAGGGAGGACATCAAATGGACAACTTACTATTTGAGCTACCACCTCCTAATTGTGGCAATGCACCCAAGAGACTAGCTTCAGGAGGTAAGATGCATTTTGGCTTATGGCTCCTGAAGTTTCACTCCGTGGCTAGTTTGATCAATTGTCTTGGACCTCTGGCAAGAAAGAAAGAACGATAGCAGAAAGGCAGCCAGGAAGCAGAAAAAGAAAGAAAGGAAGGTAATAGAGATAAGATATATCCTTCAAAGAAAAGTCCCTATTTCCTAAGAGTTCATTCAGGTACGAACTCATCAATAGATTGAGTCATTGGTAAAATTAATAATCCAATGTGTGATGGTTTGTATATGCTTGGCCCAGGGAGCTAAACTATTAGGAGATGTGACCTTGCTGTAGTAGGTGTGTCACTGTGGACATGGGATTAAGACCCTCATCCTACCTGCCTGGAAGTCATTACTCTGCTAGCAGCCTTCAGATGAAGATGTAGAACTCTCAGCTCCTCCTGCACCATGCCTGCCTGGATGCTGCCGTGCTCCCACCTTGATGTGGGATAATGGACTGAACCTCTGAACCAGTAAGCCAGAGTCAATTAAATGGTGTCCTCTATAAGACTTGCCTTGGTCACAGTATCTGTTCACAGCAATAAAACCCTAATAAGACACCATGATATAATGACTACTACGTCACTACCAAGGTAGGGTAGTTGGGGAATAAGACTTCAACACATGAGTCTTTGAGGTCATATTATATCTAAATCATAAAAATATGCATTTAAAATGGAAAGTTTTAATCTGGTCTCATAGGAGTTCACAGAGGCTTAACTGCCAACCAGGGACCATGCATGCACCTGATCTAAGCCCTCTGAGCATACATAACAGTTGTGTAGTTTGGTCTTCTTGTGCTACTCCTAACCACAGAAGCAGGGCCTTCTCTGACTCTGTTGCGTAATTTGGGGAACCTTTTCTCCTACTGTGTTGTCATATCTAGCATTTATAGGAAAGGACATATTCTTATTGCAACTTGATATCCACAGCTGGTTGATAACCATGAGAGGACCACCCTTTTCCCTTTTCTGAAGAGAAACAGAGTTATAGTGGATGTAGAGAGGAAGGGAAGTAGGGGAAAGAGAGAATGTGTGTGTGTGTGTGTGTGTGTGTGTGTGTGTGTGTGATCACATTTGAATATTTAAAACACTGATTACAGATAGGGTTATAGAAGGTAAGTGAAAAAAATTAAAAAGAAAAGTTAAATGGAAAGTTTTGGCAATACAAGAAGAACACAATTAATGACTGTCTGGAAATATTTACATGTACCTTACTACCAATAGCCCAAAGCAAAGAATATACAGACAGTTTATGTTGGATAAAAGAAAGAATAATGTGTCATCGCATGTTCTTCTATTGTGTTTGTTTTCTATCCTAATTGTTTAAAGTGAAATGAGAACTTAGCCCCTCAAGAGAGAGTCTGACCATGAAATCATAGAGCTGACTCTGGTACTAGCTAGTGATGTGCTGTTGGGCAAATCACTCAACACCCCTAATCATTGCTTCTCTATAAAAGCATCCCTACTTTTCTTTCCCAAGGTTTGAATGCATGTGACCCCCTGGTTCTTTTTTTTTTTTTCATCTTTAACCTATAGCTATTACTTTGTCTAGTAAATTATGCTATAATTCCTAGGTTTATATTTATCCCTTGTTCTGCTAAGATAGTTGAGATTAGATTCAATATTTTTGATCTTTGGTGGAATAAATCTAGCAAAGAAAATAAGACTTTTGATGTTTGGTGTACAATACATCTACAGGCTGTAGGCTTCTATAGGCTTCTCTACAATTGTAGGAGAAACAGTTATATTCACTTTAGCTGAGGAAAGTTCTACAGTTTCCCTAAGCACAAGCTCTTTTCAGATCCCTTTAAAGTGTGATAATGTCTACTGTGAGACCTGAATCTAAATTCAACATAGCACTTGGTACTTTCACATTAAACTTAAATCCTCTCCTAGTTATATGACTCTGAGACCAGAATGGAAAGCCTTTGATGTGGAATCTTTTGCCCATTAACAAATAATAAAATTCACAAAGATGAAATCTTTGAGATTTCCTTGATTCAGAATACCTTTATGAATATATCAACCTTGAAAGAAGTCACCGGGATGTCCTAGAGAAAACAGTTGAGGCTTCATCTAGTCTCAGAATCTATGTTTTTCAATAGAGCTATTTGAGATCTTACATATGTGCAGACCAACCCATGTATGCTCTTTGATTAGTGCCTTAGTCTCTGGGAGCTCCCAGGGCTCCAGGTTAGTTGATACTGCTGGTTGATATTATGGGGTTGCCATCCCTTTAGGAGAGAAGGCCAAAGGGACTGAAGAACGAATGGAAAAATAGGTTGGGAGTGGGTGGGAACCTCTAGAATGTCCCAGAGACCTGGGATGTGAGAGGCTCCCTGGCCTCAATAGGGATGACCTTAGCTGAAATGCCCAAAAGTGGGGCGATGGGACCTGAAGAGACCACCTCCAGTAAATAGACAGGGACAGGGCCCCTGGTAGAGGGATAAGATCACCAACTACCTTCAAAATTTTTGACCCAGAATTGTTCATGTCTAAAAGAAATGCAGAGACAAAAATGGAGCAGAGAATGAAGGAAATGTCATCTAATGATAGGCCCAACTTAGGCACCAAACCCTGATATTATTACTGATGCCATGTTGTACTTGTAGACAGGAGCCTCTGAGACAGCAGCTGACTGAGGCAAATGCAGATACTTACAGCCAACCATTGGAGTAAGGTTGGAGCTCCCGATAGATGAGTTAAGGGAAGGATTAAAGGAAACATTTTTCTTATTAGGACATTTCCCAGAAGAAAAATCACCTCTCAAATTCAAGATCACATTGCAGTGGTGCATTTCTCACAAGCTTGTGGTGGTCAAGGAAATCTGGACTCAATCTGAATGTATTTTCTTTTAGATCCCTGCATTTTCTGTTTAAACAAAGTACAAAGCTCTTCTCGTTTCTGTCTTCTAACTCCTGGTTCAAAACTAAACATGCCTTTGAGGAACCACCATAAACTGCTCACTCACGAAGACCTATTTCATACCTCAACTTCTGAGCAATCATATTTTCTAAGCTATTATCCCACAGAGGGTTAAAGTAAGTATTTTACATGGCACTAACAGTCTTTCGCAAAGACCAGAAATCATTTCATGCAATGAGAAAATAATGGAGGACGCTCTGGAACTAAGCCACTAAAAGCCATCTTTTGAGGCTAACATGTGCAAATGGCTTGGCTGGGATCTACTGCTTTTAAGGCATAGCAATTTAGAAGCTTGTTTAAATCCTTTTAACTGCATTGGTATTTAAACTGCATTTGTATATCTGAAGACCAGAGGCCCTATTACAAATCTCTTAGAAACTTACTGCTAATTTATTAAATAAGAGGTAATAAGTGTAGTGGCTGTGAGCATTCGCGACATATATGAGACTGAGAACAAACTAGGAAAATCGCCAGACGACTAGAGCAGCCTATGACGGGCCATTTCCACTGTGTGAGCTATTAAAATAAACAATCATCCCAGGAAGCAAATGCTTCTGCTCCTTAAAGAGATCAACAGTATCACCTACTCATCTCTCTAAAGTTCTTCCTTTCCAAGTCCTCTTTTATCTAATCTGAAACCAGGTTAAGCCCTCTGGGTTATATACAATCTGCAGTGCAACCTGACAACAACTTAATATACACTCATCACCCAAAAGTCCTCGCAATTATCTTGCTCGCTTCTCCAAAGCTCCACCATCCACATGGACAGGTGTTTCCTAACCCTTCGCTGCTTATTACTCCTTCCCAGTATTAAAATATAAAAGCATCCAAAAGGGATGCTTTCCTGGCGATGATAGCTCATTTGAAATGCACTCTATAATTAACAACTTTCAAAGCAAAGAGGTAAATTTTGTCACATGTATTATTAAAGCAGATTTAAGTCCCCCAGGACCAAATTAAGCACTTGATTAAAAATGTCCATGTTAAAAGAAACAAGTAGATAGGGAGTTGGGCTCTCAGCAATTCCAAATTAGTGCACTGATTGAAGAGCCTGTTCAAGACATGTAGAAAGACACAGATCGTGGACTGCCTTCCCGATGAGGACTCAAGTGCCCCAACATGAATGCCAGTCAGCCAGAGTCGAGTTTAATGCGGGTCCCTTGAAAGGATCAAGCATAAAGGATTGTAATGAAAAATCTAACGGGCAGATAATCCTAATGAAATAGAAAAATAATAACTGGAAACTCATAAACTTGGAATCATTCATTCTTAAATTATTTAATTTTATTTTCAAACAGTGGGTTATACACTAGATCATAGGTTTGCAATTTCTTTATCTGCCTCATTCCTAACACCCTTGGTCTTCACTTGAGATATGTCTGTTTCCATTTGTGTGAATTGAAAGGATAGAAGGATCACAAAAGAAACTCACATGACTCTAGGAAAAATTTGAAGACAAACTGCGACCACACAACTTTCATTATGGTATATAGAAAAGGCTATTTCTCTTTTAAAGTATGCAAAATGTTTTTTGCATACATAGTAATACCGTTTAAGAATTTAGCACATGAATATAATATATTTGGATCAACTTCACCCCTTATTCTCTCCCCTTCTCCTCCTCCCTTATCCCCTCCCCACAACTATTTCCTCCCATTTTCATGTGAACTTTTTGGGTCACAAAGTCCCAGTCCTAGTTGGGTGAGAATGGCAATTGGTGGCTGCTGGGGGAGAGAAGATTAATTTCCATTAAGGCTAAGGATAAGGCCGCCATATCTAGTATATTTCCCTACACTCATGGCACACATTGGTAGTATTAAGTGCACTCAGTGGGTTTTTTAAAAAAATGAACAAATTGATTTTATACAGTCTTTTAAGTCTATTTCTTGCCAAACTTCTATAAATATTTGCAATTGTCTCTAAGAAGTATTATATATCCATCAACAGTCAAGCTGTCATGATGTTGTAGGAATGAGTCAGGGTGTAGAAGATACTCTCTGTAATTTCCAAGTCCTTGTGCCTTAAGGGGAAATAAAACAAAAAAGGAACTAAACCAAGGATACATGGAAAATGGTAGAAATAGAGACCATTTATTAGGAGAACACTTCCAAATTTGGATATAGTCCAGAGAGCTAGAAAGGTTAGGGGTTCAAAGGCCCTGGACCAAGATAGTCGTGACCCTTTTATTGGTTATTAACATAGCACTGTCTTGTACCACATTTGCATATCATGTATGTTCTGTTATTTAAATGATAGCCTCGTCTGTTGAATGATAGTCTTCCTGCAAACTGGCATTTCCCTTATGTTAGCCCTGAGGCCTCTCTCTCTACCTTATCGCCAACCCACAGTAGAACAGTTAGATAATGCCACCGTGTGTGTGTGTGTGTGTGTGTGTGTGTGTGTGTGTGTGTGTGTGTTTTAACAACATCACAAAAAATAGTGAAGTGATAGATATAATAGACAAGGATTCATGAAGAACAGCCTTAACTTGGTGATTGCAGGAAACAGGAGAAAAATTACCAAGCATGGTGAAGTAGCTCAAAATGATTCCATTAAGAAACATGAGACATGATGTCAGTTACTTTGCATTTCTTACTTTTCTTCTAAGCCAGTATCTTTGGTTGGGAGAAAAAGTTCTTCCCTCAATATATGCAACTACAAAGCTTATACACAATCTAAAATTCAATTATATTCTTTAAAGCTAAAAACAGAATGCATACATGCTAATGAATTATTCTACAAATTCTGTCAGAATGACAATGTGGACTGTGGCCAGAACAAAAACTGTTGGGTGAATCATAACTAAATTTCTTGCTTTGTTTAAAAAGTCCCCCAGGGCAGAACAACCACAGAGATCTTTTATATGCTAGAATTGTATTCTTTCGGAGAGTAAAAAACAATCTACCTAGATGCCCTACCTGGAAGAGAATTAGTAGTCCTTGACTATGTTGCTTTATCCTTCTGAATCTCCTCACTGCCATGATGGGTTTCATTTCTCTTAGCCCCATTATAGCACTGACATATGACTATTTTATGTTACACATGTGTGACCCAGCAATTAAGTATTGTAATAAAATCACATAAGAAGGAAAGGGATACTAGAGCCCTTAGAAAAGACATTTCATCTGTCCTTCAAATGTCAAACAATAAATTGTTTTCTTTGGCTAAATGCATTTTTAGTGGTCAATACCTACTACTGCTTCTCCTGTAGGATTTTGAAATAAAATAAAAGCAGTTTTAAGTCATCCAAATTCTAGCAATGACTTGAAATCCAGAAGGTTGAAATTTGCTCATGAATAAAAGTTAAAAAATGTTTATACGTTTAAAAATGTAGGTGCTGGGGGCTGGAGAGGTGGCTCAGTAGTTAAGAGCACTAGTTGCTTTTTCCAGGGGATCCATGTTCAATTAATTCCCGGCATTCACATAGCAGCTTACAACTGCCTGTAACTCTAGTTCCAGGAGATCCAACAGAAACATATATAGGAAAAGCACTAATAAACATAAAAATAACAATAAATTTTAAAAATTCAGGTTCTGTAGATGCAAAACAAGAAGGTTCACCTCAAAGATGATGAGATAGCTTATTCTGGAGCCAAATATGAATTATGCATAACCTTAGGACACAGATTTGGGATACTGTGAATTCCATGTTCCAACATGGAAGCAATTTCATAAAGTTTATATAGTATTAGAACAAAGAAAGACACTGTACAAGTACATTTGTGGAAACATCAAAGAGGTGGTTCCAGCAAAGTGGATAAGAAGCTTCTACTGTAGGCTTCAGACGCTATCTGATGCCATTGGAAGATAGTACATTCCAAATGAAAACTGACTGGGCATGAAAATAGGAAGGATGAGTTTGGGGGAGGAGTGGTGGAGGGAGAGAGTACAGGGACACAACTGTAAGTGAGGGCATTTGGGAGGTGATGTGGAAACCTTGTACAGTGGAAGCTTCCTAGAATCAATGAATGTGACCCAGCAAGGACACCTAGTAATGGAGGATAGGAACCTAAACCATCCATCTTCTGTGATTCAGGCTCCCAATGGTTGGGCTGGAACATTAACCAAGCCACAAAACCTTCGGCCTACAATCCGTCCTGCATGAAAGATGTGCTAGGACAGTGGTGGTGCAAAAGTTGTAGGAGTGGCCAACTAATGACTGGTTTAATTTGAGACCTGGAGAGGTAGCCCAGACCAGGCACTGCCTAAATAACCAGGAGCCAGAGGATAGATAGACCAGAGACCTAGGATACAACCAAACATTACAGTCCAAAAAAAAAGTCAATGAAATGATTCATAATGATGTTCTGCTATACTCATAGATCAGGGCCTAGTCCAGTCATCATCAAAGACGCTGTGTCTGGCAGCTGATGGGAGCAGATGCATTGACCCACAGCCAAACATTAGGTGAAAAGAGGGCTCTGGCCAGAGGTCTCCATCAGGTCCCTCCACACAGAAAAAATGTGGTAGCCAGAGGGGTTAAGGACACCATGAAAGCCCATGGGATCAAGTAAGGGGACTCACGGGGCTCAAAGGGATGGAAGCAGCAATCACAGGGCCTTCGTGGCTCTTTGCTAAGAACCCTCTGCATATATGTTACAGTTGTTGGATGAGTATTTTGCAGACTCCTGACAGAGGGAGTGGCGTTGTCTCTGACTCTTTTGCCTGCTTTTAAGACCCTTTTCCTCCTGCTGGGTTGCCTTCACCAGCTTGGAAGTGAGGGTTTGAGCCTGATGTTATACCTTGTGCTGTGTTCAGTGGATGTTTTCGGGAGGACGGCCTTTTTCTGCAGGAAGATGGGGATGGAGGGGTAGTGATACCAAGGAAAGGAGAGATGGAGGGGACTGGGAAGAGGACAGAAGGGAAGCTGTAGTCCAGTTGCATTGTATGAGACAATAAATTTAAAACTTTAAGTAGAAAACCAGGACTCCACTTCTACATTCCAAATGGTTTACATAATAATAGCAAAACTTTTAGGTCTAGCACAGAGAATAGCCATGATGGCTATGATGAGCAGTAATGATGCTCTAAAACAGTCTGGCTTGAACTGCAACATTCGCTGATGTTCCGATTGGTTAACGAGCCTTGTGGGAGGTTCAGCTTCTTTCTAGGAACTTCTGTTCATACTCCTACTGTAATTCTATGACTTTTAGATTTCTTATTGAAAAGAATGGCACATTGCAGTCTTCTCATATGGCAACCTATGCTTATTCAGTGAGGGAAGCCCTGCAGCATAAGTTAGGCTTTGATGTCCCAAATTATACACAAACACCTCCCTCCATGGGAAGAAATCTGTTGGTTTCTCTTCTGTCTTTTTAATTAGTATGTTTTCCTTCTCACACTTACAAACAGACTTTGTCCACGTGATTCAAATGGAGCCACAATAAAAACAAGGGAAAAAAACCAGGAGAAACAAAAGAGATAAAAAGAGAGTATGGGGAAGACCTAGAACAGAAACGTTCGTGCAAGGCAGTGAGAAGGAGAAGCCCTGAGAAACGCCAGTTTCGTAGTCATTAATGTGGACCGTGATCTTGAATAAATCAGGAGACCTCGCTGATCTTTGAAGCTTCATCTATAGAACGACTTGGCTGGATTACTAATGATTATTAATGGTGTTTACCTTCTCTTCTAACTAAACATGTTATGACTGTAAGCACTTGTAATTAGAAAATACTTACAAGCTGAACACCCAGATGGGAATGCAGAACATATTAAAGTCCCAATTTGCTATCTCATGATGATCAAAAAAGTTAGAGTTGGTTTGGGGAGATTAATGGTGACCTACTTGTTTTAACCTGTCAGCTCAAAGGTAGCATTTTACCATTAGCACCTCTCCTAAATTCTGAATACATAAGATACCTACCGGTCATTGACGTGCTCCCTTCCTTCCTCTGGGACCACCAAACTATTATTCAAGTGTTTTCACTTAGGTTCAACTGAAGCAGTTCTGGAAGAGCTAACAGGTTGCCTATAAAGGTCTGTGAACCTGGATGGAGGGGTAATAGGAGCCGTTGAAATGCAGATAACAAGGAGAGGACTGTTTGGAGCACTTAGAACGTCTAAAATGAAAAGAATTACATTAGTGCTAATGACTAGTATTCTATAAAAATTCCCTTTGTGTGGATGAGAAGGAGCTGAACCCTTCAAATAAAGCACTTAATTCACACCTGACAGTGATTTTCAGACTATGGAACAAGCAATGTTAGTCATTCCATTCTTAGCCCAGGGAAAGATTGTGCCGAGGAATTCAGTGCAATAAAATAAATCTCGGTGGCTCTTGAAATAGCAAAACTCTGAAGAGAAAGACCCCCTGGCTAAAAAGAAAAAGGAAAAAGGAAAAAATGTGAGCTTCCTCTTGCCACTCTAAATTCCTCGATTTTCAAATAGCCAGTTAACAGTACCTAGAGTTATTTCTGCATTAGTCATACCCACACCCTTGCACAAGCATGGTGTTGAATCTTGCTATTTACACCCTGGGCATTCTTGCTGACTATTCTATTATGAAGCACTTTCTGAAAATCTTTAAACCTATGTGACAGTTTTCTAAGACTCCAGCAAGAATAAAGCTGAGGTGGGAAAAAGGGATGCACTCGGTGTCTGCTTCTCAGGGTGTCTTCCCTATGCTTTGCTCCTCTGTCTGTTTGCATTAAAATCTATGAATCAGAGTGGAGAGTGGCCTGCCAAGCAGCAAAGCCCTATAAACAGCTGATTGACTCACAGACTTGGAATGCTGGGAACTTGCTGGACCCTGGAACTGAAGCTGGACCTTCAGATCCCTTCTGCCACCAAATGTCATATGAAGCAGATGGCATAGGCCAGGGGAGTTTTGGTATATCTTTGAAAGGCTGGAGAGATGCTTCAAGAGCATTTGCTGTTCTTACAGAGAACTGGGGTTCATTTCTGAACATCCATACCAAATCCAGTGGTTCACAACTGCAAATATATATATATATATATATTTCAAGAATATATATATTTCAAGAATATATATATATTTCAAGAATATATATATATATTTCAAGAATATATATATATATATATATATATATATTCCAAGACATGTTGTGTCTGGGCTCCATAAGTAAAACCCACACATGCGTGTGAATACACACACAGAGGCACACTCATACAGAAAAATATAAATAAGTTAATTAGCTAATTAAATCAGAATATCTTTATTTATCAGCACATTAAAGATGAGCCCAGACATGGCCCTTGGCAGCAGTAGGGACTCAGACATCCCATGGCCTGAGATGGCACTGCCGACAGCTCACACCAGCCTGGTCCTAACTACTGTCAAGTCTCTAGTTCTACCTCATAGCACAGTATGGCTCTTTTTTGCTATCTTTGCAATCTCTTCCTCACAATTTGTTCATCATATCTGTGCCTGCCACCCATGCCTCAAGGTGGGGCAGCCTTATCAATAAATATATGAAGCTTTTCCTGTGTCTCCAGGATCCTAAGCCTGAAGAATGAGTAAATGCACGTTACAGCCCATTAAAAACCCCACACATAGCTTGTTTAAGTAAGGAGCTAACGACAGGAGCCGGATGTAGATCGCTCCTGAGAGACACAGCCAGAATACAGCAAATACATAGGCGAATGCCAGCAGCAAACCACTGAACTGAGAATAGGACCCCCGTTGAAGGAATCAGAGAAAGAACTGGAAGAGCTTGAAGGGGCTCGAGACCCCATATGTACAACAATGCCAAGCAACCAGAGCTTCCAGGGACTAAGCCACTACCTAAAGACTATACATGGACTGACCCTGAACTCTGACCTCATAGGTAGCAATGAATATCCTAGTAAGAGCACCAGTGGAAGGGGAAGCCCTGGGTCCTGCTAAGACTGAACCCCCAGTGAACTAAATTGTTGGGGGGAGGGCGGCAATGGGGGGAGGATGGGGAGGGGAACACCCATAAAGAAGGGGAGGGGAGGGATTAGGGGGATGTTTGCCTGGAAACCGGGAAAGGGAATAACACTCGAAATGTATATAAGAAATACTCAAGTTAATAAAAAAAAAGTAAGGAGCTGAATGAATTTTCTTTCTTATTGTCATAATGATTAGGTTTATCACATTTAATGACAACAGTCTTACCTAGGAGAAGAGAAAGCAATTCTTCATTTGCACCATTACCTACGAAAGACAGAACTTTAAAAAAAAACACCCCCAAGCAAGTAATCCAAGCAAGTGATCCTATGTTTTTGAAATTCATACTGTACAAAACATTGGACCAAAGAGAAATTCACCCAATAAACAATTGCTTGACTGGCCAACACAGCTGGATTTACTTAGCTAAGGAAGCTAAAGCTTCAGGGTGCATAACTTACAAAACCTTCTTCCAGAGCTCTGGGAGGAGTCTCACAATGTAGTCACGTAATATGTGCTTGCAAAATTTGCCGAAAGGAGAAATGTTATCACAATTAGTTAAAACTCTATCTTCTTCTCTTCTACATCCACTATTGGAACTCAATAGTTGCTGACAAAGTCTGTATGTTCTACAATTTGGCTAAGCAGAAGTTCATTCAAGAATGTGTTGAGCTTTGATTTATGTACTATTTGTTGTTCTCGGTAACTCCTGCCTAGTGTAAGCCATAGACAGGAGGAACCTCTTGCCACCAGCAGTGCAAACTCAGCCAATGCAGAGGTGATGGACCAAAGCATTTAAGATGGGCATCAAGTTCTGGTGAGCATCAGCTAGGACTCCCAAGTTCTTATGCCCCTGGACAGTCCCAGAAGAAGGCAAAATTTATTAAGAGAAAGAAGCACTCTCTAGATTCAAAGTGGTCAAGAACTGGAAAAAACCCAAAGGCCCAGTGGTGCTCAGCAGATGGGACATTTGAACAGAAAACATTTCCTTATTCTGTATATAGCATTACATGGCAGCCTTGAAGGGAAGGAGTTTCAAGGCTGACTTACATACTGATTATAGTAGTGTTCTCATCATTATTTTATGTGCATCTGTGAACACACTTGAGTGCAGGTATCCTCTTAGGCAGGAGGGATCAGATGTCCCTGGAACTAGAGTTACACATGGTTGTGAGCCTGTGAGCTGCTAAATGTGGATGTTGAACTAAACCCATGTCTTCTGCAAAAGAAGTACACTTTCTTAAGAGCTGGTCAGTCTCTTTAGCCCCTTCTGTTCACAAGCTTTAGATATCCCTCTCTGGCTTACCCTCCTGCCTCAAAAGTGCTATTGTGATGTGAACGTGTGGTACTCAACAGTACTAATAACAGGAATAAAGGGAGAAACATACAGGCTTTTAAATGGCTGGATAGAGAAGCTAATATGTGCAATGATGTGCGCATCCCATGGGTAAAATTTTAAGTAGATTCAGTTCTTAAAGATGCATAAGTTCTTAAAGATGCACTTTTCTTTACCTTCAGTAAAGGTATAAGATACAATAACATCATTATGTCTTTACATTTTAAATGGAAATTGTACAAAAGTGAACAGAATTATGACGGTTAAAGGTTCTATGAATAACTTTATTTACAATATCAAAAAAAACAAAAAAATCTTTCCAAAAGACAATTATACTCATATTCAGTCAATAAAAATACTGTTCAAATGTTGTTATAGAAGCCATCAACATTGTATTCGGAAAGAATTACAAAGTGTCAGGCTACCAAATAAGATGAAAATCATATTTTCTGCATTCTTCTTATATTTACAGTTGTGTTATCTTTTTTAAAATGTGTATTTGCAACCTCAATGTTTAAGAGACATAGTCAAAAAGACCACTGTGAAAAAGTGGCCAACCTATACTACATAAAGATTTATAGACCAGCCTGGGCTAAACACAAAGATCTTGTCACCAAAAATAAATAAATAAATAAAAATTAATTAATTAAGGAAAGTGGACACAGGTAATGTGACAAGTGTAATCTGTCCAAAACTGCAAATTTAATAACTCAAGTTTCCTAAGACTATCACCTAGCACTTGTCACCCAGAAAGGGGCTTTCATTAAAATCGATAGTCCTCATCCACAACCATTTGCTAACTGAAAAGAAGTCAGTGGATTGCTCCATACAGTGACTTCTGGAACATTCCTCTGTATTATGGAAACAGTGTAACCCAAAGCACATCCGTACATTGACTGCACTTCCTGAGATTCCCCAGCTGTTTCTTCTTAAATTCGATTATCTTTCCAAATTGCTGATACACCAACCCCTTGATTATCTCACTTGTAGCCTACCTCCTGCAATCTACAAACTCTTTTGTTTCACTTTTTTTTTCTTTATTAACTTGAGTATTTCTTATTTACATTTCGATTATTATTCCCCTTCCCGGTTTCCGGACCAACATCCCCCTAACCCCTCCCCCTCTCATTCTATATGGGATTCCCCTCCCCATCCTCCCCCCATTACCACCCTCCCCCCAACACTCACGTTCACTGGGGTTTCAGTCTTGGCAAGACCAAGAGCTTCCCCTTCCACTGGTGCTCTTACTAGGCTATTCATTGCTACCTATGAGGTTGGAGCCCAGGGTCAGTCCATGTATAGTCTTTGGGTAGCTTAGTCCCTGGAAGCTCTGGTTGGTTGACATTGTTGTTCATATGAGGTCTCGAGCCCCTTCAAGCTCTTCCAGACTTTTCTCTGATTCCTTCAACAGGGGTCCCGATCTCAGTTCAGTGGTTTGCTGCTGGCATTCGCCTCTGTATTTGCTGTATTCTGGGTGTGTCTCTCAGGAGATATCTACATCCAGTTCCTGTCAGCCGGCACTTCTTTGCTTCATCCGTCTCATCTAATTGGGTGGCTGTATATGTATAGGCCACATGTGGGGCAGGCTCTGAATGGGTGTTCTTTCTGCCTCTGTTCTAAACTTTGCCTCCCTATTCCCTGCCAAGGGTTTTCTTGTTCCACTTTTAAAGAAAGAGTGGAGCATTCGCATTTTGCTCATCCTTCTTGAGTTTCATGTGTTTTGTGCATCTAGGGTAATTCAAGCATTTGGGCTAATAGCCACTTATCAGTGAGTGCATACCATGTGTGTTTACTCTTTTGTTCCTCCATTTCTTCCCATTCAGCTATGACAGACTCCACTGACTTTATCTAAATGGATTAGCAAGAATGTGTTTTACCCAATACAAATGCAGATATTCAAAGCCAACCATTTGTTGAGCCCTGGGTACCCCAATGGAAGAGGTAGGGTAAGTACTCAAGGACATGAAGGGATTGCAACCCATAGGAAGAACAATATCAACCACCCAGAGTTCCCAGATACTAAGCCACCAAACAAAGATTATGCATAGAGGAATCCATGGCTCCAAATACATATGTAGCAGAAAATGGTCTTATCTGACATCAGTGGAAGGGGAGGCCCTTGGTTCTGTGGAGGCTTGACACCCCAGTATAGGGGGATGCTAGAGTGGGTGAGTGGGTGGAGAAGCACCTTCATAAAGGCAAAGGGAGGGGAAAGAGTGGAAGTGGGATAGGGGATTTGTGGAGGGGCAACCATGGAAAGGGCATATCATTTGAAATGTAAACAAATAAAATAATAAAAGAAGAAGATTGTGTTTTACCACATGGCTCTTAAAATTTATCTTTCTGGTAGAGAAAGATTATAGCTGGATCAAACATTATTTAAATTACATATCAGAATTGAACATTATTTTGTATTGTACATAATTCAAAATTATCAAATAAGCCCTACCTCAGACAGACATCCATCCTCTAAAACCATTCATTTCCTTAGGACCCAGGTATCCTTTAGTTGGGGAGTTAGTCTCCTCAAGCCTAAACACTCTTTTTTAAGCTTCCCAAGCACTTTGGCAAGCCTACTGGTGACTTCAAAATTTTAAGGTATATATATATATATATATATATATATATATATATATATATATATATTTCTGTAGTAAATATTTATGCAACATATGTAGGGCTCTGAGATCAATACCAACACTACAAAAAAGAGAGAGGGTAGAAAAATTTTACCTACCATAATATATTCATCCATTCTCCCCATGGAAGCAAAACACTCTACTTGACATATTAATTTGATTATATAGATTTCTGTCTTCTATTTATGGGAATGAAGATGAGAGGCATAAACATTATCTTCCTTAAAGACACAGATTTCTTTTAAACAAGACAGTGATAAGATTCTAGGAAACCTTAGAGATCATTATGGTATGAGCCTTCCTCAAAGGTAAGAGAAACTCAAAGCTAAAAGAAACAGAAAATGTGGTACATTTACACAATGGAATATTACTCAGCTATCAAAAACAACGACTTTATGAAATTCGTAGGCAAATGGTTGGAACTGGAAAATATCATCCTGAGTGAGCTAACCCAATCACAGAAAGACATACATGGTATGCACTCATTGATAAGTGGTTATTAGCCCAAATGCTTGAATTACCCTAGATCCCTAGAACAAACGAAACTCAAGACGGATGATCAAAATGTGAATGCTTCACTCCTTCTTTAAATGAGGAAAAAGAATACCCTTGGCAGGGAAGGGAGAGGCAAAGATTAAAACAGAGACTGAAGGAACACCCATTCAGAGCCTGCCCCACATATGACCCATACATATACAGCCACCCAATTAGAGAAGATGGACGAAGCAAAGAAGTGCAGGCCTACAGGAACCGGATGTAGATCGCTCCTGAGAGACACAGCCAGAATACAGCAAATACAGAGACGAATGCCAGCAGCAAACCACTGAACTGAGAATAGGCCCCCGTTGAAGGAATCAGAGAAAGAACTGGAAGAGCTTGAAGGGGCTCGAGACCCCAAAAGTACAACAATGTCAAGCAACCAGAGCTTCCAGGGACTAAGCCACTACCTAAAGACTATACATGGACTGACCCTGGACTCTGACCCCATAGGTAGCAATGAATATCCTAGTAAGAGCACCAGTGGAAGGGGAAGCCCTGGGTCCTGCTAAGACTGAACCCCCAGTGAACTAGACTATGGGGGGAGGGCGGCAATGGGGGGAGGGTTGGGAGGGGAACACCCATAAGGAAGGGGAGGGGGGAGGGGGATGTTTGCCCGGAAACCGGGAAAGGGAATAACACTTGAAATGTATATAAGAAATACTCAAGTTAATAATAATTAAAAAAAAAGAAAGAAACCTTTGTCAAGAGTTGACATCAAAATACATCTCTCACCTCAAAGGAAACAAGAGGTGATTTGTGTTGGGTTTAAATCAGAAATACTGTATTTTAATATGGTAATGATTCCATGAAGTTTGTAGAGCTACATATTAAAAGAAGGTCATGAATCAAATACATTGGTGGATACACCAGGTGGGTGAATTAAAGGAATGTATAGAAATTTCTGCTATAGAGCTCAAATGTTATCCAATAACACTCTTGAACTTCTGGTTGAGAGAAACTAGTGATTTGATAGTATATTTAACAAGGGTTTATCTAACAGCAACAAGTCTCAAATCAAGCACAGAGATGTGAGATGACTGGCTATAGAGGACACTGAAGAGAGAGCAAGCTAATTTGGTTAGAAACCGGCAACATTCCAACTTCACACAATACAGAAGTCCCAATAAAAGGATCAGACATATACAATCTTTAATTGGCAATCTAACCTCAGAAATTCACTTCACATATGTGTAGAATCATGACCTTGCTCCATGTCAACCCAGGCACCAATCTGCTCTCCTAACATAGGTCATTGTCGCCTCTAAACTGCAGACGATGTACCTGACCTTAGAATACTAAAAAGGTTTATTTTTAAGTTTTAGTTGTTCAAGGTACAGATTCTTTGGGGCATGTCCAAATAAAACATGAACTCAAAGTATCACTCTTATGCTTACAACAATCAACTTGTTACATATGTTTTATATAAATCTATTTGACATACCTACCATCTCTCTTATTCCCCTGAGAAATAATGTTATTAACATTATTAATTATTATTAATTAATATTAGTAAACACCTATTGTTATCAGCATTACTTGCACATGGGTTAATAGTGAAAGTAGGAGGAAGATTTAAGAATGAGCTCAATCCCTTTATTATAGGGCTAATTTCTCCAGGTTTGTTGGTATGTTTTATTTGCCTTGCAAAACTGGACTGAGCCCTCTGCTTCTAAACAGGGATTAATCAGCAGTTTCTGGCACCTGGTCAAGGTCATTTTCAAAGGAAATGGGAATGAGTGCAATCACCACATGTACTTGCACTAAAACAGATCTCATCCAAGTCTACATTTCTTCAGTCTGTTGCTCTTCCAACTGAACTCTTGCAGCAACGTCTCAAAGTCTGCATTTCTGGGAAACTCTACCAGTCAAGGTCAAGAAACCCATTTACAGCTTGGGTACAATGGGAACAACATTGGAAGGATACTAAAGTATCTTGCTTAAGAACTAGAAGGAAAGGAAATGCAGCAGAACTCACAGACATGAGCTTCTCATCTCAGCTTCTTTGTGCACGTCTATTTTATCCTCCAAGACTATGTTATACCACAGTGAAGTTCATGACTGCCAACAACTCCCCTACTCTATCCTCTAAGTATTCAGAAGCTCTTCAATCTTTGAAGGTCTCAGGGAAGAACATAATTAGCCCAGCTTGAGTACACAGTCCTTCCTAGACAACTCAATTGCCATTAGGTGACAGGATACTACAAATTTTTCATCATTTAAAAAAGGAAGTGCTGCTTCCAGCAAAAAGGGAGAGTGCTTGGCCGATTAAAGATTAAAAATAACTTAATATCTACTAAGAATATTTTCAATTAGGAAGGCCATGACTATATCACTGGAGACAGCAAAATATAAGTGAGGCTGGTCTCTGTTTCCAAATTTAATAGCTCTGAGACCTTGTGCCAGTAGCTTAATCCATTAAGCTCCCTTGACCTCAGTAACTAATTCATAAAACAGGAATAAATATTTTAAATCACTGAAGGCAAGAGACTAGAACAGGCATGACGCAGCCATGAATATGTGCCTCACAGGTCTCCCAAAGGGACTTGACTTTATCTTCTGTGCTTTAAAACCAGTGACTGTGCCTAAATAATGATGCAAAACAATGGGGTTAGAGCATTCTGGGAAATGCACCATTTTAATGCCACCCAACATTGGCTCAGAGTCTCCCAATAGACTTGCTGAGTCTTTTCTAGACTGTGAAGCTACCCACAATGCTTCAGCCCAGATTTTTCTCTCTACTTCTCTTCGGGTTGAATTTACATTACGAACTGATAGACCTTTCGAACTATCTTGGTTTCTTGGTTTCTTTGTTTCCTTTTGCACGAGCTATTTCTCTTAATAAAATCTTCACATATTTAAACTTGTCTTCAAACCTATATGTTAAGACCTGTAAAGGCACATGTTTATAAATATATATAAAATTATATAAAGTTTCTTTCATGACCTAGGAGGTAACTATTCTTTTTGCCTAGAACAACAGTTCCCATTTGAAGAAGTGAAGTAGGAGATTAGGGGAGAAAAAAGTAAAACTACCTTTTTCAGATCTACTGTACCAGAGTCCTCCAAGTTTAGGTCAAGATAGAATTCTGTATTTTATATAAAAATAGACTACTGAACAGTTTAGAGAATAGATATATTTCCTTTTTATTAACCATTTTCTTCATTTACATTTCAAATGATATCCCCCTTCCCAGTTATCCCTCCCCTCGAATCCCCATCCCCCTTCTCCTTTTTCCCCTTTGCATCTATGAGGGTGTTCCCCCATCTATTCATCCACTCCAGCCTCACTGCTCTAGAATCTCCCTATGCTGGATTATCAAGCCTCCACAGGACTAAGGGCCTCCCCTTCCATTGATGTAAGATAAGGCCGTCCTCTGCTACATATATATCTGGAGCCATAGCTCCTTCTATGTGTACTCTTTGACTTTTTGGTTAGACACTGGGAGCTCTGGGTGGTTCCTAGAGTTGATTTAGTTCTTTGTATGGGATTACAATTCACATTTTCTTTTGAAAGTACCCAAAAGGAGTAAACTCTCTGGATTGCCTATCATTGAAAGTAGACACACATGACTAGTTTTTGTATGTGAATATGGGAGGAAACAATTATGCATTATGTCCAGGTCAAAGTATTAAATTGCCAGTCTGAGATCAGTACTACTCAAAATGACAGACTTTCCATTCCCCACTTTTCCCAAAAAAATATGGCAAGACAGGTATTAAAAGTAGAACCATGCATTTAGAAATGTATATAGTAATCTAGCATTATTAAGTCATACATGCATGTGGTCAGTAATTTATTTATATTTTCCTAGTATACAGAAAATGACAAACTATAAATAATATAAATAAAAATCAACGCTGTTTCATGCGTAGTGAAGCATTCTTTACCTATTGAGACAATGCTCAATAGGTGGTCTCTCTGTCATCCAGGGTCAGATAATAATTAATAATTAGAAACTCATACTACTTTCACTGTACAAATAACTCTTGTTGAGGATGGAAATATAGTTTGAATGAAAATAAAACTTTGAGCATGTCAACATTCTAAGATTTACAGACTATGTCTGATGCAAAATTTAGCCAATCCTGATACAATTACTTAGGCTTAGGAAGAAAACAGAAAAATATGTTTATAAAATCATGGATCAAGGTGCTAAAAGTCTAATGTGTTAAATGTAAAAAGGCGAAATTTGGAGTCAAAATTGTTCAGTGAAGAGATTTCTTCCTAGATAGTATTTCCTTTAACACATTCTCACTATGAGAAATTAATCTTCATAAGACATGCCTTGCTTCAACTGTTGGCAAACTGTTCATAAGCACTGAATATCAAGTATGATCTAATTATTTTACATATATTAGCATATTTAAATATAAAAGAAAATCATAAGAGTTTTCCTACTTTCATATTTATTTAAAAAATGAGGTCTAGAAAACCAAAGTAAGTTCTTCTAGGTCAGAAAGCTAGTAAATATGGAGTCAGGTTGAATTTTATGTAACTAAATCCAATGAACATTATGTTATCTGTGTTTATACAGAGCTGCAATAAACCATGTTACCTCATTTGTTTACTAGCCCTACATTTTTTAAATAGAAAGGTATATTCAATTTAATGCCTTTGTGGGAAGTCATTCAAGTACAAAAAGTGAACAGAAACATAAGAAAACTAATAAATTAAACGCCTGTTCTAAATACTGTAATGTTTAGTCCTCATAACATAACCTTGTTTTATATATAATAAAGTAAATATCAAAGCATTTAACAATTGTCCTATGATCCAAATCAGAACTGGTAGTATTAGAGCTCAAAAACATGGTGTTTACTGTACTGAACATACTCCTGATTGTAGTCACAGTCACCCTGATTCTTCTCTTTGACAGTTCCTACTTCCAAATAACTTGGCAATTATTCTTGCATGCATATGTTTATTCTTTTTGCTTACAGTAAAGTCCATCTATTAGACCTTATATGTCCTACCATTTGTCAACAGCATTCTAAACTCATCTCCATTTTCTCTTCTTACACGCACTCAATTTTAGTCATTCCAGATGCCCCAGGTACTAGTGTCACATAAGTAATCATCTCAGTCCTTAGTGACATGAGCAATCTACAAGTCTTAATGTACTCACAGACTCTGAAGTCAGGAACAGAGAGTACGGCAAAGAGACTTGATTCTCAGTGTATAAGATTTTCTGAGAGATATGTAAAGATGAGGTATTAGCTTCAAGTAGATGGAGTGATTTGACAGTCTTGACCTAGAATTACCTGCAGTCTCTTTCCTTCAAACATCTAGGAGCTTATGCAGGCTACCTGTAAGTCTTCATGTGAGCTGGGTTTTCTGACAACATGCTGACTGACTCCAATAATTAACAACCCAACATAACATGGTTCAAATAAGACCTATCACTCAAGCAAATGAGCAACAAAACCGCATGGTAAAGTGTGTCGTGAACTTACCGTAGTGTCAAACATACTGGCTTTCTTGCTTTTGCCTTCACTCTATCAAATAAATTTAGCTTTTTGGGTTCTTTGATTTCTTCTTCCAACGAAGCATTCAAAACTCAAACTTCAACTTTTCAAAAAGACCTACCCTAACCAGTGACAAAGTTGCTTTCTGTGACCAAAGTTAGTCCTTCTTCTCAACTCTTCCTTAATTCTTGATGCCTTACATTCTTTAACCTGACTGCCTAGTTTTGCATGATTCTACTAAGTACGAACATTCAGTTACAGTTATTCTTGGACCTTGACTACCCTATTCATTTCCTTTGGTGCTTCAGTTTTTAAGCCGAGTCTCAACTGCTAATGTCTCCTACTAATAAAATGTCCATGCAGTGATCTTTTCCTCTGCTCAGTAACTATCTATATGTAACTATCTTTATTTTTCTGGAATTGTCCAATCTTTCCTATTGTAACACATTATAATATTGTTGGGTAATAATTCTTTATTGCTCTAAATAGCAAGATTCTTTTTCTTTGGTGTGATTCTACTTTCTAATGCTATCTAAGCAAACATTAACTCTAATTTACAACTTTTTTTTTTATATTTTCTTTTTTTTTTGTTTTCTTTTTTTTTTTTTATTTACTTGAGTATTTCTTATATACATTTCGAGTGTTATTCCCTTTCCCGGTTTCCGGGCAAACATCCCCCTCCCCCCTCCCCTTCCTTATGGGTGTTCCCCTCCCAACCCTCCCCCCATTGCCGCCCTCCCCCCATAGACTAGTTCACTGGGGGTTCAGTCTTAGCAGGACCCAGGGCTTCCCCTTCCACTGGTGCTCTTACTAGGATATTCATTGCTACCTATGGGGTCAGAGTCCAGGGTCAGTCCATGTATAGTCTTTAGGTAGTGGCTTAGTCCCTGGAAGCTCTGGTTGCTTGGCATTGTTGTACTTTTGGGGTCTCGAGCCCCTTCAAGCTCTTCCAGTTCTTTCTCTGATTCCTTCAATAGGGGACCTATTCTCAGTTCAGTGGTTTGCTGCTGGCATTCGCCTCTATATTTGCTGTATTCTGGCTGTGTCTCTCAGGAGCGATCTACATCCGGCTCCTGTCGGTCTGCACTTCTTTGCTTCATCCATCTTGTCTAATTGGGTGGCTGTATATGTATGGGCCACATGTGGGGCAGGCTCTGAATGGGTGTTCCTTCAGTCTCTGTTTTAATCTTTGCCTCTCCCTTCCCTGCCAAGGGTATTCTTTTTCCTCATTTAAAGAAGGAGTGAAGCATTCACATTTTGATCATCCGTCTTGAGTTTCGTTTGTTCTAGGGATCTAGGGTAATTCAAGCATTTGGGCTAATAGCCACTTATCAATGAGTGCATACCATGTATGTCTTTCTGTGATTGGGTTAGCTCACTCAGGATGATATTTTCCAGTTCCAACCATTTGCCTACGAATTTCATAAACTCGTTGTTTTTGATAGCTGAGTAATATTCCATTGTGTAGATGTACCACATTTTCTGTATCCATTCCTCTGTTGAAGGGCATCTGGGTTCTTTCCATTTTCTGGCTATTATAAATAAGGCTGCGATGAACATAGTGGAGCACGTGTCTCTTTTATATGTTGAGGCATCTTTTGGGTATATGCCCAAGAGAGGTATAGCTGGATCCTCAGGCAGTTCAATGTCCAATTTTCTGAGGAACCTCCAGACTGATTTCCAGAATGGTTTTACCAGTCTGCAATCCCACCAACAATGGAGGAGTGTTCCTCTTTCTCCACATCCTCGCCAGCATCTGCTGTCACCTGAGTTTTTGATCTTAGCCAATCGCACTGGTGTGAGGTGAAATCTCAGGGTTGTTTTGATTTGCATTTCCCTTATGACTAAAGATGTTGAACATTTCTTTAGGTGTTTCTCAGCCATTCGGCATTCCTCAGCTGTGAATTCTTTGTTTAGCTCTGAACCCCATTTTTTAATAGGGTTATTTGTTTCCCTGCGGTCTAACTTCTTGAGTTCTTTGTATATTTTGGAAATAAGGCCTCTATCTGTTGTAGGATTGGTAAAGATCTTTTCCCAATCTGTTGGTTGCCGTTTTGTCCTAACCACAGTGTCCTTTGCCTTACAGAAGCTTTGCAGTTTTATGAGATCCCATTTGTCGATTCTTGATCTTAGAGCATAAGCCATTGGTGTTTTGTTCAGGAAATTTTTTCCAGTGCCCATGTGTTCCAGATGCTTCCCTAGTTTTTCTTCTATTAGTTTGAGTGTGTCTGGTTTGATGTGGAGGTCCTTGATCCACTTGGACTTAAGCTTTGTACAGGGTGATAAGGATGGATCGATCTGCATTCTTCTACATGTTGCCCTCCAGTTGAACCAGCACCATTTGCTGAAAATGCTATCTTTTTTCCATTGGATGGTTTTGGCTCCTTTGTCAAAAATCAAGTGACCATAGGTGTGTGGGTTCATTTCTGGGTCTTCAATTCTATTCCATTGGTCTATCTGTCTGTGTCTGTACCAATACCATGCAGTTTTTATCACTATTGCTCTGTTAATTTACAACTTTCTAAAAGAAAGTATTATTGCTACTTTCAATATTCACAATTTGTCTTGTTACCCATCTATCAGGTCAAAGGCAAAATACTCATTAACTCAAGGAACAGCAAAGTTCTAAAGTTATCTAAAATTCAAATCTCATTCAAAATTTTTCAGTATACCCATCTTTAAAAAGTCAATAAACTTATTACTAATGATATTTTACATACTTGTAGACCAATACCTTGCCAAATTGTCATAAGAGAGGCATCAGCCAGCAACTGGTGGGAGTAGATACAAAGACCCATAGCCAAACACTAGAAGGAGTCAAGGGGAACCCATAGAAAAGGGGAAAGATTAATTTAAGATCACCAGAAGAATATGCCTCACAGGATCAACTAAACAGGACTCAGGAGCTGACAACATGGACCTGTATGGGTCTCTAGGGCTTCTGCATAAATGTTATGATTATGTAGCTTGATATTCTTGTGGAACTCTCAACAGTGGGATTTAGGGTGTGTCTCTTACTCTTTCGTGTGTTATTAGGACTTTTTTCCTCTGACTGGGTTGCCTTGTCCAGTCTTGAGGAAAGGGTCTGTACCTAGTCTTAATGTAACTTATTAATCCGAATTTGGTTGATATCCATAGGAGGCCTGCAATTTTCCTTTTGAAAGGATATGGAGGAGGGGAAGAGGAGTGGATCTAGGGGAGACAAAGCATAGGGGAAGAGAGTAGGGAAAGAGAATGAGGGGAGTGAAACCACAGTTCGGATGTAATAATACTTAAGAGAGAAAAAACAGCAACAATAACCAATACCAGTAAGCATTAATAGGTGAGGTCACAAAACCTATGAGAAGTATTTCTATCTTCTAATTTTTAAGCCTGAATGTGAATTTCTACAGACTCTGAAAATCTACTTTTAACTTTTTAATAGAAAAGAAAAATGTCACAACCTACTGCTTGCATAATTAATCATTCAGTCATCATCTTGATCAGGCCTACCTGTCCTCCAGCATTCGGAATGACTAAGCAAGCACAGAGGAGGAATAGCATTTGAAAACTCTTTCTAAGGCCTGGCATTTCCTTTCTGTGTCTAGCGACTTGCCTAGCAAAAGCAGAGGACTTAATTTCACAATCTTAAAATATCTCTACAGTCAGTAGAGTGAATGATCATGTTATGAAGCTAGGTATGGTTGCGTGCTTATATTCCCAGCACTATGGAGACATAGACCGTACACAAATATTGTCTAGCGGACCAAATTAGTGAGCTTTGAGCTCATTGAAAAATTCAGTCTGAAAAAATAAGGTGGAGAGCAATTGTCTGAAAGCATCTGACATCACTGGCCTACACACACACACACACACACACACACACACACACACACACACTACTCAACACATATACATACACACAACACAAATGTGTACATATGGTATAGGATAAAAGAGGTCTTAAAAACTGATGAATAGGGAATAGATCTTACACATCTCAGTAATAGTTCATCATACAGGGAACAGAGGGCAGGAAATCATTTAGGGAGAGAACTTGGAGTCAGGAGCTGAAGTAGAGGCTATGGCGAAGTATTACTGTTTTGCTCCCCATAGCTTGCTCAGCCTGATTTTTTATGCAACACAGTAATTCCTGCCCAGGGTTGGTACCACCCACAGTGTACAGGGCTCCCCTATATGAACTATACTAATCCAAATGATACCCCACAGACTCGTCTACAGGCCCATCTAATGGAAGCATTTTCTTAGGTATAAGTCCCTTTCCAGATACGAGTATGTGATCTTATCAATGCTATTTTCAGTTCAGCAGTTAACAGAAGAAAAAATTTATTTACAAAATCTCCATTTGTACCAGCAAATTAGGTCCTTATGATGAATATGATCAAAAGAAAGACTTCCAGTTGCAAATCACTACAGGAATTACAAATTAGTATGTCAGATGTTATGAGTTTTCCTTTATCTCAATAATTGATAGCTATCTTGATATCAAAGGTAGTTTATCAAATCATAGGTTCCAGTACAGTCACTAAAACAAAGAGATTGAAAAGCTATTTAACAGTTTTATTGAGTATAGACTTTTGTAGTAGTATCTGATTTTTTTTAATTTCCTCAGTTTCTGTTGTTTTTTTTTTTTTAAGATTTATTTATTTATTTCATGTATGTGACTACACTGTCACTGTTTTCAGACACACCAGAAGAGGGCATCAAGGTCTCATTACAGATGATTGTGAGCCACCATGTGGTTGCTGGGATTTGAACTTAGGACCTGTGGAAGAGCAGTCAGTGCTCAAAACCACTAAGTCCAGCCCCAGTTTCTGTTGTTATGACTCCCTTTTCCTAATTTTATTGATTTGGATATGGTTTCTGTGCCCTCTGGTTAGTTTGGCTAAGGGTTTATCTATCTTGTTGATTTTCTCAAAGAACCAGTTTCTAGTTTTGTTGATTCTTTGTATAGTTTTTTTGTTTCTATTTGGTTGATTTCAGCCTTGAGTTTGATTATTTCCTGCTGTCTACTCCTCTTGGGTGTATTTGCTTCTTTTTGTTTTGTTCTAGAGCTTTCCGATGAGCTATTAAACTGCTAGTATATGATCTCTCCAATTTCTTTATGGAGGCACTCAAAGCTATGAGTTTTCCTCTTAGAATTACTTTCATTGTGTCCCTTAAGTTTGGATATGTTGTGCCTTAATTTTCAATGAATTCTAAAAATTCTTTAATTTCTTTCTTTATTTCTTCCCTGACCAAGCTATCATTGAGTAGATAGTTGTTCAGCTTCCATGGGTATGCGGGCTTTCTCTGGGGGGAGCTGGCAAAAGGACGGGAAGAGTGGAGGGGGATTGCAGCACAGCTGGAAGAACAACATAGACTGGCCTGACCACCCAGTTCTCCCAGACTCTAGAACATCAACCAAGGAGTGTACCTGGAGGGATCCATGGCTCCAATACATCTGTAGCAGAAGATGGCCTTGCCTGACAGCAACTGGAGGGGAGGTCCTTGGTCCTGGAGAGGTTTGATGACCCAGGATAGGGGGATGCTGGCACTGTGGGGCTAGAGAGTTTGGGTGGGTGGGAGGGTACTCTCATACAGGCAAAGAGGGGAGAGGGCAGATGTGGGATGGGTGCTGGTGGAGGGATAAATGGGAAGTGGGATATCATTTAAAATGTAAATGAATGGAATGATTAATAAAAAAGGAAAAGCTATTTAACAAAATAAATAGCCAAAAATTTAAAACAATGACAGAAAGGAAGAAAGAAAGAACGAAAGAAAGAAAGAACAAAAGAAAGAAAGAAAGGAAGGAAGGAAGGAAGGAAGGAAGAAAGAAGGAAAGAAAGACAACTGAAAGAAGCCACATTTGTCAGCATTTATAAAGAAAATTCGGTCCTAAGAATATATGTAATATAGTTTTCCTTTAAAAGTTCAAATACTAAAACTTAGCTCCCATAATATGATATTAAGACATCATGTTATAGATGTGGTTTTATGTGGATAGATGCATCGGAGACTGGTGTTAAGAGATCTTCTGTCTCTATGAATTACGAAGTAGGTCTTCAACAGACATCATGTCTTTTCCATCTAGATCCTACAAATTTGGCTTCCATGGTGGTTACAAATAATTTTCCATTGGCTATATGACTCTTGATCCATGGTATTCTACTCTGGAAGCCCGAGTAGATTCACAGCCAGACAAAGAGAAATCCCTAATGATAGGGGAGATGTCTTAATTTTAAACTCTGTGCCTCTCCTCATGCATCGCAGAGTCAATGTTTGGTGCCTTCTCAGGCATGAAGTCAATGGAAGGGTAAGGTAACGTGGGATTAAAAATTAGATGACACTCATTTAGGTGAAGCATCCCCAGAGAAAACTGAGAAACATCAAAGCACTTCTCACTTAGGGAAAGTTCAGTTCATTCCTTAGTCTTCTAGAAGCACAGAATTCCTTCTCAGCATAGCTTGTATCTCAGCATCTCTAATAACACGGTTGAATGTGTGTAAAAACCCTACACTAACAGGTCTAAGGACTTGATTTCTCCAGCAGCAAATTTATGTTTCCTTTGTAGAATATTTTTTCTCACTTTTCTTAGCTTTTCACATTTTTCCAACTCTGTAAATTGGACAAAATTACATTATGATGGGAAAGATTTGACTATGAACATAAAATAGAATGCTTGGTGGAGGGAGTGCTTTTTTACCAACAGCCAGCTTTGTGCCATTTCCCAGATAAATTTCATTGTTTCTGATCCATAAATCTGTGATTTTTATGGTTCTTTGCAATGTCTCCTTGGAGCCCATTGAAAAATCTACCTGATTTCCTACTTAATAAAAAGTAAGTACAATATTAAACAGATGTTCTTTCAGTATCTACATGAAAATCATAACTTTATTTATCATTATCTCTTTTTTTGAAAGTACTTTCCATGAAGCCAAATATTATATTAAATAGTTTTCTCTTAGGGTGTGTCATTTATGCATAATAATAGGATTCCTTGGGTTGTTGATAAGTTTATATGTGTACACAACGCATTTTAATCATATTGACTATTACACTTTCTTATGACTTACCACTCTTGTCTACCTTTTCCTAACTGACCCCTCTCACTTTCATTTATTTTTGTAATGAATCAATGATTTCTATTAATATTGCATACTTAAGGTAGTTAAGAACTTTCTTATAGGTGCACAGGACCCTAAGTGCATACACCAGCTGAGAAAAATCTCTCTCCCTCTGTCATCAACCATGATTGTGTATAAATCCTTAGAGGTTTGCACCATGACCCCCTCCCTTCTCCATGACAGGATGGTGAGAGACACAATCTTATACAGATTTGTGCAGTAAACCACAGCTTTTATAAGTTCAAGGGCGCAACAGTCATATCATACCTGGAAGGCAGAATTCCACAGCCACCTTTCTCCTTCCTCCAGCTCTTATACTCTTCTCATTCCTTCTTCCACGGTTTTCCCTGAGTTCCAAGGTAGGACATTGGTATTGATGTCCCATTTATGGCTGAAAACGTCAAATCACTTATTCTTGTCACAATGGCCAGCTAAACTTGTAGGTCATTGTGGTCCCCACTGCCCACTACAGAAAGAAGCTTTTTGGCCCATGGTGAAAGCATTTCTGTGGGCATAAATGCAGTTATTTGAAAAGCAAGTTGGAAGGCACATCATCTAAACCCCTTCTCAGAACCTATGACCTCACCATACACAGGCGTTTGACTTAACTTGCCAAATGTGCAATAACCCCCGTAAAGCAGGTCTCAAATCTGTGCTAAGCCTTCTATAGGTATCATCTCGTATAATCTTCCCAACAAATAAGGAGTTGGGTATAATTTGGTATTTCAATTTTATAGATCAGGGTCAACAAATAATAACACAGTGATTCAATCAGGCCTAAAGCCTGTTGCTGAATCCAAAGTTTAATTGGATGTATAATGTCCCTTGATATGGTTCATAATGTATGACTCTTGCCCTGAAACAGCAGAGCTGAAAATAATGTCATTGCCTAAAAGCCCACATTCTTGGCTAACACAAATACATGAAGAAATGGGTTTTGAACGTCTATTAATAATTATTTAAATCTATCCTACTAATGGATAACCCAAAATGGACCACTTACCTCTCAATTCTACAAAGGTCAAATGAGTCAGTGTTTCATTTCTCCCACCAGTATTAACTATATGAGATTGTATAAAACACTAAACCTCCTGCCTCCATCAATGTACACATATTCAAGAGGTATTCTCTCATGTTGCAAAATAAATTTTCAGTGTGTTGGTTTAAGTTTTGATTTTTTTTGGGGGGGGGACGTTTGGTTTTTGTTTTGTTTTATAGGTTTTTTGAGACAGCTTTTTTTCTGCGTATCCCTGGTTGTCCTGGAGCTTGCTCTGTAGACTAGAACCAGTCTCAAAACTCAGCCATCTGCCTGCTTCTGCCTCCTGAGTGATGGGATTAAAGGCATGTACCACCACCCCTTGGGCCAAAGTACGTTTGCAAAATACACACGCCATAGGACAGAAAATTAAAGAGTTAAGTTTATGTGAAAGTCATAAAGGCTAGAATAAACCTTATTTCCAGAATAGGGCAAGAGGCTAAGTTGTTTATTTGTACCAGGAGAGGGGGGAAAAGTGAAAGTTCAAAGGGAGGTTAACACAAAGCAACACTGTGGTTGCCTAAGGGCAGCCAGGCACCAAGCTCAATTCATCAGCATGGTTTACTCTTGCTTCCCACCTATGATCTGTCTTGTACTTTGCTGTCACAGTGAGAGTAAAATGTGTTGTTACAACAGTAACCTCTTATCAGCCTATGTCAGCTTCAGAGTGCCCGATTGCAAACAGCAGGAGTGATTGTTATAACTAAAACTGTTCCAGCAATGGTATTTAACAAGCTCCCTGCTAGAATATTGTCCTGACTTCTTTCCCTCATTTCTTATTCCTGGTTATTGGATAACCCCAATTAGTTTGTGTTTGAGAGAGAGAGAGAGAGAGAGAGAGAGAGAGAGAGAGAGAGAGAGAGAGACTGTTATGATTCACAGAAAAAACATTGCCCAAGTTGATAAAATAAATAAGGACTGTTTAGATTTCATATATATTTTTTAATAATTTCCAGAAACCCACCTAGTAGCACAAGGGCTAAAGGGTCAATGAACAGGTTAATCAGAATTTAGAAGAGCAATAGGAACCATATAAATGAGATTCTACTTGAAATTCTGCAAACTGCTAAGGGTGAAGTGTTCCAGCAATTAACTCACTAACAATTGAAAACAACCCTGAAGGGGAAGGCAGTCTATTCTTTTCCAAAAGAAAAAACAAAAAGTCCACCCAAGAACACTGCTCTTTTCCTACCTCAATCAAGTCCCGACAACACAGACAAATCTCTCTAAATAAACCAAATAATGGAAACCCCAGCCACAGTAAGAAAATTAAGACAAGGATGGCAATGGTTACCAGGCGGGAAAACTCATCAGTTTGGGCATGTCAACACTGTGAAATAGATACAGTCGATTCTCATTATTCACAGTGCATAGGTTCTATAAAGTCATCACAAGAACCGAATTAGCAAATACTGAATCACTGCCCCTAAGGGAAATGGAGGGGTAGAACCTGCAAGCACTTTTTGTCAAATGATCAATACCAACCTTTCTATTATATATAGCTCTGAATCAGGACACTTAATTTAAAATATATTGTTGATTTACTGCCATTGAACTCTCATGGACAACTGCATTGGAACTCATGTTTGAACAAAGCTTATCTAACACATATTTCCCCATATAGGACACATCACACTTAGGACCGTAGAAAACCACTTCTGTACTTAATGTGGGGTTATTTCTATCAGCAAAGTCACTAACGTGCCGAAATGCACAAAAACACTACTCAATCAGCAATGAGAAGGGCATCAGTTTATGGTAGGAGAACTGAAAGTAAAGATTCTTTTTATTCAACCTCCATGGAAGACACATATGCCAGGTACCTCCATTTTTTATCTAGATATATTCCATATAGTCACTATGAAAACACTGTACGAATTTTAGAGTTAAAAATTACTTTTAGCAAATAGATTTCTGTCTGTTAAATGTGTTATCCATTTACTTAATGGTTGCCCATGCTAGTTAATAATCAATGTAATAGTATGAAGAAGTCACTTACAGGAGGAGGTGGTTAAGCCATGGAGGCAGTTATCCTCATGCAGAAGGTTGAACCACTGTGACACTTATGATAAAGTAAAGGACTGAGTGGCTAGGTTTACTCCCTGTTGTTTTTCCTCCATGTGAGAACCCAGATGTTACTCCCTCTGGATGGTAGAATAGAAAAAGCTCCATTCCAAAAACACACTAGCTTCACCACACACAGAACCTGCTAGCATGCTGATCTTGGATTTCTCATCCTCTAAAAGTTTGAGAAGTAAATCTGTCATGTTCATAAGTTAGTTAATGTTTACTGTTATAGTAAGGCAATACAGTAGGTAAAATGTTAAAATGAGGAAAAGAAAAATTGAGTACTGCTGTCAAAAGCATCTAAAGATGGCTTTCTACTGTCTGTAGAGGATGTATTCTAGTGATCTTATTGTATGCCTGAAATCATAGGTCATAACTATCCCAGGATATATATTTTATGCATAGAAATGCATATTTAACTGTATTGTATGTTAAATAAACACTTATAATACATAGCAGCTTAAAAGCCAATGCATGTGACATGTGAAAGCTAAACTGGGATGATTTTCTTTTTCCTCCTTCACAGTTTCATAGTCAAGATATTTGTTCTTAAAGATGTTTCTTTTTTTCTCTATTACATTGAAAATACTCATCTTTTTATTTCTACAGTTATGTTTGCATGTTTTCAGTGTGTTTGTATAGGACATGTCTAATTCTGTGTGTTAGAGCAACTATTAACTAAAATATAGATTTATGGAAGACAACATTAGTAGTATTATGACAATTGTTATGAATAAATGAACAGAGAGATAGCCTACATATAGTATAGATAGTTTTGAAGAAAGAAAGACCCAAATTGTGTCTGTGAGACAGATGGCAAGAAATCCCATGATATTCTTCAAAAGAGTATGTAATTAAAATTTAAAAACTCTTTGCTTCTGGAATTTTTTATTCATAGTTGAACATGGGAAACTGCAGCTGTAGAAAACAATGTGGCAGACAAGGAATGCATTGTCTAGTTTTTATTGCTATAATATAATATGTGACAGAAAGTGAAGAAAGGTTTGCTTTGGCTCAGATTTGCGGGGTCAGTCCAGTATGATAAGAAAAGCATGAGGACAGGAACATGAGGCAGCTGGTCACGGTTAGGAAGCAGAGATGAATTCTGCTACTTACCTTGCTTTCTCCTCTCTGTTCAGTCCAGGCCCACAGTCCATGTCATAGTCCCAGAGAATGTGTCTTATCACCTCAATTATGTTTATCCATAAACTCCTTTAGTGACAGGCCCACACGTTTTCTCTTAACAGATTTTAGATCCTGTCAAGTTGACATCTCTATTAACATTTACAGTAGGCAAATAAATATATGGTAAAATGAGCTATTAAAAATCCAAAGTAAGGTAGTATTGATCAAGACAGCAAAATAACATTTACCATTTTAAGGACTGACTGTCACTCTCTTCACAAGTCAATAGTGACAGAGCCTTGAAAGCAAGATGAAGGGAGATGTCTCTGAGCGCCTGTGGAACCTAGAGGTGTGCTGCTCAGTGCTACCTCAAATCTTTGTACTCAGGATTCTGTCTCATTAACCGACTCAACTGTGACACCTCAAAGCTCTGCTGCAGAGAACAAATATGATAAACTTTGTTGACAACCACATAGTGCCTATTCTGCACTTGAATACTGTCTAATAACTGTGGAAATCTTGCCTTACCTCCACTTAGAATTTAAAGGATGACCCAAAAAGCCTCAGTGACCAGGGATGATAGCCACTTGGTGAAGGATCACTGCAAAGGATCCACTCTAAGGAAATGCAAAGCAGAGTCTCCACCCAGGGTTGCTGAAGAGGGACATGTGGGTCTAGTGGAGCCCTAGGAAGAAACAAAATCTGAAACTTATCTCTTTAGGTTGGTCTGGTATGGCTATGTATTTAAATTCTAGATTCTGTACCCCAAGATCTGGTTGCCCCAAGACAAGCAAATTTTCATGTATACCAGCTATTTTGTTGTACAAAACTTGCTCCCCAAGTTAATTGATCAATAAAAGGCTAAATCCTGTGATTGGGCAATAGAGAGTATAGAGAGAATATTTTGAGTATTGTATGGATGCATAATCTGTTAATTAAAAAGCCTATGGCCTATGGCTTAGGTCAGAAACAGGCAGTGGGATATCTAAAAGGAGAAGGGATTCTAGGATAGAGCCAGAGGAAGAAGATTCACCCAAAAAGATGTAATAAGATAAATGTGTGGTACCTAAGCACAGATAACCAGCCACATGCCAGAATGTAGGTTAAAATAAATGGGTAATCTTAGTTATGATCTAGTCAGAGAAGAGCCTAGCTATGTGGCCAAGGTATTTGTAGATATATTTTGAGTCTGGGTCTTATTTCTGGGAGCATGGGACTAGAAGGAAGAATCGAGACCTAATATTTATAAGAGAGGAAGGCAAGACCTCCTGAGAGGGAGAAACAAACTCTCGGGAGAAGAAAGAGACTTTTGCCTAGGAGACATGAGAGTAGACAGATATGGATGACTATGGGCCTGGAAGGTATAGTTAGCCACATGGCTGGAAGGAACTCTGGGTTGGAATAGTTTAGATGAGCTACTTTAGAGCCTGCCACGCTAAGGCCTAAGCTTCGAAATAGTAAAAGGTCTCCATGTGGTTATTTGGGGAACTAGCTGGTTAAGGAATAACTACCATCATATTAATTTCTAACATTAATTAATTAAGATACACAAAATCTCAATTTTAATCATTTTACACTTTTCATATCTGAAGAGCCTCCAGCATTCAATTCCAGCCCTTTGGGCCTCTAGTTCTAATCCCTGAAAGGTGTCCAATTAGCTGTACACACCAAACTCATAGTAGTATCTTACCCTCCAGGGTCTTAGGGGCTCACTCCTTCCCATCACTATGTCTAGAAGGAAGAACATGAGTTCAAATCTTCTCAGGGCCAAAATCCTAATCTTGTTTGCCTTTATGGATATTTCATCTGTTTTGCCTTTTATTCTTTTATACTTTCTTACATTTTTGCACATTCTCCTTATAATGAAAGTATCTATCCTCATTTGATCCTACCATTGTATTTTCTAAGTCTAAATCTGCTTGTTCACAGCTTGGAACAGGAAACTTTCCCAGATGTAGAAGGTAATGGAAGTTCTCAGGTATAAGTGATATACATGAGATTCTGGACTTGAGACTTTTGAGATGGTATTGGGACAATGTAGGACTATGAGTGCAACTTGAATAGAATATGTTTTAAATGAAAGGATAATATATAACAGTACAGGGGCAGAATGATACAGTCTGAATCTGTTCCACAAAATTCATCTAATGAGATGAATGACTGATACAGTGGAATTAATTAATAGATGAACCTTGTTGAAGGTAGTTAGAGGATGCAGGAAAACGTCATTGATGTAACTAAGAAACTTATTTATCCATGATGGTATGTGAGGTAATAGCTTCACTCTGTGTTGTTCTGCCCTTATGTTGGGACAGATTATTTCCACCCCAGATGATGCAGAAACAAGGCTCCATCTTGTAAGTAAAGAATACCCTCCACTGAACCCTGAACATGCCAATCTAACACTCCCATCTCCAGACCTTAAGTAAATGTTATTTCCATTAGTTAGATGCTGAGGGAAAGGCAGACACAGTCTTTAGTTTACTGATACCCACCCCAAACTCATAGTCAAATAGATGGCCACAGTAAAATTCAGCCAGTCACAACACTACGCAAAGGAGCATAAACAGAGCAATGAAAACTTGCTGAGTAGAATAAAACTTGCTGGGGAAATTCAGAGAGGGTAGGGGATGACAGTAACCAAAATGAACTACACAGGTGCATAAACTGTCAAAGAGAAAATTTAAATAAAAGTTACTTATTCCCATTGTACATCACACAATCTACATAATTTTGTTATAATAACACAAAGGTGATAAAACACAGACAATTTTGCATATATAAATATAACAGGGATCAATTGTCTCATTTTCCCCAGTAACAACATAAACAGTAAATAACACCCTTGGAATAGTGTAGACAGGCATTGTTAAAATATGGAAAATAAATATTCCTTAATTCTAAAGACCTCAGGCATAAGTATCATACACAATGATTTCTTCAAGGCAAATGTCAAATTGGACAGTTGCTCAAAAAGATTATTGAATGGGGACACTGTTGACTGCTTTATTACCTGGCAGGCATTGTGAGAAACACTGGCCGATCTTGACATCCAGGAAGCTGGCATAGTAATTGATTTTTCTGCTTCTCAAAACGTAACACCTAAAAATCCAATCTCAAGCAGCCCTAAGGGTTTCTCTAAGTGCCCTTCCAAAAACCCTCAGACCTTTGAAGCATTGACCTTCAAAACACTAAGGTTTTCTAGGAATAAAACCCTGGTAAATAATGACCTCATGAAATGCTGGAAGCAAAAAGATATACTCAGACAGTTGAAAAGTATTAGCTATTTTGCATGTTTGAGAAAATTAATCAATTCCTGTAGAAAACTGCCATCTCGGCATGCAGACGGTCGTTCCATGTTTGAGATCCTATACTTTAATTGGCCTGCAGTTACTATATTAAAGCCATTCAAGTTATTGGTAACTGAAAGACATGTATTCTGTCTACTTTCATTGATTTAATCGACTCTTCTACTCTCTAGAGAAAAAAAATAGGCTTTATCTCCCTTGGCAATTCATTTCAACATTCCTTTGTTTGCTCAATAACTTTGTGACTATTCCTGTGCCTTCTGAGTTTTCCTCCTAAGGGCTGGAAAATTGAGCTAACAAAATGCAGTTTAACAGGAGAAATGGCTGACCATTGTTATGAATATTTAGGTGCAAGAGAGTTCATAGAAAAGAAACAAAATTTAAATAATGGTTAGACTCCTGGGGCTTAAATCTCATTTTACTAAAGCAAAAGGGGGCTTAAGTTTCAAAGGATGCCAGACTGTAAGAAAGTGATTACAAAGTAAATGAAAGACCTTGTGAAGGGTAACGTTTATTAGTAAGATCTGTTCATATAAACCACTCTGTCACATTTTTAATGCCTTGCTTCTAAGGATAGAAAGGACAGACTTTTTTCTACCTATTGATTCTCTGTTGTCTTCTAGAAAAATGTTCTTTATGCAGAAGAAGTGCATTTTAGAATGACATAGTCTGATTTCCTTTAAATTAACTAACTAAATAAAATAAAATGTTCAACACATGTTGAGATCTTTATCTGTATATACTGCCATTATTTTACCTTTAGTTCTGAAATTTCCCTTTAGCAATGTTTACGAGCCACTTTCAGATTTGTACCTGTAGTCTTTTTTATTGGATATTTTATTTATTTACGTTTCAAATGTTATCCCCTTTCCCAGTTTCCCCTCCAGAAACCCCCTATCCCATCCCCCTCCCCCTCCTTCTATAACGGTACTCCCCCCCCCACCCACACCCTCCATCCTCCTTGCCCTGGCATTCATCTACACTGGGGCATCCAGCCTTTATAGGAACCAGGGCCTCTCCTTCCACTGATGCCCAACAAGGCTATCTTCTGCTACGTATGCTGCTGAAGTCATGGGTCACTCCACATGTACTCTTTGGTTGGTGGTTTAGTCCCTGGGGCGGGGGGGTTGGTTGGTTGACATTGTTGTCCTTCCTATGGGGTTTCAAACCCTTTCAGCTCCTTCAGTCCTTCCTCTAACTCCTCCATTGCAGAGCCTTAATTCCTCTATGGAATGTGAGAGGAACATGGATCAAAAAATGTTTGTTGCTCATAGCCAAGCATTTTACTGAGAGTGGGGTCTGCTTTTGAGGAGTTAAAAGGAAGGATTGAAGCAGCAGAAGGGGTTTGCAACTACATAAGAACAACAATACCAACCAACCAGAGCTCCCAGGGAAATCTATGCTTTCTAAATAGCATGCATGTAGCTATTCTGATCTAAAGAAATTTGTATTTCATATACCATTCCATTTTGTTTAACTCAGACTCAAATCCTGCCTGTTGCTAGAGCAACACAGATTCAGTGACTCCTTTCCAGTAACGTTTTTTTTTTTTTTCACTTTATTCTTAAGACTGCTCTCCTACAAATGTCCTTTTTATACATATGTAGTGGGTAGGTGCTACTTAGTGTAAAATTTTCTCTCCCTAGTTTTACTTTGATCTCCCTCATAGCTAATTTCTTTTTGATAAGAATTCTTGTTGGGTAGCAGTACTTCCTCACCCAAAGGGGCTATGGGTTATGTACTCCCTGGCCCTGCATGCCTGGGCGCAGATGAAGTGAACACATATTAAATCTGTCAATTAGATCTGTGACATGGTTTTGCTTTTGAGAATATTCACTTCTACAGGATGAAGGAGTGTGTAGCTTATTAAATATAGACAGAACTTTGAAGATGTTATGTGTGGTGTTGAATAACTAAAGAGCTTATTAAATATATCAGATCAAATAATGTGTGGTAAGTGTGAAAGAAAAAGGCAGCAGGTAAAGCCAGCATGGCAGTGCACACATATAATCCCAGAACATGGGAGGTGGAGGAGGTAGGATCAGGAATTCAGGACAGATTCAGCTACATGGAGATTTCAAGTGCAGCCTGCACCAGACAAGGATCTGTTAGAAGGAGGAGAATGAGAAGGATGAGGAAGAGGAGGGTTACAAGGAGGAGGCAAATAAAGTAACATTTGTATTCAAAAGGTGTTGGCTCATTATTCATTAGTACTTCCCATTCTGGCTTTAGATAACTTCTGAAACCCATGGCTACTCATTAGGCCAAGTGGTTATCTCCAGCTTTTCTTATCTCTATGAGTTTCTAATAAAATAAGTATACCTTTGTCTCAAGGTGTGTGTGTGTGTGTGTGTGTGTGTGTGTGTGTGTGTGTGTAAACAAACAGACAGACAAAGAACGAGGGAGAGTCAGAGAGAGAGAGAGAGAGACAAGGAGAGACAGAGAGACAGAGAGACAGAGACAGAGAGACAGAGACAGAGAGACAGAGACAGAGAGAGACACACACACAGAGAGAGATTATGTTCAAACAATGACATAGTGTTCAGATGTCGGAATCAAACTTCCCCAAGACTGAGTTCTCTGAACCCTGTCAACATAAAAGTTGTTTGACTGGTATTATCTACAGCTTGGCATTTCAGTTGTTCTTGGTCAACAGTAAGATTCGAACCAGTCATTTGAAAATCTCATGAGAAGATACAAGTTGATTTATCAAGTTCCTTCTATTTGCTTGCTGTTAGAGAGTTGCAAGTATAAGAGATTCATTGACTGTTCCCTCAGAGCACAGAGCATAAGCTGGTGGTGTAGCTTAGGAAGCCAAAGTTCTGACCTGATGGACTACAGTTCAAAAGCCCCAAGCTTTAGGATTACAAACCATGTCGCAAAGTCTCATTTCTGTCACTCTGAAATAGGTGTATGTTGCCCAGGAGCCTGCACATGTGCCACAGATCAATCTCTTAAATAAATACTACAGGAATGACAACATATAACTAAAGAAGGGGATTGGATGCTGGAGAGATGGATCAGTGGTTGGTGCTTGCTGTGCAACCACAGGATCCAAGTTTGGATTTCAGCAAAACAGGGTAAGCCAAACACCTGTAACTACAGCTTTGAGGGATCTCAATATTTTCTGAGGCCTCCGTGCAGACACAAACATATGACACCTAAATACATATGTATGCTTACACACTTCTGAGTACACACACACATGAACACACGTACACACAAATGCCCTCCAGAATATAAAAAAAATGGCAGTTAGGATTTGAGGTAGATATAATCTTAATAGAGAAGAGAGAAGGGTATTGATAAGAAATCAAATATCTTTTAAGAAACATAAATAGATGAGACATGAAGGATATGATAGTTAGTGACTATGATTTAGATAGGATATGGAGACTTCCATCTCTGGTTATCAGAGTCCATCTTCCCTGGGTGCTCCCTAGAAGAAACTTATGAGAATTACGTTCTTTCGAGGTCTTTTGGGAAGTTCTGTTTGGAAGAATTGGAGACCTGCAAATATCTGCCTTTGCATCAGCTTTTAGGCCATCATGATAGATTTTGGAGTCCTGTTATGGATTCATCCTATTATTAATCAATCCCTACCATTGGAGTTTCTGGGTCATAAAGCTTAGGAAACACTGACAAAGAGTTCCCCTAGCTCATACGTCAATGTGTGCTTCACAGCTATGGCCTGGGGACCTTCACACCCTTTCTCTACACTGTCTCATTTGTTAGCGTCCATCAGCATCATGAGAAGTCACTAGCCAATCACTGTGGTTTAACTCTACTTTGATGCCAGTGAGGCTGGACATCTTCATGTAGTTGCCATCCCTTCAGTTTCTTGTCTAATGCATATTCAGTTCTTCTATGCACATGGCAAATTTCGCAATTGTAGTAGCTCCTTGTACATATTAGATCTCAGCCATTGGTTGCAAAGTGTACCAAATAACACTTCCTTCTCTGCCGTTTTAGTCACTTAGAATTCTTTGAATGTGGAATTTTTATTTTAACTTGTTAGTAGAAAAATATGACTTTTTCTTTTTGGATGGTGTTTTGGGTGTCTGGTAAGGAAACCCTTCCCAATTGTGATTCCATGAGATATTTTCCTGCAGTATCACCTAACATGTTATAGTTTTTCCTTCAACATTTAAGTTTTTAATCCACTGAGGGTTTTTATGTATTTTTTCCAAACTGTGTTTCTCATCCTCCAATCCGTCTATAAGTCCCCAGTAACCTTACAGTAAATCCTTTTTGTTTCTTCCAATAGGCAGCATATGTTTCTGCTGTTTCCAATCAAAATCCCTGGATGATAAAGTGGAGTAGTACCTTGAACCCTAATTCTGGGGTCCTGTGTCTTTTCCCCAGCTCTGCGCCCTGTGACTAGCTACAGACTGTGGTTTGGACTGTGCCCAAAGGTCAGCATCCCATGTGATCTGACGTCTTACCCAGCAGACTGCTTCATATTTCAAAACCCACAGCTGGATGGATTCCACCTGCCTTGCTGCCCTGTCCTGTTTCACTACAAGTAAAACTCCATGCTCCACTAGCTCTCAAGAAACAACATGAAACTGTAAACCAGTCCATAGACGCCCAGCTGGACGAGTGAAAGGCCTACAGTAAAGCGGTTATAGAGATAGCATTCATCAGCCATCTCTAAATGACGTCATCTGCTGAGCCAGACAAGTGAAAACAGGCTTAACTCCCAGTTGGGGATTTCAGATCTTATTGCCTTTTTTTTGTTGTTGTTTCTCCTATCAGGAGACCATGCAGAAAGATTCACACTTTGCTTCTTTCCGAGTGGTTTATTGATTTGTGGATTCAGTGAAATGTGCATCAATTGAACTAACTATTCCTTTTAAGTAAAGGGGAGGGGGAAGGGGAGCTCACACTGTGCTGAAATTAACAGGCACCACAGCACTGCCTCTTAGGTTCAAGCACAGCACAATGGATGTACACAGTGTGAGGGCAATCTGGCGATTAAATAGCTGCACTTTATCCCGAGCAATCAAAAGCCAATGTGCTCTTACTTCTTCCATTGCCTCCCTCTTCCCTGCCCTCCCAAATACACACACATCAAAGAGAGTCTCTGTACTACTTAGCAGAAAATAGAGTGCCTTTCCGTCTTCCACTTTTTCTTTATATCCCTGGGTTTTATATTTCTTCGCTATTTTTAAAAGTGTGGAAAAACCTTGATTGCTTTCTTCCTGGATAACTACTTAACTTCACATTTCTGGTAGATTCAGGATGAAAACAATGGCCAAGACAAGTCAGAATGCCAAATATCTGGTCCATTAAATCAATGATTTTTCCTTGCAAGGAGTATAAGTGCTGTTCTCACACATGGGAACATGTAGCTTGGACAGACTTGTTCTGTTTTCTCTTTATAAGAAATGATTTCGCAGACCCGGTGAGAGAGAGACCCAACCGCCTGGTCAGGTGGGCACTCCTGAGGCTGCAGAGCGGAAGAGACCACCAACACTGCTCACCCCTGCCCACATCCCTGGCCCACGAGGAAACTGTATAAGGCCTCTGGGCTCCCGTGGGGGAGGGCCCAGGAGCGGCAGGACCCCTGCCACAGACACCGCCGGACCCTGAAGGAAACAGACCGGATAAACAGTTCTCTGCACCCAAATCCCGTGGGAGGGAGAGCTAAACCTTCAGAGAGGCAGACAGGCCTGGGAAACCAGAAGAGACTGCTCCCTGCACACACATCTCGGACGCCAGAGGAAAAAGCCAAAGACCATCTGGAACCCTGGTGCACTGAAGCTCCCGGAAGGGGCGGCACAGGTCTTCCTGGTTGCTGCCGCTGCAGAGAGCCCCTGGACAGCACCCCACAAGCAAACCTGAGCCTCGGGACCACAGGTAAGACCAAATTTTCTGCTGCAAGAAAGCTGCCTGGTGAGCTTGGGACACACGGAAGCAGAATTTCTCTAGAACCGGGCACGTTCTGTGTTTACCGGAAGTCCCACACCCGCGGATCCCGGCCCGCAGCAGCTCTCTGCTCCCAGACCCGGTGAGAGAGAGACCCAACCGCCTGGTCAGGTGGGCACTCCTGAGGCTGCAGAGCGGAAGAGACCACCAACACTGCTCACCCCTGCCCACATCCCTGGCCCAAGAGGAAACTGTATAAGGCCTCTGGGCTCCCGTGGGGGAGGGCCCAGGAGCGGCAGGACCCCTGCCACAGACACCGCCGGACCCTGAAGGAAACAGACCGGATAAACAGTTCTCTGCACCCAAATCCCGTGGGAGGGAGAGCTAAACCTTCAGAGAGGCAGACAGGCCTGGGAAACCAGAAGAGACTGCTCCCTGCACACACATCTCGGACGCCAGAGGAAAAAGCCAAAGACCATCTGGAACCCTGGTGCACTGAAGCTCCCGGAAGGGGCGGCACAGGTCTTCCTGGTTGCTGCCGCTGCAGAGAGCCCCTGGACAGCACCCCACGAGCAAACCTGAGCCTCGGGACCACAGGTAAGACCAAATTTTCTGCTGCAAGAAAGCTGCCTGGTGAACTCAAGACACAGGCCCACAGGAACAGCTGAAGACCTGTAGAGAGGAAAAACTACACGCCCGAAAGCAGAACACTCTGTCCCCATAACTGACTGAAAGAGAGGAAAACAGGTATACAGCACTCCTGACACACAGGCTTATAGGACAGTCTAGGCACTGTCAGAAATAGCAGAACAAAGTAACACTAGAGATAATCTGATGGCGAGAGGCAAGCGCAGGAACCCAAGCAACAGAAACCAAGACTACATGCCATCATCGGAGCCCAATTCTCCCACCAAAACAAACATGGAATATCCAAACACACCAGAAAAGCAAGATCTAGTTTCAAAATCATATTTGATCATGATGCTGGAGGACTTCAGGAAAGACCTGAACACACTTAGGGAAGCACAGGAAAACATTAATAAACAAGTAAAAGCCTACAGAGAGGAATCGCAAAAATCCCTGAAAGAATTCCAGGAAAACACAATCAAACAGTTGAAGGAATTAAAAATGGAAATAGAAGCAATCAAGAAAGAACACATGGAAACAACCCTGGATATAGAAAACCAAAAGAAGAGACAAGGAGCTGTAGATACAAGCTTCACCAACAGAATACAAGAGATGGAAGAGAGAATCTCAGGAGCAGAAGATTCCATAGAAATCATTGACTCAACTGTCAAAGATAATGTAAAGCGGAAAAAGCTACTGGTCCAAAACATACAGGAAATCCAGGACTCAATGAGAAGATCAAACCTAAGGATAATAGGTATAGAAGAGAGTGAAGACTCCCAGCTCAAAGGACCAGTAAATATCTTCAACAAAATCATAGAAGAAAACTTCCCTAACCTAAAAAAAGAGATACCCATAGACATACAGGAAGCCTACAGAACTCCAAATAGATTGGACCAGAAAAGAAACACCTCCCGTCACATAATTGTCAAAACACCAAACGCACAAAATAAAGAAAGAATATTAAAAGCAGTAAGGGAAAAAGGTCAAGTAACATATAAAGGGAGACCTATCAGAATCACACCAGACTTCTCGCCAGAAACTATGAAGGCCAGAAGATCCTGGACTGATGTTATACAGACCCTAAGAGAACACAAATGCCAGCCCAGATTACTGTATCCAGCAAAACTCTCAATTAACATTGATGGAGAAACCAAGATATTCCATGACAAAACCAAATTTACACAATATCTTTCTACAAATCCAGCACTACAAAGGATAATAAATGGTAAAGCCCAACATAAGGAGGCAAGCTATACCCTAGAAGAAGCAAGAAACTAATCGTCTTGGCAACAAAACAAAGAGAATGAAAGCACACAAACATAACCTCACATCAAATATGAATATAACGGGAAGCAATAATCACTATTCCTTAATATCTCTCAATATCAATGGCCTCAACTCCCCAATAAAAAGACATAGATTAACAAACTGGATACGCAACGAGGACCCTGCATTCTGCTGCCTACAGGAAACACACCTCAGAGACAAAGACAGACACTACCTCAGAGTGAAAGGCTGGAAAACAACTTTCCAAGCAAATGGTCAGAAGAAGCAAGCTGGAGTAGCCATTCTAATATCAAATAAAATCAATTTCCAACTAAAAGTCATCAAAAAAGATAAGGAAGGACACTTCATATTCATCAAAGGAAAAATCAACCAAGATGAACTCTCAATCCTAAATATCTATGCCCCAAATACAAGGGCACCTACATATGTAAAAGAAACCTTACTAAAGCTCAAAACACACATTGCACCTCACACAATAATAGTGGGAGATTTCAACACCCCACTCTCATCAATGGACAGATCATGGAAACAGAAATTAAACAGTGATGTAGACAGACTAAGAGAAGTCATGAGCCAAATGGACTTAACGGATATTTATAGAACATTCTATCCTAAAGCAAAAGGATATAACTTCTTCTCAGCTCCTCATGGTACTTTCTCCAAAATTGACCATATAATTGGTCAAAAAACGGGCCTCAACAGGTACAGAAAGATAGAAATAATCCCATGCGTGCTATCGGACCACCACGGCCTAAAACTGGTCTTCAATAACAATAAGGGAAGAATGCCCACATATACGTGGAAATTGAACAATGCTCTACTCAATGATAACCTGGTCAAGGAAGAAATAAAGAAAGAAATTAAAAACTTTTTAGAATTTAATGAAAATGAAGATACAACATACTCAAACTTATGGGACACAATGAAAGCTGTGCTAAGAGGAAAACTCATAGCGCTGAGTGCCTGCAGAAAGAAACAGGAAAGAGCATATGTCAGCAGCTTGACAGCACACCTAAAAGCTCTAGAACAAAAAGAAGCAAATACACCCAGGAGGAGTAGAAGGCAGGAAATAATCAAACTCAGAGCTGAAATCAACCAAGTAGAAACAAAAAGGACCATAGAAAGAATCAACAGAACCAAAAGTTGGTTCTTTGAGAAAATCAACAAGATAGATAAACCCTTAGCCAGACTAACGAGAGGACACAGAGAGTGTGTCCAAATTAACAAAATCAGAAATGAAAAGGGAGACATAACTACAGATTCGGAGGAAATTCAAAAAATCATCAGATCTTACTATAAAAACCTATATTCAACAAAATTTGAAAATCTTCAGGAAATGGACAATTTCCTAGACAGATACCAGGTATCGAAGTTAAATCAGGAACAGATAAACCAGTTAAACAATCCCATAACTCCTAAGGAAATAGAAGCAGTCATTAAAGGTCTCCCAACCAAAAAGAGCCCAGGTCCAGACGGGTTTAGTGCAGAATTCTATCAAACCTTCATAGAAGACCTCATACCAATATTATCCAAACTATTCCACAAAATTGAAACAGATGGAGCCCTACCGAATTCCTTCTACGAAGCCACAATTACTCTTATACCTAAACCACACAAAGATACAACAAAGAAAGAGAACTTCAGACCAATTTCCCTTATGAATATCGACGCAAAAATACTCAATAAAATTCTGGCAAACCGAATTCAAGAGCACATCAAAACAATCATCCACCATGATCAAGTAGGCTTCATCCCAGGCATGCAGGGACAGTTTAATATACAGAAAACCATCAACGTGATCCATCATATAAACAAACTGAAAGAACAAAACCACATGATCATTTCATTAGATGCTGAGAAAGCATTTGACAAAATTCAACACCCCTTCATGATAAAAGTCCTGGAAAGAATAGGAATTCAAGGCCCATACCTAAACATAGTAAAAGCCATATACAGCAAACCAGTTGCTAACATTAAACTAAATGGAGAGAAACTTGAAGCAATCCCACTAAAATCAGGGACTAGACAAGGCTGCCCACTCTCTCCCTACTTATTCAATATAGTTCTTGAAGTTCTAGCCAGAGCAATCAGACAACAAAAGGAGATCAAAGGGATACAGATCGGAAAAGAAGAGGTCAAAATATCACTATTTGCAGATGACATGATAGTATATTTAAGTGATCCCAAAAGTTCCACCAGAGAACTACTAAAGCTGATAAACAACTTCAGCAAAGTGGCTGGGTATAAAATTAACTCAAATAAATCAGTTGCCTTCCTCTATACAAAAGAGAAACAAGCCGAGAAAGAAATTAGGGAAACGACACCCTTCATAATAGACCCAAATAATATAAAGTACCTCGGTGTGACTTTAACCAAGCAAGTAAAAGATCTGTACAATAAGAACTTCAAGACACTGAGGAAAGAAATTGAAGAAGACCTCAGAAGATGGAAAGATCTCCCACGCTCATGGATTGGCAGGATTAATATGGTAAAAATGACCATTTTACCAAAAGGAATCTACAGATTCAATGCAATCCCCATCAAAATACCAATCCAATTCTTCAAAGAGTTAGACAGAACAATTTGCAAATTCATCTGGAATAACAAAAAACCCAGGATAGCTAAAGCTATCCTCAACAATAAAAGGACTTCAGGGGGAATCACTATCCCTGAACTCAAGCAGTATTACAGAGCAATAGTGATAAAAACTGCATGGTATTGGTACAGAGACAGACAGATAGACCAATGGAATAGAATTGAAGACCCAGAAATGAACCCACACACCTATGGTCACTTGATTTTTGACAAAGGAGCCAAAACCATCCAATGGAAAAAAGATAGTATTTTCAGCAAATGGTGCTGGTTCAACTGGAGGGCAACATGTAGAAGAATGCAGATCGATCCATCCTTATCACCCTGTACAAAGCTTAAGTCCAAGTGGATCAAGGACCTCCACATCAAACCAGACACACTCAAACTAATAGAAGAAAAACTAGGGAAGCATCTGGAACACATGGGCACTGGAAAAAATTTCCTGAACAAAACACCAATGGCTTATGCTCTAAGATCAAGAATCGACAAATGGGATCTCATAAAACTGCAAAGCTTCTGTAAGGCAAAGGACACTGTGGTTAGGACAAAACGGCAACCAACAGATTGGGAAAAGATCTTTACCAATCCTACAACAGATAGAGGCCTTATTTCCAAAATATACAAAGAACTCAAGAAGTTAGACCGCAGGGAAACAAATAACCCTATTAAAAAATGGGGTTCAGAGCTAAACAAAGAATTCACAGCTGAGGAATGCCGAATGGCTGAGAAACACCTAAAGAAATGTTCAACATCTTTAGTCATAAGGGAAATGCAAATCAAAACAACCCTGAGATTTCACATCACACCAGTGCGATTGGCTAAGATCAAAAACTCAGGTGACAGCAGATGCTGGCGAGGATGTGGAGAAAGAGGAACACTCCTCCATTGTTGGTGGGATTGCAGACTGGTAAAACCATTCTGGAAATCAGTCTGGAGGTTCCTCAGAAAATTGGACATTGAACTGCCTGATGATCCAGCTATACCTCTCTTGGGCATATACCCAAAAGATGCCTCAACATATAAAAGAGACACGTGCTCCACTATGTTCATCGCAGCCTTATTTATAATAGCCAGAAGCTGGAAAGAACCCAGATGCCCTTCAACAGAGGAATGGATACAGAAAATGTGGTACATCTACACAATGGAATATTACTCAGCTATCAAAAACAACGAGTTTATGAAATTCGTAGGCAAATGGTTGGAACTGGAAAATATCATCCTGAGTGAGCTAACCCAATCACAGAAAGACATACATGGTATGCACTCATTGATAAGTGGCTATTAGCCCAAATGCTTGAATTACCCTAGATCCCTAGAACAAACGAAACTCAAGACGGATGATCAAAATGTGAATGCTTCACTCCTTCTTTAAATGAGGAAAAAGAATACCCTTGGCAGGGAAGGGAGAGGCAAAGATTAAAACAGAGACTGAAGGAACACCCATTCAGAGCCTGCCCCACATGTGGCCCATACATATACAGCCACCCAATTAGACAAGATGGATGAAGCAAAGAAGTGCAGACCGACAGGAGCCGGATGTAGATCGCTCCTGAGAGACACAGCCAGAATACAGCAAATATAGAGGCGAATGCCAGCAGCAAACCACTGAACTGAGAATAGGTCCCCTATTGAAGGAATCAGAGAAAGAACTGGAAGAGCTTGAAGGGGCTCGAGACCCCAAAAGTACAACAATGCCAAGCAACCAGAGCTTCCAGGGACTAAGCCACTACCTAAAGACTATACATGGACTGACCCTGGACTCTGACCCCATAGGTAGCAATGAATATCCTAGTAAGAGCACCATTGGAAGGGGAAGCCCTGGGTCCTGCTAAGACTGAACCCACAGTGAACTAGTCTATGGGGGGAGGGTGGCAATGGGGGGAGGGTTGGGAGGGGAACACCCATAAGGAAGGGGAGGGGGGAGGGGGATGTTTGCCCGGAAACCGGGAAAGGGAATAACACTCGAAATGTATATAAGAAATACTCAAGTTAATAAAAAAAAAAAAAAAAAAAGAAATGATTTCTTCCAACCTCCCCTGTCTCGGGACCTTATGGTTAATAATTCTAATTCTATGACATTTAAAGACTTCACAGTCATTTAGTACGATAATATCATTTTATCTAAAAACTATGAATAGGTAAGAATTTACCACTGTATTCAGCTTCCAAATAAGAAGACTGAGAGCCAGAGTAATTAATGAATGATCTAAGACACTGTTAAAACTCAGTTTTCCTCGATCTAATTTCTGGGCCAGTGCTGTTTCTAAGAGGATTGTCTAATGTTAAAAGGTTCTCTAGGAGGCTGTTATAATTCTTTTATGCAAAACTAATATTGCTGAGTATCAAATCTACAACACTAAACAGATCCACATCTTTTGCCCTTAATTTAATAATTATTCTTCTAGGGCTAGGGAGACAGCTCAGTTGTAAAGTGCTTGTTATGAAAGAATTAGAACCTGGGTTTAACCTCCAGAACTCATTTTAAAATGTCAAACATGGCAGCCTAGTTTTGTAATTCCAGAGCTAAAGAGGCTAAGATGGACAGGTCTCTGGTTCTCACTGGCCAAATAACCTACCCTAATATCCCATGAGAAATACTATCTCTTATATTTTTGGTTGTGAGCCTAGCCTTTAACAGCTGAGACATCTCTCCAGCCCGAGAAATACTATCTCAAAGAATAAGGTAGACCTGTTTCTAAAGGGTTGCATCTAAGACTAATTTCTTGCCTTCACATGTAACACCAACAATCCACAACCTCTACATACCCAGACATACTTACACAAACACACACATGCACATATTAAATAAGCTTATGATAGTTTATGATAATACATATACTTTTGCATTCTGACATGATCAGTACAGAATGTTTAAATATATTCCTATCTTTTCAATGATATGATTTAATTTCTTGTATAGTTATGCTATTTGCATGAACTTTAAAGACAAATTGTAAGGCAAAATTAATAAATTTCCCTTGTTCTAGAATTTTGAAAAGATTGAATACAACCTAATTTAACGTGTGAGCTATAATTTCCAGAAACTAAAATTTAAAATCATCTTTCGTTATTGAGATTTTTAAAGCTGAATTTATTCCAATAGAATGTATTTAAACAAAAAGAGGTCAAATTTCAGAGTTCTGTCTTTATTAGCACACACATTAAGCAAACAACCTTTTTGAAAGTACATTCAGAACTATAGAAGAGGCATAGGATGTGGCACAAATCTGATGAGACAAATATCACTATCTCTTTAAATGCTTAGCTATTAAATTTTAGGCTGGGTATAGTTTTACTCTTTTAGTGATAAGAGCTCATTTAAATATGGTTACCTTAAGTCTTCTAAAGAACAAAGAGATTGCTTTATTCTTGTTGTATACATGGTTCCATTCACTTGTAAATTCTTCTTCCATTTTCATACAATAACTTCTATTTTGCTTGTGTCAGACCATAGGATATATCAAGATGGGCAAGAAGTATAACTTCTGGGCTGAACAGAGCAACGTAAGACAAAGAGAACCAGTCCTGACCTTGAAACTCTAGGAAACCTGGCCAGAGATGATTCTTAATTCAAGGAGGTATATGAGAGCACATGTTCTATTTTGTAAGAAATGGTAATTTTTAAAAGCATGCACAACGCACTTATGTTTTAAATGGTTCTTGAGAGTTTGGCCCAGAATACATCAGAAGATAGCATTTAGACAAGACCTAAAACCCTCCCTATCATTCATAGAAATTACTCCAAACATGATTATCTTGCCTCAAAGAGTGCAATTCTTTCTATTTTGTATTTACTCTATCTATCTATCTATCTATCTATCTATCTATCTATCTGTGTGTGCATATACATATACATGTATACCCCACAGTGTACATGGGGAGAAGTTGGTTCTTCATTTCCACCATGTAGGTCTTGAAGCTTGAACTCAAGTTGGCTGTCTTGGTGTCAAGTGCCTTTGTTCACTGACCCATCTCACTGAGGGCTCCTTTCTTGCTCAGTTTAAACTGAGGTTTAGTGTTGGGCTTACTTCCCAATTCTTCTTTGAAAATGTATGAAATGTCTTTTTATAATATTAGTCTATCATTTTAAACATACCCACAACCATATATACACAAGAGGTATTCTAAGAATAAATTAATTTAAATTTTAGAAAAGAAATATGTTTGTGTAAAAGAACAGAGTAAATAAATCACATAATCCTCACTGAAAACCAAGATTCTGGATGCAGCAGATGCTCTTCTCCTGGTATAAGCCAGCGTCTCAACTTAATCATTTGCAAAGAGACAGACAGGAGCAAGGACATACTCCATTATCTATGACTTGAGGAACATAGATATAAATTATTACAGAATATCTTTGAGGGAAGAGAGAAGCAATTTAAAAAATGAAATATGTGCATTTTTTTCTAAATCCTAGTAATTAAACCTTGGAGAATCACTCTGAAAATCTAGGTACAGATGCTTCTCAACATACAACGAAGACTTGTCCTTACAAACACATCATAAATTGAAAATATTGCAAGTTGAAAGCACATTTGATAGACCTACCCTACCAGCCATCAGAGCTCGCAACCCAGTGCACTGTGGAGAATCAGTTATTTCGCCCCATGAACAAATGGCAGATTGGAAGCAGCCCAACACTGCAAATAAGTGTCAGACCACAGTATGCTAGCTGGGGAAAAAATCAAAATTCACAATTCAAAGCATGGCTTCTGCTTAATGGCTAAGACTTTCATAGAATCATAAAGACAAAACTACTCATTCAAAATACCCTAAGTTAGGAACTGCCTATATAAATTTTGGGTTCATGGGAGGAATTTGGAAGCCGTGCCTTCCTCAAGACCTGGTCAACTGGAAGCCTATGACAAAGGAATAGCATTTAGTTCCAGCTCTAAGTAACTTGACAAATTAAAAAGAAAGTATAAATCCAGAAAAAATGATATGATTTAGAAATCTATTTGTATAGCTATTTGTATATACTGGAAAGTATTAAAATAATAAAACTTAAAAGAAAAAACCCTCATAAGTAAATTACGTGGGGTCATATAATTTAACTCAATAATTAAAGTAAAACTTTAATATTTTATTACTAAGACTGAGAAGATTGCACAGTGTGTAAAATACTTGATATGTAGATATATGGAACAAAATTTGGATTTCCAACACACACACACACACACACACACACACACACACACACACACACACACACACACATCAATGTTGGACAGGTATAGTAACCTTACTATCACAGAGTTCCAGAGGTGGAGACAGCGAGTTAGCCAAACCAGAGAGCTCTGGGTTCAAGTCTGTCTCAATATAAAATATGGAGTACAATCAAGGAAGACACCTGACATAAATCTCTGGCCTTCATAAACATACATTCACATACATTAGTACCATACACATGTGATCACACATACCTGCGTACAAAAATATTTTATTAGCATGTAAAATACCAATTCATTATACAAAAGACAAACTGTGAGTAAGAAACATGTAATGTGATTGTAAGTACTTAGGTTTTCATAAGACTACATATAGATAAGAAGAGAAAAATATTAGTAAAACTTAAAAAAAATGGACAACTTTCGAAGATTTTTTTCTTCAGTGCTTTTTTAACTTCTCCTTCACAAAAGCTTACGGGCAGCTAAACTTAAGGTCATGGCCACATTTAGTTGAGTAAGCAGTTTCGCTTCACGCACAACTCAAACCTGGGTGAGACTTGATACCCCTCCCCGAAAAAGCATCATCCATGTGTATATAAAATATCCAAATAGATAAGAACTTGGAAGTTTCCAAAGAAACAACCCAGGTATTCTTAATCCTGGGACGTTTGAGGGAGAGCAAAGTAAAAACATCAAATCTTGAACTGTTCCGTCTTGCTTTCCTCGTGAGGTTTTGGATTTAGAAGAGCTTAGTGTTGAAAACCCTTAGCTGTGGTTGAGAAACAAAGCAGGACACTCTAGCAGAGGAAGCAGTGATTCGAGTCTACAATAGGGCAACTAATTGCTTCCAACGGAAGGACCCCAACTGCAGTATAAGCACGTATGGGGTAGCCGCTATCTGGATACCTCTACTGGGCCAGAGTATAGCTGGAAATGTTGCCACTTAAACCGGCTGGAAGGATGGATGGGTCATAGAGACTCTCTTCTATCCTGTCTTCAAGGACTGGAAAGAGGCACTTAACCAAGCAACTGGGACTAGGGGTCCTAGAACAGGCACCTGCTCCTCGGCTGCAGCCTGATTCCATGGAGAGGTGCCAGCATATTAACATCTAAATCACCGAGGAGGGAATTGGGCCTCTCTGACTCATTTCTACACCATGGAGGCGATTTCTAGTTATAGCTGTGAACTCCCGAGGGAATAGAGAACATCAGTCTGTCAGCATCAGAACCGGCTTACAGGGAGACAGCTGCAGCATTCCGGGATAAGAATTAGACAGGGAATCGGGAAGATTCAGCACTAATTCCTGGTCTGCTAGAAACAACTTTGACCTTAGACAATCCAAAAGCCCACAGATTCCTCATCTACAGTAATTTAGTGAGTTACTCCTTAACACCTCAGTGATTCTATATTCTTCTCTTTCAAGGAAACCCAGATGCCTTCCTTCTCTCCTCCCAGAAGTGCTGTTTATCATAGTGTGTAGGAACTGTAGATCTTTCTTATATCTTCTGTTATTTCTCTGAAAACATGCCTACAGCCCCTCCTGCTGGGTTTACTAGAATGGGCTTCATTTTTCCTTTCCATGTACGTGTTCTCCTACATGCTTTAAAACCAGCAGCATTCACATCTTTCACCCCACAAAAATAGCCCTCCTCCCTCTTGTTTTATATTTCCTCTATCCATTGCCTCCTTCCCTCAAACAAGAAATGCATATTCTAGACAAAATCAAGAATTGACAACAGACACACATTTTAGGGAGGGATTGGGAGTTTTGGCCTTGTTGGAGGAAGTGTGTTCACTGGAGATAGTGAGCTTCAAGCTTCAAAAACCAAAGTCATGCTGCTTCTAATTCTCTGCCTCCAACTTGGGAATAGGATATAAACTCTCAGCTATTAACCCAGCGCCATGCCTGCCTGTGTGCCTGTGTGCCTGTGTGCCTGCCTGCCTGCCTGCCTGCCTGCCTGCCTGCCTGCCTGCCTGCCTGCCTGCCTGCCTGTGTGCCTGCCTGCCTACCTGCCTGCCTGCCTGCCAGCCTGTGTGACTGCCTGCCTGCCTGCCTGCCTGCCTGTCTGTCTGCCTGCCTGCCTGCCTGCCTGCCTGCCTGCCTGTGTGCCTGCCTGCCTACCTGCCTGCCTGCCTGCCAGCCTGTGTGCCTGCCTGCCTGCCTGCCTGCCTGCCTGCCTGTGTGCCTGCCTGCCTACCTGCCTGCCTGCCTGCCTGCCAGCCTGTGTGCCTGCCTGCCTGCCTGCCTGCCTGCCTGCCTGTGTGCCTGCCTGCCTGCCTGCCTGCCTGCCTGCCTGCCTGTGTGCCTGTGTGCCTGTGTGCCTGCCTGCCTGCCTGCCTGTGTGCCTGTGTGCCTGTGTGCCTGCCTGCCTGCCTGCCTGTGTGCCTGTGTGCCTGTGTGCCTGCCTGCCTGCCTGCCTGCCTGCCTGTGTGCCTGTGTGCCTGTGTGCCTGCCTGCCTGCCTGCCTACCTGCCTGCTGCCATGCTACCTGCCATGATGATCATGAACTTACCCTCTGAAACTCTAAACAAGGCTCTAATTCATTGCTTTCTCTTATAAACTGCCTTGGCCATGGTGTTTCTTTACAGAAGCTGAAAAATAAGTAAGACATGACCCTGTAAAATGTCACTCAACCCTCTGTGATCATCTTTCCTCAAAATTAAGGAACAATCTGGTAAATATATCAATTTGTTTTTGTAAGTTGCTGAAGTCATCAAAAACAAAGGTCAAGGGGCTGAAGAGATGCCCGCAGTCAGGAACACTTGCTGCCCTTGCAGAGAACCAGGATTTGGTTCCCAGCACCCATGTTGTAGCTTACAGCCATCCATAACTCCAGCTCCAGGGGATCTGATGCTGTCTTCTGCCCTCCATGATTACTGTACATTGCATGATATACAGACAGGCAGACAGATAAACAGAGAGACAAAAGACTTACACAAAGTAAAATAAATCTTTTTTTATGATCAGGAGGTCAAGATGAAGTAAGAAACTATCAAATCCAAGAGGAGCTGAAAGCGATAAAACTGTTAAATATAATGGATTAAGGCCATCATTCAAAGCAATGAAGTAAACCAAGGCTAGTAATATGACCATCTTGTTTCCAAGTTATCATAAACTACAGAACTGCAAGATGTAAAATTTTGAGGAAAAAAGGCTCATCTACAGAAATATTGCTGTGTTTGCAATTTTTTGGCAACTGGACTACTGTTCTGAGGTTGAAATGTTGTCTTTAAAACATTAGGTTCAAATTCAGGGGGCTGAATTTGGGGAAAAAACAAAGAAATTTCAGAAAAAAGAAAGAACAATGGAGATAGAATTGTTGCAATCTTCAGGCCATTTGTAGGAGATGAGGATTTACTCCAGGATGAAGGAGAAGCTAAGGAAGTACAGTCAGGAGAAAGCATTACTTACAGGGTTTTGCAAATTGATTGGTTCTTTTTTTTATACATGGTGTCTTGCAAGAAGTAACCCAGATGTCTGGAGAACTCTATTTCCTCTTTCAAAGCTGAAGATAAGCCTCCCTTTGGATGCTTATAATAGCACATTGTCCTTGAAAAGCTCTGAGAAAACCAGAAAGCTCTAGGGAAAAAAAATACACATACACATACACACACACACACACACACACACACACACACACACACACACACACACGGAGGAGAATGACAGTGACTGACTGGCTTGAACAATGAAAGATTAAGACTGTGTCTGAAAACAAGGTAACAGAAAAGTCTTTTGGGAATCCCTCTACAATTGCCTGCTGTCTCAGGAACAAACCTGGGTAGAAATGTCACCTTTTCACTCACAGTATTGGCTTCAGGCTCTCTCGAAGTCATACTGGCTGAACTTCCTGACAACCCACTTGTCCTCTTATTGTACCATAACTCTCCCTGAAAACCCTCCAGCGGCTAGATTTCTTGTCCTTGTACTGCCTGAGTGTGAACATCTGGCATGGAAACACTCCTCACATAAGTAGGTCAGCTGGGTCTGAGGAAGGGGAGTGCAAAAGGCCAGCTCATTTTGTCCTCTCATATATCCACTAGGAGTGGCATGTCAAGCTCCTACATATGAAAGGGACAAACCCAAAACCTATGTTTCCTCACTAATATGCCACCAAACAACAGCGCCAACTATAGTAGCTGTTCCTGATCCTCAGATCCTGACCTTATCCCAGCAACAAATAATACAAATTTATCCACTGAAACACTGCTTCAATCTCCCCACAGCCCTTCCTCCCTACCACTGGCTTCCACTGCACCTGCACTTAAACAATAACTTTGTTTTGCCCTTGAGATTTTCTAGTCCTTCCTATGACAACACATGGAGTCCTTTTTGTTTCTCTTTATTATTATTATTTATTTTATTTTCATTGCTTCTTATTGGCTGACATTCTGGGAACAGGGAACTATAGTCTTTCATAATCTCTAGAAAATCTCAATCATTTTTCAACCAAATTCCAACCAAATGTTCACGATATACTGCATTGCGTTTCTGCTATGGTCTCCTGGGAACTATATCTAGTTGTATCCATTCATCTTATACAGGTTGTATCTTCCATTGTATCCTTCATAGCTCTTAAAATCTCAGACCATCCAGTTCTTTGTAGCATGATATGAAATGTCTTTAGATTCAACTTTCCCTCAATTGTGACTACTGTTCATTGATTCTAATGTCATCTCAGTCCTTCTTTACCTTATGATTCAATTAAATTTTTGCAAATTAATAAAATCAATGTTGATAGTTTCTTCTTCGCCTGTTTCTGAAAGAATTAATTAAATATACTCTGGTTTTGTGGATTTTATACCTTTATGATGATAAACCTAGAGTTAGGTGTTATGAGACTTCTAAGGTAGAATTATACTTTACTACCTCAGGGAAGTTTGCATATGCATTTATTGGGACCTTGGAAGTGTGATTAATACTAAATATTAGGAGTTAGCATCAGGGCTGCTCAGACATTACAAATTCTGCACAAGCATGGGCTTGTACAAGCATAAGCTACGGTAAGCAATTCTCAGGGGAGATTTTATATTTTCTCCTACTTTCAAAGCTAAAGTCAACACAGATAAGGCCACTCAGTCAAAAAATAAGGTGCTTACCCACTATTCCTTAGGGTGTTCATTTTTACATACAACTTACAGATGCAACCTCCTACCAGGCTTGACTGTCCCCATTATACTATGGAGCACTATCCGCCAAAGACAGTAGAAAGCACAGGGAAAGAATATCAAGGCAAAAGTAATTTTTCTCTAGAACTCAGTTCACCCTGCAGATTTATGTGCATGCTGGACTTTGGAAGAATTTCACTATTTTCTTCAAACTTATTTAAAATTAAAGATATTGAATGGTCATATATATAATTTCAGGAAATGCTGTACATGAAAGGTTTTCTATGAACTGGCAACAATCTTCTCTAATCTGAAACAGAATTTATAATAGTCTGCTAATGGGACTCTGATCCTATACTCACTTCATCTAATTCACCCTTCACCCAACAGTCAGGTCTCTTTTTAAAAAAAAAATTCTAACAAAGAGATTAAACAACACCTACAAGGCTGGTTTTGGGATCCCATTCTCATGATCATACCTTTCTTCCAAATTTTTTAATTAACTTGGACTGATTACACATTGCCCTACAGTGTAGGCTGTCAGTCTTTCCTCTTCAATAATTGAACTAGCTTTTGTCTTCCTCCTAATAAGTGGAAGCTATAAATTATCTCACACTTCTACTCCAGCACTAGTCGTTGGGAATCTGGAATGACTTCTTTCTCTTCAGCTAGTGATGTTCCAAGTCCCTTTCTTTTTTTCCTTTGTCTTTTTCCTTTGTCTTTTCAGTTTAATAAACCCTGTCTTCCATCTTTCCATCTGTTTTATTGTCCCTTCTTGTTCCATGTGACCTGGTTGGGGCGCCACCCATCTCTGTCATTCTCCAATATATCACTGATAACCCTGAAGGAAGTCAGTTACGGAATATAAGCATTGAAGTGAAACAGTACCCACAACGTCCCTATATTTAATTCAAATTGTCAAAAACAATGTTGATGTCAACATTTACATGTAACCTAAACATGACTTCTTAATATAGTTTCTATTGCCAAAATTAGAATGTTTAAATAAAATCAAGCCTTATCCCCCACTCTTTCAATATCTAAGGATATGTACACTGAGCCACTGAGCAATTCATTAAGTGTCTTACATAATAGATAATCCTAAAGTTTTAAGTCCAGTGGTTTTAAAGGTTGGAGTAGAGAACTTACACCATTCCTTACAAGCATAGCTTTAAAAAAACCTTAAGCCTATGAATAGATAACAGTAGTGAAGATCATTCTTCTACCATAGGTGTTTGTTTCCTCCTTTCAGACATCTCCCTAAACCTGAGTCTCAGCTGACACCCAATTATTATCGCTCTCATTCTCCTGTTGAAGCTTATTCATTCAACATGGGATCCTATTTTTCTTTTCTAATGGATAAGCTGCTTCCTCAGAGCACAATACATTCATATCATTATTGAAGGGACTAATCAAATCAGTCTTGCATCCACAAATAAAATCAAACCTATCTGTAAGAAGACTCACATTTAGTTGGCAATAAATAGAGACAACAAAATGAAAGTGATTATCTTATTCCAATTTCTATATTTTGAACTTACAGCTTTCCTTTAAACCTATTAAACTAAATATTCACATTTTCAGAGCTCTGATCTGCATGCACATCACACATACAAGCCCTGCAAATAAGCAATAAAATATCACATTCAAAAACACGTTTAATAGAATTTGAATCTCTATACCAACTCAGTAAAGAATTGGGCTAAACAGTTTAAAGTTTAGACTTTTCCACCTACTTAGAGTCAGGAAGGAAAACCCAAAGAAAAGGGTCCCTGCTTCTCACTCCTCACTCTGTTCCTTAATTCTGCACCAGCCTGTATGACACCTTAACTGAAATTGACAGGGTAAGTTAAGAGAGACAACTTCTAACCCTGCCAGAATTCTCCAGTCTTTCCCATTAGAATCTGGAGATGAACAACCCACATTATCAGCAGAAGATGGCATCGGAGTCAAAGAGTCTCTCAACAAAAGATCCAGAGGGAGGAGGAACTCAATTTGATATGTCTCTGTTTAACAGAAGAACTGGAAACAGAAAAGACACCGGGCAAAAGATTCTCTGAGACATCACTGGTCTCTAAGGGGAGGTGAGAGCTGCGAGTTGAGCTACAGAGCTGTGGATTCCCAGCAGGTCAATTCATTTGGGAAGGGATGTGGCCTGCTCCCCAGATTCAGAGGAAATTAAGAGCTTCACACAGTTTTCATGATTACCTTGTAGATATATTTCGTTATTCTCTTCTGCCTACAGAAGGCATCTGTTGTTCTTCCCCCCGCCCCATGTGGGATTTGAAAGATCCAAAAGAATTATAACACAGGAAAATTTTCCAGAGGAGCTTCATGACCTTTGAAAGTCCTTAAGTTTAATTCTGTAGAAGGTCCCAAAGTCTACAGTTCTTAGTTAGGCAATTATTCAGGTTTAATAATTTACCAGTAGCTGGCTCTAGCATTTTAATTGCAGAGATAATTTTCCTGAAAGCTCACAGTCTGCGCTCATGGGCAAAAGCAGAAGAGACAGGCACAGTTGCTCAGGGGCTAAATAAATAATAGTTCTCCCTAGCCAACTCTTGCTAAGTTGATGGTGACTCTAACCTTAAGGCACGGGTATTTCAACTTGACATTGACCGTTGCCTCATGCTTGAATATTTGACCTAGGAACTAAAATAGCAAAAATCATAACCTCCCTCCCTTGCACTGGATTCTGTTTTAGAGCTTTTATTGCCCGCCATCAACTTCATAAATCCAACCATGATTTTGCCTAATAAATACTACACTGTGTGTACACTGGTCACCTGTGTGTGACTTCTGCAATGCCACCTCTGCACATAGATAGGTGAGACCTTCTTCCTAAAATGCCCTGTCTTTATTTTACTTATTTATTTATTTATTTATTTGCCAGATATCCTCATTTTTTTTCAAACTAAAACCTACATATCATCACACACACACACACACACACACACACACACACACACACACACACACACGAGCACAGTCTAGTATCCAGAGAGTTATTCTGAGGAGAATTATTTCTCCTTCATCTCTCCTTCCAAGAGATGTAGTTGACTTGAAACTTTTAATGATTTATATTTGTATCATACTCTGTTGGGGGGAGTGTACAAGTGTGCAAACTAGAGTGCAATGCTTGGACATGTGTACTTATGTGCACATGTGTGTTGAGGCCAGAAATCAAATTCAGGTCAACGGTTGAAGTAATTCTCACTCGCTCTCCATCTTCTTCCTTTATATACATTTTTATTTCCTCTGTGTGCATTTGCATGAGATGTTCACACGCATTTAGGTGAGCTTAAAGGCCTGAAACTGATGCCCTGAAGCCTCTCCATTGACTTCAAAGTTCTTGTTACCACAGTCTCCTAAGATGCTTGTTCTGGGAAATCCTCAGATCCATACTTGGAGTATTAGAGTTACTGATGGTTCACCATACCTACCTGACATCAGTGTGACTACTGGGTATTTGAACACCAAGTTTGACACTTGGGGAGCCTGCGCTTTACATACTGAGCTGTCTCCTCAGATTTCTCCAACTTATATTTGAAGACAGAATCCTTCACTGCTCCCAGAACTCATCAGGAAGCTAACATCCTCCTGAATCTTCCTTCACGGGGATAGAATTACAGAAGTGAGCCATCATGCCTGACTGGAGGCTCCAAACACAAACCCTCATGCTTATTTAACGAGTACTTTACTGATTAGGCTGTCTCCCAAGCCCCAATCCTCTCTTTTTCCTTAAGATTTCTTCAAATCCAGTGCAGTACCTGATACAAGGCAAGTACAAGGCCTGTGAATGCTCATCAAATACATTTGTGGAACTTTTCTGTTGGAGAAATTCTGTGAACAGCTCTCAGCACTCACAGCCAAAAGAGGTGCTGTAACATTTATTGCTCTTTTTAATGCTTGCAATTAATAGGCACTACCTGCCCTGTTTCAAATGGCAGTTTTAATGATTCAATTAGCAACTGAAGAAAAAAAAGTCTTCCTAATTTACTCCTTTTGCTTTTACCGTTTTAAACTTTGCCTCTCACTTTAAGCAAATCCTCTCTGGGTAAGTATATCAAACTCTGAACACCGATCCAATTATCTAGGAGCTCAATGGTGTTCATACAGGTCGTGAGCATGATTGCACAAGGGAGCCAAATACTAACCAGTGTCTGGAGACCCAGTAAACTTTTGCCTCTTCCAAGAAATTATTAGTGGGTAATTAAGTTTCATTCATAAGGAATAGGCTTCTCAACATCTATTTTCACGAGCTGAGGATAGAAGCAGACATTTTTATTTTCAAAGATGTTGAAAATGGAAGGATTCGTGCTACCAGTGTTCTGTTATGCAAAGTTCTTTCTCACCTTAAAAAAGGGGGTGGACAACCAAGTGCCCCTTTCTACTTAATTAACTCACAATTATCTGACTCTTTCATTTAGGGCTGGCAAAAGTATTTTGGAAACCTATCACTGAATGAGACAAAGCTTTCAGGCTTCAAAGAGTTTCCAGCTATGTTACTAACCTCTGACAAGGTGAGCCCAGGGTACACAATCATCCAAGTGAAAGAAAACTTGGTTTTGATAGTATGGCAAGGACTACTCAAACATAAAGCCTCTTCTTATATCTTATATCAAACACAGTCAGTCACAGGTAAAGCTGAGCAGTAGATTAAGCTCCTGTTCTAAAATGTTGGGAAGCATGCTTTAAGGAAAGTATTTAACCAAAGCACAATAGAGCTTCTTTCTGTCTGCGCTGGACTAATAACAGTAATAGCCACCTCATGAACATTGTCGATGTCCTAGCAAGCACCTCTACACAGTGAAAGCAAATATCATCCGAACCTTGCGAGTGCACCTATGTTAACAAACTCAAATGTTGCCTACTGAAGTGCAACATCTAACAGTAAACTCCATCCTGATGCAAAATTCAGAACTAACCCAAGGTAAGTGATTGTATCATTATTGGGTTTTTTCCCTTTGTTATCTAGATCACTCTGTCAGAAGGCACTCTGTGGCTTTTCGGAGCACAAGAAAGAACTATCAAGACAGAAATATGATCTTGTGAGACACACAGTTAACATAGGAAAAGAAATAATATCAAAAGGATCTTGACATGTCTGATGGAACATGTATTTGTTGCTTGTTTTAATAGATTAGATGGTGTGTGTGTATGTGTGTGGAGAGAGAGAGAGAGAGAGAGAGAGAGAGAGAGAGAGAGAGAGAGATTTGTTTCAGTAAAGATTCAAATTTACCTAATTTGAAAATAGAAGAGAATTGTTATTCAGTCTACATGTATTTAATTGGCTTCAATCCAACTTCTAATTCTGAAGCCTAGAAAGTGTACTCCTGGGTGCAGTTCTCTACTGCAGCTCTGTCTGTTTCTTCCCCATTTCCCTCATGATACAGAAGTCAATGAGGACTTGCTGAACAATGGGGCAATTTTCTGGATCAATGGCAAAAAGGCAATCTCACACAAAGTAACACCAGTCTCCAAGATGGTGTGAAGCAAGCTATTACAAACCAAATAATTCATGAACTAAGGTCTATCCATAAGGAACAATTTACACTAATTGCACTAAATGGAACTGATATATTGTGAAGATTCGGGAGCAAAATTCTTACATCGGTGTAGAAATGTTTTCAACACTTTAAATGGCAGAATTTTCCTCTTAGGTGATAACCATTTTCCATGGAGACATTCCTTCCAATAGACAAGATCTCCAAGCCGTCCTGTTACTTGGAGGTGACCAGTAGTTTTCAGTCAGCCATATAGAACTTCTCCTATTCACTGATTGATAGAATAGATTATTTTCTACACCCTATCATTCCCTCTTAGGATTGTGCAAAATATATCAAGAAAAATCCCTCAAAGACATCTTATAACAGGGGTTTTTGTTTGTGGTTTGTTTTGGATTTTGTTTGTTTGTTTTTGGTCTTCCCCTCCCTGCACTGGAAAGTTAAATGTGGATTTTTGACAGGTTGTTAAGCAATGTAAAATGGTGCTCTGGAGTATTTTCATCTTGGGCTTCCGATCCAACAGAGTTGAGCCTTATAACATAAAAACGAACTGAACAGCATTTATGACTGTGTGACTATGAGATCCTGGTTGCAAGAATGTGAGAAGGAATATGAGTGTAGGAAGAAATGGAGCTTGAGGAATGATCAGAATCTACTCTGTCCAGTGGTTTTCTGAGTAACTGCCATGACCCTTGAATTTATACCTATTAATCAGTGAATTAATAATATAATACTTAAGACAACTGAATAAGAAAATACATACATCTAACCAAATGGAAACATTATATAAATAGGATTATCTATTAAGATATTAATGCCCAGGTTATGGACATAATTTGGAGAGGAACTGGGTGAGAAATTCTGGTGACTGTAACTCGGCATGCCCACTATGAAGGAAAGAGACAATATGTTCCCTAAAATGGAGGGTCTGAAAAATTTTGTTCATGCAGTTTCTGTTTGGTTTACAAATGACTTAGTTCCTCTTCTGGCTTACTAAATCCAACTGGGAGAACTCTAGAGGTGAAGAAATGCGTCGCACACCGAAAACCTTGGCTTTCAAAGGGCAGATACAAGAAGACTGCCACAAGCTCAAAACCTCTCTGGTTTACACAGTAAATGCCAGGCCACACTTATTAGGGCTACAAAGTGAGATGACATTGGAAGGGATTAAACCAGGGCAAGGGGGATCCACTATCTCCGGGTAGAACCACTGTGTCCATCCAATGTTTGGAACATGAACTGTTGACAGAGGCACTCAACATTCAAACTATGTATGATGGCATCCGAATAATGGTATTTATGGCATTCAGGTAATATCTGTGGCTCTGTTAGCTTCCTTGTTGGCATTTTAACATTAATCCATACTGAGAAGTTGCATAGTTGCCTGATATAGATAGATAGATAGATAGATAGACAGACAGACAGACAGACAGACAGATAGAAAGGTAGGTAGGTAGATAGATAGATAGATAGATAGATAGATAGATAGATAGATAGATAGACAGACAGATAGCAAGCAGTATTTTAGAATTCATTTGAGAAATATGTCATATAGAAGAAACAGAAAAATTAATGAAGTTTTTAAAACCAGTTTCCTACTTACTCCTTGTCATAACTACCCAATAATTGAGTAGAACTGCCTTTGGCGATGAGCTAGTCTCCATCTCATTGGGCAGCCCATGCAGATTTCATGAGCTACAAACCACTCTTGTAGAGAGAAGAAATCTTCCTCCATATGATTTCCATACCATTTCTGTACTCCAAGATCACAGAAGGAAATGCTAAGCTTTTGTTACATGATTGTGTTCACCCCCAAATGATTGTTAGTACATCACTCCTCTGTCTTCTTCTACCTCCTTTATGTTGGGAAGTTCTTAGACTGTTCCACCACCCTGATCATTTTCCGTGAGCACTTTCCAGGGTGGTGAATACTACTATGTATTCTTTTAGTAATAGTATAAAAACTGTTATAACACATGTGGCCCATACATATACAGCCACCCAATTAGACAAGATAGATGAAGCAAAGAAGTGCAGACCGACAGGAGCCGGATGTAGATCTCTCCTGAGAGACACAGCCAGAATACAGCAAACACAGAGGCGTATGCCAGCAGCAAACCACTGAACTGAGAATAGGACCCCCGTTGAAGGAATCAGAGAAAGAACTGGAAGAGCTTGAAGGGGCTCGAGACCCCATATGTACAACAATGCCAAGCAACCAGTGCTTCCAGGGACTAAGCCACTACCTAAAGACTATACATGGACTGACCCTGGACTCTGACCCCATAGGTAGCAATGAATATCCTAGTAAGAGCACCAGTGGATGGGGAAGCCCTGGGTCCTGCTAAGACTGAACCCCCAGTGAACTAGACTGGTGGGGGGAGCGCGGCAATGGGGGGAGGGTTGGGAGGGGGACACCCATAAGGAAGGGGAGGGGAGAGGGGGATGTTTGCCCGGAAACCGGGAAAGGGAACAACACTCGAAATGTATATAAGAAATACTCAAGTTAATAAAAAAAAACTGTTATAACGTATTTGACTACTTTGAATATCTGAAGACAACAGAAATGAGACAAAAGTCAAGATATTTGAAGGTATTTTCTCTGTTCACAGTCTTACAGTACATGCCCTTACAGTGACAAGAAATAGTGGCACTTTGAGAGGATAAATTCAGTAGCAAAGTGAAATTATACCACAGAATAGGAAATGAAGTTCTATAGAAGAATAGCATTCAGTATCCGGGATTTGATGAGGGAACAGATAAAGTTTCTCACCTGTTTCTCATGCTTCTTCCTCCATTGGTAATGGAATTCGTGATTTTAATCCTCTCTTCTGTGTCTGAGATTTCACTAGCTCGGCAAAAAGGTAGTCATGCACCATGTAGCAACTGGGGACGGATTGTGAGAGGTGTGTCATTAGTAATGTTCTTAGTGTGTTCACACTTGTACAAAGGTAGATGTCTTTGGGAATGTGGACTCACACTTTGCAGAGTGTCTGTATTTTTGGGTGTGATCGTGGTATGAAAGCTCCTGCGTACTGCTCTCCTTCACATGCATGCCATAACACCTGTGTGGGGATCTTAGGACAACGCTGGGCTTCATCCCCACATACATTACTTGAGACAGAATCTCCTTATAGTTCATTGGCACACACACCAGGATAATTCCCCCAGAGGCTTCCAAACAGAGAAGCGCTGAGAGTAAAGACATGTGCCTGACTTTACATGAGTTTTGTAGATTTGATTCCAGATTCTCACACGCCAAGCACATTAACCACTGAATTATCACCATAGCCCGAGGTGAGTTTTAAGTACAATCAAAAGATGCAGCCAGGACAGGATTAAGAATGACTGTTGCCAGCATAACATAGTTTAGTCCTCCGTATTACTCTTTTGCAGTAATAAGTAGAAATGCACTATCACAAAGAATGAAAGCATCGCATGCTAAATGCATAAACCAATAGCATCATCTTTTATTATCACTATCAAGTTTTATGTACTGTATATAATTATATTGCTATACCTTTATACCACTGGCAGCGTGAGAGGTTTGTTCACATAGACACAAACAAAAGTGTAAGGGATGATGCAATGTGCATGACATTATCGTACTTATAACATCATTAAATAACAGGAATTTTCAAATATGTTATCATCTCAAGGGGGTCATCGTGGTTGGGACTTTGCATGGTTGTATAATGTGTGCTATAAAAGAAAAAAAAGAGTTCTCTCAGCCAGTGAAAACTGAGCTCAAATTTTAACATGCTTAGCATTTCTTTTATAAATCCCTCCTTCTAAGCTACAGTTCTGTCCTCATAACACTGAAAATAAATATCTGGAATATTTATAAATATTAAATAAACATACTCTGAGTCTGACATTCACTCTCACAATGAATATTGTAAAACTTAAGGAGTTGGGAGAGGGGAGTAAATATGATCAAAATAAATCTTTATGAAATACTTAAAAATTAATGAAGTTCTTTTAAAGTGAAAAAACCTGATTTCAAACATTTATATATATTTTTCTTTTAACAACACTAAGGTTGCTGAGATCTTTCTGAAGCATCAGTAGCTGAAAATAGGAATTTCCATGAAAATTTCCGATTAGTCAAGATTTATAATTTTAATCACAAATCATTTTTGTTTTAGCCATTTGAGTTGCAGCCTGCTACAAAAGTTTGCCTACTGTTAGAAATGACTGGCATGTTTGTTTTGATGTTATTTTTATTGTCAACATGATATTCATACCACCGCAATAACATTGTGATGTCTGTAGGATAATTTAAAATAAATAGCTCTTCATTGATGGGTTTTTTTAAAGATTTCTTCCTTTTTCCCCTGCTATAGACAGTCATTCTAGCTAGTGAAGCCCTAGGTGATATATATTGCCTTACAGGAATTAGACCACTCACTCACTTCAACAATATTTTAGGAAGTATGATATTTGAAGAGTGTCTAAACCCTGATCAGTAACAGAACAGAACTCTGTACTTCCCTTTTCTAATGTACTGTTCTCTTCAACAGACTGGATTTGCTCAGAAACCCTGGGCATAAGAAACTGTACTGAAATATAATGCCAACATGTGGGAGACTACCTCATAGTGGCTGGCAGCTTGTGGTTAATAATGAAAACCAGAATAGCTCATGCTCGCATTGGCTAAAGATCTCATGTCACAGAAAGTACTCGCTGTCTTCTAAGATGTTCTGCTTCCTATCTTTGAAAACTACAGAATAGAAAGACTATAACTCACAATAATGTGTTATACATTATATGAATAACTATAAACTCCCTTATTTAGAGGTTTCCAACAAAAAAAGTAATAATAATTTAGGATATGGAAATACTAATTATTATTCTGGCTTAACCATCATCTATTACATACATATATGTAGTTGTATCAGAGTATTCTTAAGATAAATTTAAAAGTTGAATCTTTTCTAAAATGAATGTGATGACCCTTAAGGGAGTCTGATAAATTCTTTTCTCGAATATAGCCCAGAATTTCAACCTATAAATCTATAAACGTCCTGTCTTCAATCATTTAACATACTTGTACAAAACAACAATTCATAGTTGGTGGGAAAAGGAGTAAATAGGTACTAAACCAAGTCATGCCAGTTTTTCTTGGCCTCTGAAATAGATATTGGTTCGCTAAGTGTATCATTAAGCAGTAAAGAATCGTTAAATGGACATTGAAAGCTCTCATTGTGCCATTTAAAGCTGGTTTTAATAGATTGGTTCATATCAACACAAACACATATGTGGGGGGATGCAATGAAGTTTTAAAACTACAATGTGATATGTTTATGAAACTATCCAGGACTATGACAAACTTTACACTCTGAAAGTGAGAAAGAGTCTACTAAGAGAATTACAGCTCTTTCAGCATTCTTAGGCTCTTTAAGCAGCAGAAATTTGATTTTGAGACCAATAAGCAATCATCCGCAGCTTGATAGTCTCTCCAAGGCCCTATCTCCTGTAATATGAATGTTTATGATATTTGTTATATAATTGCATAACTATGGTAAGATTAATTATAAATGGATGTAATTTTAAAGAACATTTGAGCTGAATTATATGAGCTTCTAGGCTGAAATATTTAAACATTACATGATTGAATTAAAACATCTGGTGGGCTTCTATGGCTTAGGAAGAGATTTGAAAAGCTAGCGTGCAAGTTTTATGTGCATTCGAAAATGGTAATTGTTTTAGGAAGCATTTGGTTTTAAATTATTGACCCTGTGATGAAGTCATCATCAATAAAACTGAGATCATCCATAACAAATTAACTAAGCATTTATTGTGTGAAAAGCTATTTTTCTAAGCATGGGTAAATAGAGAAGGACACAGGCAATCTGAAATAAAGCATTTCTAAAACTTTAGTAATGCCAATATAAATAGATATCGGTACTTAATAATGATCCCTGTTACTACATCATCCAGAAGACATGTGAATTTTTATTTATAAAGTTAGAAGACAAGTTAGAGTGAGTCTAGGAAAGTGAGTAATCCCCAGTTCTTTGCTTAAAATCTGGTTTATAGAAGGAAACAAAAGAGAATCAGTAAACAAATGACTGAATGAAATCCGTGTGTGTGTGTGTGTGTGTGTGTGTGTGTGTGTGAAAGAGAGAGAGAGTTGTGTGTGTATGTGTGTGTGAGCTGTATGTGTATGTGAGCTGTGTGTGTGTGTGAGCTGTGTGTGTGTTTGTGTGTGTGAGCTGTGTGTGTGAGTTCTGTGTATGTGAGCTCTGTGTGTGTGAGTTGTATGTGTGTGTGAGCTGTGTGTGTGAGAGAGAGCTGTGTGTGTGAGAGAGAGAGAGCGAGAGAGAGAGCTGTGTGTGTCTGTGTGTGTGAGAGAGAGAGAGAGCTGTGTGTGTGTATGTGTGTGTGAGAGAATTGTATGTGTGTGAGCTGTGTGCGTGTGAGCTGTGTGTGTGTGAGCTCTGTGTGTGTGAGCTCTGTGTGTGTGTGAGAGAGAGAGAGAGAAAGAGCTGTGTGTGTGAGTTGTATGTGTGTGTGAGCTGTGTGTGTGTATGTGTGTGTGTGAGTTGTATGTGTGTGTGAGCTGTGTGTGTGTGTATGTGTGTGTATGTGTGAGTTGTATGTGTGTGTGAGCTGTGTGTGTGTATGTGTGTGTATGTGTGAGTTGTATGTGTGTGTGAGCTGTGTGTGTATGTGTGAGTTGTATGTGTGTGTGAGCTGTGTGTGTGACCTGTGTGTGTGTTTGTGTGTGTGTGTGTGTGTGTGTGTGTGTGTGTGTGTGTGTGGGTGGGTGTGACTGTAGAAGCTACATATACTGATTCTTAGGTCTGTGTTCGAATGTAACCTTTCACTTCGAACTTATAAAGCTATAAGTTTCTTGCTTCTACTAATACTTTTTGTTTACAGACAGCTGTAGATGAACATGCATTAATAAGAAATAATACATAAAGAACATGCATCCTCTTTGAATGAACTCTAATTGTAGCATCTTTCAAAACCGTAATGAAGTCTACAAAGAACATCGTCATTGAAAGTTAAGTTACAAAGCATTTAAATCCCATGATGTCGCCTGCTGCAGTAAATAATAAAAAACACCTGAACCTTTTATCCAGCGCTAGCACCGGCACCCGTGAAGCCACATGGCACTGCTGGTTATCTTTATCTCAGCAGATCCACGCTGCCCCCAAGTACTCTCTGACCCAGGCAGTCCGTAGGCTGTCCCAGCGTGGCAAGCCATGCTGCTTTCACTCACAGTTCCCTTGGCGGGTTGTTACCACACCAGATATGCACATCCCAATTCTATCATGGGCTTGGTGCATCCGGCCACCTCATCTTCTTTTGAACTCAATTAAGTCGCCCCATGAAAGAACACACCACACAATAACCTCTGATCCAATTAATAAGATATAACTTGCCCAACTGGACAGCACAGAATCCTGTACACCCATCTCTTAAAAATATTCATAACAACCTGTATCTATGTGCAGAGAAGAATCTTAACATCTGTCTCCATGTTCTCCTAGCTCCTTCTCCTCACTCCAGCTTCTTCTCCTCTTTCTAAAACTTTGCTCCCACCCTTCCTTTTAGCCCAATGATAGGCCTCATTCTATGCTGTACCTGCCTTCCTGCATAAAGACATCAACCTATACTTCACCCTTTCTGTACAATTAAAAAAGAACTTTTCTATCAAATGTAAGCTGAGCACAACTGTTGTCATTTGTAACTTATGAAGTGTACAGTCTCCTGTATCACACATTTTCTTCACAGAGTCTCACTGTGCTGCCCAAGCTGGAATTGAACTCACGTACCTCCAACTTCAGCCACCTAAGAGCCCAGGTCCATATGTATGTCATCAGCCCTGGTCACTTGCTACCTTTCATAGACTCACTCATCTCTTGCTGCCATGCCTTCTCAGACCCCAGAAACCAAAAGTCTATCATCTTTCTTGCATTTGTAAATGTTGAGGTTCATCTTGATTATCAACTTGGCTGGACAGATAATTACTCAGAGATGACATGGACCCCGTCCTAGATGTGTTTATAAGGAGGCATCCAGATAAGATTAACTTAGAAGGGAAGACTTACCCCGAATAAGAATAAATAGATGGCACCACCATATGTAGGCTGAGAGTCCAGATAAAATAAGAACAATAAATCTCTCTCTCTCTCTCTCTCTCTCTCTCTCTCTCTCTCTCTCTCTCTCTCTCTCTCTCTCTCTCTCCCTCTCCCTCTCCCTCTCCCTCTCCCTCTCCCTCTCCCTCTCCCTCTCCCTCTCTCTCTCTGTCTCTCTGTGTGTGTGTGTCTGTCTGTCTGTCTGTCTGTCTGTGTCTCCAACTGCACTTCCCCTTTACAGGATGAGAAAGCTCTGTCACATGTTCCCTCCTCCATAATCTTCTCCCTCATCGTTAGGTACTGCAGACAGATATCTCTGAAACTGTGAGCCAAAACAATTCCAGCCTTGATTCTTCCACCCATTCCATATTTGACCCAGGAAAGAAAAGAAGGCTAATAGAATAATTTTGTCATTTTAGAAATGTCACACTGCGTTTACCATTTTAGGATGCCTCTTGTTACTTGGCTTAAAGCTACAGTGATTCAGAGGGGTTGGTGCATTAGCGATAGCTTGCTTGTTGTTGCTGCTTTTGAACCGTATGTTGTTTGGAAAAATGAGTTTGTTTAAGGCTGAGTCGCTTGAGAATATCCAAACTGTCTTCAGTTTGAAGCTATTATAAATGCTGCGATTTTACAAATTAACCTACAGTTTTCTCTTTTATTCTGTTTGTGTGTGCATGCCCGCCCTTCTATATAGGTGTCTGTGAAGAGAAGACGAGGATGCTGGAGACCGCCTTACAAGGCAATTGGGAGATTTGATGGGAGTTTTTCAAAGGAAACCCTAGTTCCCTGCAAGAGCACCAAGCATTCCTAACTGCTAAGCTGTCTCCCCAGCCCTGACGTACAGGTATTTCTCAAAATGAAAGCATTAATTCCTCAGAACTGAATGTTGATTAATACTGGGTTCTGCAGTTCATTGAATGTTTATTCTCCTAGGAAGCCACATATGGGCGTGTGGCTAAGTAATATATCATTTGTCTAACATGGCAGATGCTGGGTTTAACCCCCAGCACCACAAAAAGGGAAAGAGTCATGAAAATTTTCTCACCTGCCACATGTAACTGACCTACTTCTCATGATCGTCAGGTGGTTAGATGTACAGTGTTAGCTCACTGTGGTCTAAATATGCATTGCCTGATGTCTTATGATGGTGAACATCTTCTCCCACGTCTTTGAAAAGATGCCATGACCAAAGCAACTTAGAAAGCATTTAATTTGGGGATTGCTTACTATTTCAGAGGGTGAATTCTTGATTATGGTAGCAGGGAGCATGGCATGGTGCTGGAGCAGTAATTATGAGCTTATATCCAGATGTACAAATTGCAGGTACATACACACACACACACACACACACACACACACACACAAACAAACACGGGGTACATATGTGAGGTCTTGAATCTCCTACCCCTAGTGATAGACCTCCACAGGCCATATCTCCTAATCTTTCCCCAAACAGTTGCATGATCTATGAATCAAGCATTCAAAATTACATCACCCTATTAGAACCATTCTCATTCAACCCACCATCTCATATAAATTTTCTCTACTAACATATCTATTCATGTCTCAGTCTAAATTCTAAATGGATAGGTTTTTCTTTGGCCATAAGCATTCTTCATTCTGAATATCAGTCCTTGACAGGATGGAAGGCTATCAAATACATTCGCTCAGACTTTGCTTGAGAGGTTTACTTTGTTCATCCCCTTGACATTGTTTTTGTACAGAAAATATTGTTTTTTTAATTGAATGCCCTACTCTTTTCTTTATGAGCCATACAGCTGCTGAGAAATCTAAGAAATCTTTGTCAAGCCCTAGTTCTTTCACAACTACTCTTTACTTTTTTATTCCCTAAGAGTTTCATAGTTCTGCATTTAAACTAGTGGCAAGTGCTTAGTTCATTTTGCAAGTAAGATATGAGGAGGTTTCTGTCAAAGGGTGCTGTGGTGGTGATTCGTATGACAAGATGTTCAATTGCTCCCACAGCTTTTGTGGGCAAGGCTATTCTTTCTCCACTGAATTGGCTTACAGCCTTAGTGAAATTAAATTGGATATTTTTATATGGTGTATATCTGTGTTTGCTATACAATCCCATTAATGTAAGTGCCTCTCTACCAGTATAGTATGGGCTTGATTCCAGGGTTATGTGATAAGGTTTAAAGTTAAATATACCCATTCTCATTATTCTTCTCTTTCAATGTTGATTTTACTCTTTGTAATGCTTTTGGCTTTGGATGAATACTTCAGGAAGTTATTTTCTATATCTTCTCAACCCTTAGGGCTTTGGTAAGAACATTTTGTATATATATCAAGTTTAGGAAACTTGGCATCTTACTGTGTTCTTCTATTGTGATTTGCACTGCTGTGATAAACACCATGACCAAATGCATTAAGGAGGAAAGGGTTTGATTCAGCTCACAGATTATAGTTTTTCACTGTGGGAAGTAAGGTCAGGCATGAAAGACGAGACTATGAAGGCCGGAACTGAAGCAGAGACCATGGAGGAATGCTGCTTACTAGCTTTCTCTCTGTGGCTTGCTCAATCTGCTGTTCTAATATAGTTCAGGACCACCTTCCCAGGAGTGTTGATTAAGAGAATTCTCTCACAGACATTCCTACAGGCAAATCTGTTGAAGGCACCTTCTCAGTTAAGGGTTCCTCTTCCCAAATGACTCTAATTGTGTCTTATTGACAGACTAACAGACACATGTCAATACTTCCTCTCCATTAACTGGGTTGGTCACTACATTTATTTATACTTTCTGTGTTGGTTAATGCTTAACTTCCTGCCTTGGCTTTCTCAGAACACATACAGAAAAAGTCATAAAGCACCATGATCCAGGCGTCTTACATAAGGAAGAGTTCAGCAGGCTTATGGCTCTGGAGAATTAAGGGTCTGTCTTGGTGGAGGAGTAGCAAACATGGCAGCAGGAAGAGCAAGCATAAAACTCATATCTTAAACTCAATCATGAAGCAGGTATCCATTGGCTGATCTCATCAATATTTCTGTCTCCTTGCTAACTTTATGTTTGATTGCACTCTGAGTTACTGAAAGATATGAAATATCTATAGCTCTTAGTGCATCTGTTGGACTTACATTTTTTCACATTCTAGTTCATGTATTCACACATTGTATAGTTTTATCCTTAGTGTTAGAACAGATTTATTTAATATTTTATGTCTTCTTGGGAAATTGATCTTTTTATCATTACATAATACATTTCTTTGTTTCCAGTAAATTTTATTGTTTTTCAAAAGTCCTTTTGATTTAATGTTAATAAACTTACTCTTTGGGGAGAGATGACTATTCATATAATCTATAATGTTTTATTATTTTGTTCTTAATCTGTCTCCAATATACTTTTATTGGAGAATATTCATAAACTACAATTTCTTGAACTACAATTATTTTAAAATACATTCTAATATTATCATTTCTACCCATCTCACTTTTATTTGGTATATTTAGACCATGTGAGTGTCAAAACTGATGTTTGTTGGTTTAGTTTCACTTCTTTATTTCAGTTTTTCATTAATATATTTTTTCCTGACTATTGTGAGCTTCATACATATATATAAAACATCCTACCAGTGTCATAATTTTACTAATGTCTTTTACCTCATTTTTGCTCCCACTTACTATATTAAATAATTTTCTTATAAATTAAGCACTAATACAGAAGTGCTGCAATTTTTGTTTCACTCTTCAGACCAAATATTTAAAGAAAAAATACTAATTTGCTCATACAAATTTTTTCTCTTGTTCTCTTTCTTCCTTATACTATGTTTTCTTTCTGTTTATAAAACTTCATTGTGCCTTTTTGTAATAGTCTAGAATACAAACAGTTGTCCATTGTAAAAGTATGTCCTGATTTCCTATTTGTTCCTGAAATAGATTGCCAGAATATCAGATGCTGGGCTGATGGTGTTTTTCTCCTGGTATTGAAAAAAACCTACAGCTTCCTACTGGGATCCTTTATTGCTCAGAAGAAATCTATTATTCCTGTTGTCTATCTATAACATAAGAGAGGGTATTATTTCATAACTTTGGCTTTTGTATATTTTTCACTATTTTTAGATTTTAGAGAAGTTCTTCATGAGGTTGCTTCCTATGGAATTTTTTAGCTTTACTGTGGTTGGAATGTATTTAGTTTCTTATTGTGTAAGTAATGTGTGAAGGACAAAGAGAGGAGAGAGAGAGAGAGAGAGAGAGAGAGAGAGAGAGAGAGAGAGAGAGAGAGAGAAAGAGAGAGAGAGAGAGCATGTGAAGGTCAAAAGGCGATTTAGGGAAGTTACTTCTCTCTTTTTGCCATGCACATTGTAGAGAACAAACTCAGGTTGTCAAGTTCACTCAGTTTGACCCTGGTTTTATGTAACTTTCCAAATTTACAATGTATTCAACAATTATTTCTTCAAGATATTTTTCACCCCTTATTTCTTTCTTCTCTGATAATATGAAAATTAAAACTTCTGATATAGCAATAAGTTCCTAAGTTTCTGTTTAACTTATGGTGTGGGTGTGTTTGTGTTTGTGTGTGTGTGTGTGTGTGTATGTGTGTGTGTGTTTGTGGGGGGTAGGTAGGTGTATGTTTGTGTGTGTGTGTGTGTATGTTTGTGTGAGGGGTATATGTTGGTGTGTGTGTGTATGTCAGTGTGTGTGTGTGTGTGTGTTTGTGTGTGGGGGGTGTATGTTTGTGTCTGTGTGTATGTTTGTGTCTGTTTATGTTTGTGTCTGTGTGTGTATGTTTGTGTCTCTGTATGTGTGTGTATGTGTGTGTTTGTGTGTGTGAGTGTGTGTGTGTGAGTGTGTGTGTGTGTGTGTGTGTCAGTGTGTGTGTTGGTTGGTTGGTTGATTGCTTGGACTGCTTTGTTTTGCAGGTTGGGACACATTGCTATTCTGTCAGCTTCCTGATTACCATGTTCTGTGTCTTCTGATCGATGAGCCCATTCATTGAACTAATTCTCACGGTTGTGCTTCTTCCTCTTGGCTTCTCTACATACCTTTCCTTTCTTTGCTGAGACTACTTTATCATCTATTTCAGCAGCCTTGTAATGGCTGAAGCATCTTTATGACGTCTTCAAAGGCTGGCTCAGATAACTCTGACATCCCTGTCACTTTAATTACAGACTTCACAGATGGTCTTTTCATCAGTTTTACATTTCCCATTCCTTGATGTGTGGAGTGAGTAACTCTTGGAGACATCTGGGGAACTGTGATACTTTGAGTCTTATTTAACTCTTCTTTCAACCTGCTTTCCACTGGTATCACTCTTCTGGGTGAAATGAGAAACTGACTCCCAAGCAGTCTCCACATGCCTGCTGACAAGAAGAACCTCATTACCACTGTATACGGAGATTCATTGACCCTGGGCTGAAGAAGAAGGTCCTGGTTGTTTTGAGACAGTGATATACGTCTTACTTTACGTGGCCTTGTAGCATCATCCTACCCACTAAGCTCTTGGCACTCACTGCTAGGAGGACACAGTCACATTTTGTGCCTTCCTACACTTCCCCTTTGTTAATCCTGCCCATGACAGAACGAATATTCCTGTAATTTTATTTTGTACATATTGGCATTTCTGGGTTGCTGGCTTCTTTAGTTCTAAGTCCAGTAAAATTAAAAAAAAATAAAACATGCTAATAATTGATCAGTTCTCTGGTCCTCTTCCTACTTTTGACAACTATTTGACGTTCATTCTGTTGTTTTGTTTGTTTGTCTTTTTTGTTTGTTTGTCTTTTTTGTTTTGTTTCGTTTCGTTTGCTTTTGCTTTTGTTTTTGAGGGAGCCCCCGCCCCAGTTATCAACTTTATTGTGCTGCTCTCACATTCCAAAATCAGCTCAATCCCACGGGAGGGGGGAGCAGAAGGACTTTCATAGAACCTGTGAGTCTCCTTACCAAACATCCCCTCTAACATCCTTAATCCAACCATGGTCCATTTAAGTGCATCTAGAAACAAAGGCTGAGGAGAAGAGGAGGAAGGGCCTAGAGAATTTGACATTCTCACTTCCCATGTCCGAGAACATTGTGTCAGCAAACAGTCCGTGCCATCCAGCCCAGCAGTTGGGAGAAGAAGCTAATGGAATTCCTGCATAGCTTGGCTTGCTCAAGTGCCCGACGTAGGGTAACAACTTAGGAGAAGCTCTCTTTATAGATCCAAGAAAAGGAGAAAATCTTGGAGTTAGACAGGAAAGAACCTGGGATAATTTCCTCCTCTCCCAAGTCCTCAGGAGCTGCAGGGGCAGTCTCTTTACAACTTCTAACTCAGAAGGTCACTTAGTGACTGAGGGATCGAGCTTTGTGGATATCGGACACTGGAAGTCCCTGGAGATGTTGCTTGATGTGGCCACAAGTTCATAGCTGGAGAAACCCACCTCTGGGGATGTCAGTTAGGATCTGAACTGTTCTAACTTTAGCTGCATTCAAAAGTAGTTCTTATAGATTATTTCCGTGAGAGATTTTCTCCTGCAGTAGGAGGACCATGGCTGGGGCTCCAGGACCAGAATGCCCCTAGGCGCAGATGCTGGTAGATCTGGCGGAACATTTGCCTCAGGCCCTCAGCACCCCAGTTTAGGTGTACCCACTTGGTGAGGCTGAAGCAGAGCACCACATCATACTTAGGTGTTGGGCATCTACCAGCTCATCTCGGTCCAGGACATAGTTACCCATGAAGATGACATTATTGGGGAAGACAGTTATGGCCGCTCTATCCAAGGGTACTTGGGATGCAGCAATGGGACCCCGGCTGGCTGTCAGTGAGGCTGGGAAGCAACTCCTTTATCGGACAGTCATAGTGCCTTTCTCTGCCTCTGTCCCTGGGTCCCCCTCAAAATCTGAGCTTGGAGATGAAGCTCCTCAGACAGGTAGTGTCAGATATTTTTGTGGGCAGAGTGGATTAATGTCCAGCCCAACCATGCAGGCTGGGCCCCACTTGCAGGCAATACTTAGGTTCAGATGACCAACATTGCAGCTCAGATCTAGGATATACTGGCCTTGAAATCACTCCGGCTTCAACACCTTAAGGTGCATGTCCTCACGGGATGGATTACAATAGCCATAGTACTTAGAATAATGCCCATACTTGAACTTTAGCTGTTGCTTTTTGAAGCCAGTTGCAGGTAGTGTGTGATAGTGACAGCCTTTTCCTTGGAACCCTGACTTCCATCCCTATCCCCTGCCTCTGACTTACTGGGAGTCCTGTGACATTTGCCTTTGGGGCAGAGGTAACTGAGGCAGCTGGAGAGGCAGAAAGGGAGCCTGAGGAAACTTGCAGTGAAGACGGAAGGAGAGACAAAACTTCATCCCTACAGTTGATGGCTGTGTTGAGTTCATAGGGTTGAGGGGTATCATGGTTCTGGCCTCTGTGCTGCTGCTACTACTGCGGCTGCTGCTGCTGCTGCTGCTGCTGCTGCTGCTGCTGCTGCTGCTGTGTAACACCCTCCCCATGGAGTGAGCGGGTCAGTGGGCAGCAAGGTGTGGCTATCACTCCCTCCAGATGCCCGCTGCCATTGTCTGTGTGTTCCCCGGTGCCTATGGCACTGGCAACCAATAATTCGAAAACATGAGAAAAAAGGAAAGTCTTTTCTACTGCTCCTTAAGCAGAAGTTGTTTCATAATTGTTTTGTGACTTCCTTTTGTAAAGGGATATTCCTCCAATTTTTTAAGTACTAAAAATTATCCTTTATCCGAGAACAGCTTAGAAACTCAAAAAGTACATTGCTATGGCCTTAGACAAGTCTGTGAGAAGCAGGTACCCTAACCAAATTGGCCCTCATTGTCTAAACACCCCACACCCTCAAAGATATGTTTTTCTTTGCATTGCCCCTAGAAGCTAATTCATAAGATTTTCATTCCTCCTCAAACTGACATGAAAAGACCAAGCTCTACCACTCAACGTAACCTTATAAAAATGATATTATGGGGGTTGGGGATTTAGCTCAGTGGTAGAGCGCTTACCTAGCAAGCGCAAGGCCCTGGGTTCGGTCCCCAGCTCCAAAAAAAAGAAAAAAGAGAAGAAGAAAAAGAAAAAATGATATTATGAAAACCCTGGTCATTAGTATTCCTGAACAGTAGCATGTTCCTTATGAAGGTGAAAGACATAGCTTTCCTCTTGACTGTGCTTTTGCTGGCATTTGGGCCAAGACACAATTCTCTTTACTCCTAAAAACTGAATTCCTACCTTTCTCTGCACAGAAGTGAGAAATTAGTCAAGGTCCAAAGTGAGCCATTTTTCTTTCACACCTTGTATAACCTGTCTTCCTAGACTTGCCTTCAGCTAAAAATCTCTCCTTTCTCTCCTAGATTGAAAAAATGCCCAGTGTGTAACAGTAGATTGCAGTAGCTGAATTTTTTAAAATTAATTTATCATATCTATGCTCATTCCTATCCTAAGTAATACAGCATATTATCAAATATATTTACCTCACATTAATGTCATATGGGATTTAAAAGGCCATGACAATATTTGTGGCATCAATGACCTAAAATCATTTGGAAGATAAAACATATACTTCCAAAGAAAGTTGAAATAAAAACCAACTGCTGATAGCATTAATAACAGATTAATATATTTTATATTAAGAACAAAGGAAAAGGAAAAAAGCAAAGACGTGCTCATTGCTTTCCTTTGATTTTCAAATAAGCAGAACTCAGGGCCAGGAACTTTAAGTAATAAATGGGGATTCCAGAAGAAAAGCCTGTGCCTTCTGCGATCTAGTGCGCAGCTAACATGGACTTTCGTTTTAGCTCATAACCGCAAATGAGAAGAATCAAAAGAATAAATTTGGGGTTGGGGATGTAGCTCAGTAGGTAAAAGGCTAGCCACACAAGCAGGAGGACCTGAGTCTGGCCCACAGCAAAAGTCAGCACTGTACACTATGATCCCAGAGCTGAGGAGTTTGATGCTTTAGGCTTGTTGATTGACCCGTGTGGCCAAAGTGGAAAGATTGTCTCTCAAAAAAACAAATTGAGGAGCAACTGCGAAAGACACCTAACATCAGCCTCTCACCTTTGCAGATACATGTGTACATGGACATGGACACCATGACAAATGTGTGAGCGCACAGGAAGAAAACACGCACATACACACACACACACACACACACACACACACAGAGAGAGAGAGAGAGAGAGAGAGAGAGAGAGAGAGAGAGAGAGAGAGAGAGATTAAATCATCAATGTGAAAGAACAAGGGTTTGAAGGGAGAAAAGGGAAGGGGAAATATAACTATATTTTAACCTCAAAAAAAGACAGTTGAACAATGACAGGGGGAAAAGACACTTAACAGTGTCTAGCAAATTAAATTAAATCAGGAATGCAGACAAAGTCTCTGGAGATAAGATTAGAGATACTCATTTTGTAAAGGCGAAAAGGATCTGCTGCTCTTAACAAGGCAACAAGATAAAACTGTTCCCTTTTGCTTTAAAGCCTAAAGCTCTACTGTCTGCTGGTTTCTGATTCAATAACTAGTTAGCAGTAAACAAGCTAGATTTAGAGTTGCCCCATAAAAGTTTCCTTACAACAGGCACTGAAATATCAAAAAGGCTGTAACAAGTGAAATGGTTTCAACTAGAAGTGTAGAAGAAAGAGCATTGGGTGATTAGAAAATGAGGAAGGCATCCTAAATGCAGGGGCCATTAAAATGTTTATTCACTACTGGTTTCTCTTTGCCTAGCATAACACGCAGCAGATACCTTCTACACAGTACGTGACTTTCACAAAATAATCTTCCTCATAGCCAATAGAAATGCATGTCTGCCATTTACTGCTGTCTCCAAGCAATTTTACTGAGCCACAAACTGATTTCTTTGTTGCTGTGATAGTGGTGATGAAGGTGATGGTGATGGTGGTGGTGGTGGTGATGGTGATGGTGGTGGTGGTGGTGGTGACGGTGGTAGTGATGTGGTGGTGATGGTGATGGAGATGGTGATGAAGGTGATGGTGATGGTGATGATGGTAGTTGTTGTTTCATGCAGGGTCTCAGATAGCCCAGGCTAGCCTCATGTGTCAAGTAAACTCCTGATCGTTCTTCCTACTCTTCCCTCTGGAGACCTGAGAACACAGGCGTAGCACCACACCCAGCCAAAACTCTCTTCTGTTTCCCAGTGAAACATCAGCAATGGAAAAGTGATCAATCGACTCCCTGTGCATTGATTACTAAAGTTATCTTTGAATTTAAGTCTTTGGTCCTGGAAATGTGAATTATCAGTGACACTTATAACAATGGTCGTTAGTCTGCTGTGTGCCTGATAGTTTTGCTGTGTGTTCTTATTTAATAAACGTTTATAATGAAACCAGGTATATATCATCAGGACCCATGTATCACTAATGAGCAAACAGACATCCCAAAAATTATTCACTTTCCTGAGATTCACACCTTAGCAGCACAGGGACGAAATTAGAACCCAGTCTGTCAGTCAAGGACCACCTTCCTTCTCTTGATGCTTTTCTGATGACCAGACATTATTAGAGGATTACCGAGATAGGGATGGAGGCCCAGTAAATCCAAGGGATTACCTACCCTACTTTCTGGAATATGAGCTGTCCTGGTCTTCCTTCTGATGTTCTTTAAAATGAAGGGAAAAGGGAAGTCAAAGGCAAGAAGTAGAATGATTTTCTTCATATGCCTTTAATTAAAGGTTCCTTTTTTAACCTTTCTATATCTGCTTTATGAGTTTGGGAATAAATAGGAAGGAAAAGTTTGATCTGGGGGAAGGAGATTTCCTGCATAAAGTCTGAGACAGCTGAGGACAGCCTAAAAGGGTGGCCTTCATTCCACCCTGTTCTCGAGTCATATAGAGTAGTATAGTAAAAAATACACTGAGCTAAGGACTTCTGTGTTTTTGTTTTTAGACTTACACAAAATATCATTCATTAACAATGAACAGGCATTTACATCTTCTGTACTTAAATAAGCATATTGATTAAGAGAATCTTAACTCTACAGCAAAAAATGATCATTTTCTCAGCTTTTAAAAAGTCAGGATGTGCAGAGTTATCCTATGGCATCCCTCTCCGGTGGTCTTCATGGTCTGCTTCCCTTCTTGAATGCCACCTCTAGCTGCCACTTCCAAGCTGGAGGAGTTATGAACTCAGAATGAAATGCATGTGGATCGAGGCTAGTAGCTACCTCTGAATATCTGTAGTCTCATTCAGCATTCAAAGAAGCCCCTTCCAGAGCACCTCACCTCCACCACAGCTTTACATATTTGTGAATGTTACTGCAGCATGCATGTCAATCTTACATAACAATCATAGATCCAGAATATACCTAAACTAGTTCCTTCTGCCAGATATTGGGGTCTGGTTTATTTAAGGCATTATAAGTGTTTGTGTTTGTTTATACTGAAATCCCAGTTCTATTCTGGCCATAGTAGGTGGGCAAATGGGGGACCTCATCTACTTTCCTTTTATGTCTGTGAAATTATCCTTTCCACAATAAATATAGAGGTGGAGAATTAGCCAGGAAATCATGGTCATTGCAGATTAATCAAAAGGTGGGTTAACGAAGCTGACACAACCAGGAAGTTACTTATAATCAATAATATGAAAACTAATGAGAACTGTAAAATAATAGCTTGTCACAGAGCTGGCAGTGAAGCAGCGAGAGGCAGGAATATGGCTTGTTTTTCCTTGGGCTATACCTTAGTGGTACTGCTTGTCGCTTGCATAACACGTACAATGCCCTGGGTTTGATCCCCGGAGCTACAGAAGAATGGCTTGCTTTACTGAAAGTGTCAGCATTAAGTGTTTAGTTCTTCAGCTTCCAAACTCTCACAACTTAAAACAGCTGAAGATACGGAAAATCACTATAGGTAGAGGCTTTAACAGAACATTTAAAAAAGCTTTAGCACTCATTCTTGATTTGACCTAAGTCACATCCCAGAACACACAAAGAAGTCTAGCACAGTATAGAGCAGGAATACAGGTGGATGCAAGGGACTCACTAAGGAGCCAGCATGTCGCTACTGAGTAGCCAAAACAATAAATTACAAGTTTAGTGAGAAACCCTGTCTCAAAACAGTAATGAGCTAGAGAAGTGATCAAGGAAGATAAGTTAGTCTCTGTCTCTTTAGTATATCACACACACACACACACACACACACACACACACACACACACGTGCATACACAAAGACATGCATATGCACACTTACATGTGTACATGCATGCACATACACACAAACATGCATGCACACATTTTTCAAACTTTTATATTTATTGCCTTTCTCATTTGTTCATTTATTTAAGAATGTCTGATGGGGTATCACCAAGATACAGAACTGATCTTCCTACAGAAACATCAATTCAAACAACTGTCAATACCTACAAAAAGCAATTTAAAGAAAAAGAAGAATCTGAGGATCACATGACTGGATGCACTAGAGAGTGTAGGAAGATGTCTAGCTGGAAAGGCTGTGGAGAAGATGAGAGAGATCATACCATTACAGGGTGTGGTACATGAAAGCTAATACCTATTTGGGGGCAGTGTTATTAACAGCTTGGGGAAAGGCGTTTATTTTACGTTCTAATCATAAAATGCAACACCATTAAAAAGGAAAGTAAACTTCAGTAGGAACTTGAGATTTCAGTCATTTTTAAAACCCTGATAAAGGACATGTTCCACCATTAACACTTGGTCACAGGCTCCCATTAGTGATTATGGTGACAGTGCTCATATGCACTGTGTAAGACAGGGAGTTCTGGAAGAAGCTAATCTCTATCTCTCCCCTGCTAATAAGAAACTGAGAAACAGGAAACAACCCCAGATGGTACATGATGTAGTAATGGATGAAGACATTTAAATGGTGTGAATTAAGTTTTACTTTGTGTTTTAATGAGAGACTCACTGCCCAGAACATTTTAATTGTAAACTAGATTCCCCCGTGAGATCTTAAACTATTTTATGATAAATACAAAGCTTTGTTGATCTGCTATGGGCAACATTGTTCATCACCTTAGCTCAAGGGGACATAATTTTTTCATATTAAGCAATGAATGCAGAACCCTACTAGTTTAATACTAAGCTGCATTTCATTTCTCCAAATAAATTTATCTTCATACTTGTATGGAACTATATCAAATGAGAAGAATGCAAACCAATTTCATAGATATCAAGTTATTTTTCTGAAAGTCTAAGTGAATATAACCAAGTAGGATAAGATGTAGTTTTTTTTTCCAAAGTATTCCAAATGAACATGCAGGGCACTTCCGGAAAACTCTTTTCTCTGACTACCTCTGGCAATGGGCAAAGAGGCACATTGTTGGTGGTGTTCGTTCATCCTAGTTTGATACCTGGCTTGGTGGACAAAGCTGTTTTATACCTAGAACACATAAAAATCAAATCAAATCCAGGCAGCACAGCACAGGAGAAGGAAGATGGGCAGAGACCCGTGTTCCTCCATGCCATGTGATGTGGGCACAGGGCAAGACACCCACAGACCTACTCTCCCACCCACAGCATTGGCTGGCCAGAGACACACATGGCCCCGCCTACTACCATTCAATAATGAGGGAGAATAAAGACAGAGCCCAGCAGACTGCCAAGCCCTCACAGACCTGTCCTCCTGCCTTTCTGTGCTCTGCAAAGATGGACCCGTAGACACCCAATTGCCACTATACCATGCAGCACAGACAAAAGATGTCACCCAGGGGCCACAAGCCACATGGCCAGCCTGCAACAGGAGCCACCACAATGGTTCAGTATCTGACAGATGGAAGAGAAATACAAGTGGAACAGTGTGAGTATTATAAGAGAGATGAAACTGGAGACTTGAGAGTAGTGAGGAGAAGCCTCGTGTGAGTGGCCAGCATCACTACCTAGGGCCATGGTGAGGTCCCCGCCCGTGCTGATACTGAGGGCCATAATTGCGTCTGTGGCTCATATTACCACTAATGAGCAAAGGAACAACCCTGGTTGGGGCAACAGCCAGCAATCACATAGATGTACAGAGCCTGTGCAGAACTGGCCCTGCTCCTCTGTAGTAACGATTTTGGAAATGTTGGTTTCCAGGAAAAAAAAAACATAAATATTATAAGAATGTATTTTTATATTAATCCCAAATATGGGGGGTGTGGGGGACATAAAACTGTCCATAGCAGCTCACTGTGATTTGCCTCATGCTCTAGCAAAGCCATGCGTTTCCCAGTTGCAGATAGTTTCTGTTATTGTGTGACATTTGAAGTTCTGGGAACTGTTCAGAGAATATATGAATGACAGAACTCCATAGGCATGGTGAGTGGTTGTTGGTCATTTATGGAGGCTATTTGTGGTTTGTTAGTAGCCATTGTCAAAGAAGAAACAGGAAGAAAGAGAGAGAGAGAGAGAGAGAGAGAGAGAGAGAGAGAGAGAGAGAGAGAGAAGAGAAAGGACAAGATTAGATATTAGATTTAGGAATTTTTTCACTTCTTCTCTCCCTTCTGTCTACATTTCTCCCTAGCTAATGTTAGGGGGCAAATTGCCGTGGGAGGGGGCAGGCAAAGATAGGAAAAAGAGGAACCCACAAAGTAGCAAAGACCAGTTACATCCCTCACTGGCTGCAGCACTCTGGAGAGCTGGTCTCACCTATCACCAGTGGCATCACTTGGGAGAGCAAGACCTGAGCTTCACCCAGGCAGCACAGTGGAACTAGCCCTGGTGGCAGGGGTATGGGAGAGCCAACCCTGTTACTCATCTGCCATGGGGGTGGGAGGCACTGGTACAAAGGCCATGTGCCCTCTACCAATCCCTCACCACCTCCAGCTATTGGGAAAGGCACCCAACGGGTCATGAGCACAAGACAACAATCTCTTAGGCGCACCATCTGCAGCTCTCAGGAGAACAAGAGAGCAGGTCCTATACCTAGCCTGAGCAGCATAGTTGAATTGGCCCTGCTGGTAGGAGTGGGTGGAGGTGAGCTGGCCCCAAGGGAAAGAGCAGCAGAGACCTGGCCCAGCCCCTAACAGGTTATAGCACTTGAGACAGAGGGCCCCTCACCTAGACTGGGCAGCACAGTGGAGCTCTCTGGAAGCATGGGTGGCAAGAAACATCCCTAAGGGAATAAGAGGAACTGACATTGAGTGGCCTAGCCAGAGCAGTGCTAGAGAGCTCATCCTGGTGTTGTAGATAAGGGAGAGCCACTGATCAGCTCAGCTACCACCTAGGCCCAAAGTTGGCTGACCCCCAAATCTATATCATCTGAAAATGGTTGGGACACATGAAAGGGTCAGTCCTGCTGATCCAAAGCTGCAGGTTTCCATGACACAGGGCAACAATAAGAGAACATGGAGGAGTCCTGGTGTGATGGTTTGACGATGCTTGGCCCATGGAAAGTGCCTCTATTAGAGGAGTGTGGCCGTATTGGAGGAAGTGTAGCTTGTTAGGCAAAGTGTGTCATTGTGGACATGGGGTTTTAAGGTCTTACATATATGCTCAAGTCTGGCCAGTGTGATCCAGAGCCTCTTCCTGGCTGCCTTGGGATCAAGAAATAGAATCCTTGTCTTTACCAGCACCACGTCTGCCTTCACAATGTCATGTTTCACACCATGACAGTAATGAACTGAACCTATAAAATTGTAAGCCAGCTACAAAAAAAGGTTTGCTTTTATAAGAGTTGATTTGGTCATGGTATCTTTTCACAGCAATAAAACCCTAAGACACATAATGAGGACCCAATATTTATGGTGTCACAGAAGCCAGAGATCTCAAAAAAGACCAATAACTCATTGTAATAAACATTTGCAAGTGAAGATGTGTAGACAAAAGAATATACAGCATGGCACACTGTGACATACTACAGATTCCACAATGAAAGGTTTTCTATGCTTCAGGGTATGTCTCTCTCTCTCTCTCTCTCTCTCTCTCTCTCTCTCTCTCTCTCTCTCTCTCTCTGTGTGTGTGTGTGTGTGTGTGTGTGTGTGTGTGTGTGTGTGTGTGTGTGTGTGTTTATTTTCAGGGGATGTTCAGGGAAAGGGTGCAAGGGTGAAGGGCAGGTATGAAGGGATGGGGATATGAGCTGAACTGGGATGCATGATGAGAAACTCACAAAGAATCAATAAAAATTAGCAGAAGAAAGCATATTGCAAAAACAAAACAAAAACTATTTAATAAAATTCAGTGACCATCTCCCAAGAACAATTCTAATTTTAACAATCCCCTCACATCTCAGGCAATGGTTTTTTGCAAAAAGAAATCCAGCTAGGATACTTTTAAAGACTTTCTGAAGGATTATTAAGACACGTCATGGCTCATTAAAATTCACAGTTGAATTTAGCAAAGTAACACAATCTCATAGTCCCAGTATGCAGTAAAATGAGGGCAGGATAGACTCAGCTCCATAGTGACCAAGAGAGGGTCAAAGAGATGGTTCATGGTTCTTGATGCCAAGCTGATGACCTGAGTTAGATTCCCAGAACCTACAAAGTAAAAGAAAACCAACTCCCATAAGTCATCCTCTACTTCCATAGGCGGGGACACATGTGTGTGGAGACACACATACAAAGTAAGTAGTACAATTTTTAAAATTAAATATAAGCAAAATAATCACTGTTATTCAATTTCAAGGTGGAATGATTATTTTTCAGTTCCAATTCTGTTACTAATTGTGGTGTATAACCTTGGCAAAGTCCATGACTATCCCAACATTGTTTATCTGACAAAACAACAGCTTTTTAAAAGTGGTCAGCCTTGAAATTATATATACACAGGCTATACCAAATGTACTCAGCAGGTTGTATATGAAAATACATGCATGTATGCATTATATATGTGTGTGTGCACATATATAGATAATGTACATATGTGTATGTATGTGTATGGTACACTAAATGTACTCAGCATGTTGTATATGCATATGCGTGTATGTATGTATTGTACAAATATAAGTAATGTGCATATATGTGTATAATGTATATACGTGTGTAAACATTATGTTTATTCTCTATATTCACATGTACATACAAGCTCTGAGTCCATTTAGTAATACACACACACACACACACACATATATATATATATATATATATATATATATATATATATATATATATATTCGAGGAGGGAAGGGTGAGTGAACATGGGACCAGGACCAGTTAGAGGAAGGGAAAAAAGGAGAGAAAAAAGCAATTCCATTTTAATAAAAAAATAGGATTAAATATTTCTTCTAAATCTAGTTGAGAATCAAATTGAGGACTTATTCACAGTCTTACTCAGAGTGCTTCTTTTGAATCTATAATCTTCAGTCATACCTGATCCTACAGAACCAAACTCACAAAATGTCATTTCTCTCAAAGAAAACTTATATCTGGAAAGCACAGGAACCACCTGTGTGGGTTGCTTTTAAAAACTTTCAGTTCCATCCTACATCTTGAGCTGACAGAGCTAGAGGAATGGGAGCATTAAGGTGTTTGTTCGGATTCCAGCAGTGCTGTCAAGAATCACTCTGCAGACCTTCCTTCTGGTCCACACCTTTACCTTCAATCTCAAATCAGCACCCTACTACTCCTCAGCCCACCCAGCTCTGCCTGCCTCACAGGAGGCCTGCTCACACCCAGGACAACCAAGTAAGACACCTACATCCCAAATCCTCCACCTGCTTAGCCCACAGCAAGGCCAACAGCTATGAGATCTGATCCAGTGAGATCAGAGCTCCATCTTCCTTCTAGTCTACATCTCTGCCTTTAATCTCATTTTGGACCCCACTTCAATGCCTATAGCTCTACCTGCTTTCTGGGAGGCCTGTGCACTCCCAGGACAGCCAGCTCCATCTTCAAGTCCATACCTCTATCTGCAATTGAAGATCCGCACTCCACACCCCAGGTACAGCTCTTTCTGCCTTTGGAAGGCCTGCTGCCACCTGGGACAACCAGTTCCAGACACTTACTATTCCCAGGCCCACCAGATCTGCCAATACTAGAAAAAACTAGATGGCTAAAGGCAAGCACAAAAACAAAATCAACAAAAGCCATTGCAATATATCACCATCAGAACCTGGCTTTCCTACTGGAGCAAGCCCTGGATACCCAAATACACCCGAAGAGAAAGACTGTGACCTTAAGTCTCATCTTAAGATGATGATGGAGGCCTTTAAAGAGGAAAGAAATAAGTCTCCTTTTAAAATACAGAAAAATGCAATCAAACATTTTTGATACATAAGGTAAAGGCCCTTAAAGAGGAAACAAATACCTTAAGGATATACAAGAAAATACAAGCAAACAGGTGAATGAGATAAATAAAACTGTTCAAGATCTAAAAATGGAAATCGAAACACTAAAGAAAACACAGAGGCAATGCTGGAAATGGAAAACCTAGGAAAAAGAACAGAGACTACAGATGCAAGCATCACCAAAAGAATAAAAGACATAAAAGAGAGACTCTCCAGCATAGAAGATACCATAAAAGGAATTGATACATCAAAGAAAATGTTAACTCTAAAAAAATCCCTGACACAAAACATTTAGGAAATCTGGGATACCATGAAAAGACCTAATCTAAGAATAACAGGAATAGAGGAGGGAGAATATTCTCAGTTGAAAGTCCCAGAAACTATCTTCAACAAAATCATAAAAAAACTTCCCAAACATAAAGAAAGAGATGGCCATAAATGTGTAAGAAGCTCACATAACAGCAAATAGGTCATACTAGAAAAGAAAATCATCCTGCCACATAATAATCAAAACAGAACAAAGAAAGAATATTTAATACCACCAGGGCAACAGATCAAGTAACATATAAAGGCAGAACTAGCAGAATTACACCTGGCTTCTCTTTTTTTTTTTTTTTTTATTAACTTGAGTATTTCTTATATACATTTCGAGTGTTATTCCCTTTCCCGGTATCCGGGCAAACATCCCCCTCCCCCCTCCCCTTCCTTATGGGTGTTCCCCTCCCAACCCTCCCCCCATTGCCGCCCTCCCCCCACCAGTCTAGTTCACTGGGGGTTCAGTCTTAGCAGGACCCAGGGCTTCCCCTTCCACTGGTGCTCTTACTAGGATATGCATTGCTACCTATGAGGTCAGAGTCCAGGGTCAGTCCATGTATAGTCTTTGGGTAGTGGCTTAGTCCCTGGAAGCTCTGGTTGCTTGGCATTGTTGTACATATGGGGTCTCGAGCCCCTTCAAGCTCTTCCAGTTCTTTCTCTGATTCCTTCAACGGGGGTCCTATTCTCAGTTCAGTGGTTTGCTGCTGGCATTCGTCTCTGTATTTGCTGTATTCTGGCTGTGTCTCTCAGGAGCGATCTACATCCGGCTCCTGTCGGTCTGCACTTCTTTGCTTCATCCATCTTGTCTAATTGGGTGGCTATATATGTATGGGTCACATGTGGGGCAGACTCTGAATGGGTGTTCCTTCAGTCTCTGTTTTAATCTTTGCCTCTCTCTTCCCTGCCAAGGGTATTCTTGTTCCCCCTTTAAAGAAGGAGTGAAGCGTTCACATTTTGATCATCCGTCTTGAGTTTCATTTGTTCTAGGCATCTAGGGTAATTCAAGCATTTGGGCTAATAGCCACTTATCAGTGAGTGCATACCATGTATGTCTTTCTGTGATTGGGTTAGCTCGCTCAGGATGATGTTTTCCAGTTCCAACCATTTGCCTACGAATTTCATAAAGTCGTTGTTTTTGATAGCTGAGTAATATTCCATTGTGTAGATGTACCACATTTTCTGTATCCATTCCTCTGTTGAAGGGCATCTGGGTTCTTTCCAGCTTCTGGCTATTATAAATAAGGCTGCAATGAACATAGTGGAGCACGTGTCTTTTTTATATGTTGGGGCATCTTTTGGGTATATGCCCAAGAGAGGTATAGCTGGATCCTCAGGCAGTTCAATGTCCAATTTTCTGAGGATTCTCCAGACTGATTTCCAGAATGGTTGTACCAGTTTGCAATCCCACCAACAATGGAGGAGTGTTCCTCTTCCTCCACATCCTCACCAGCATCTGTTGTCCCCTGAGTTTTTGATCTTAGCCATTCTCACTGGTGTGAGGTGAAATCTCAGGGTTGTTTTGATTTGCATTTCCCTTATGACTAAAGATGTTGAACATTTCTTTAGGTGTTTCTCAGCCATTCGGCATTCCTCAGCTGTGAATTCTTTGTTTAGCTCTGAACCCCATTTTTAATAGGGTTATTTGTTTCCCTGCGGTCTAACTTCTTGAGTTCTTTGTATATTTTGGATATAAGGCCTCTATCTGTTGTAGGATTGGTAAAGATCTTTTCCCAATCTGTTGGTTGCCGTTTTGTCCTAACCACAGTGTCCTTTGCCTTACAGAAGCTTTGCAGTTTTATGAGATCCCATTTGTCGATTCTTGATCTTAGAGCGTAAGCCATTGTACACCTGGCTTCTCAACAAAGACTCTAAATGCCAGAAGATTCTATACAGCTGTCTTACAGACCCCAAGAGACCACAGACGTCAACCCAGGCTACTATACTCAGCAAAACTGTCAATCACTGTAGATGGAGAAACTAAGATAGTCCATGACAAAACCAAAATTAAAACAATATCTTTCTACTAATCCACCCTCACAGAAGTCAAACCCCAACATAAGAAGGGTAACTATAGCCATAAAAACAAATTAATCACCTCACCGCAAAACCAAAAGAAGATAATCATACACACAACACACACACACACACACACAGAGAGAGAGAGAGAGAGAGAGAGAGAGAGAGAGAGAGAAAGAGAGAGTTCCACCAACAATATCGAAATAACAGTAACATCTCAACATCAATGGACTAATTCACCAATTTAAAAAAAACAGGGGGAGGGGGCTTATGGATGGGAAGCCAGGAAAAGGAATAACATTTGAAGTGTAAATAAAAAATATCCAATTAAAAGAAAAAGAAAGAAAACAGGCTAATGGATTGGCTATATAAACAGGATCAATCATTTTGCTGCATAGAAGAAACACACCTCAGCAACAAAAATAGATGCTTCCCCAGAGTAAAGGGCTGGAAAGGGGTATTCCAAACAAACAGACCCAAGAAACAAGCTGAAGTAGCCATTCTATATCTAATAAAACAGCTTTTCAACCAAAAGTAATCAAAAGAGATGAGGAAGGACATTTTACACTCATCAAAAGAAAATTCACCAAGATGGCGTCTCAATTTTGAACATCAATGCCCCGAATACAAAAGCATCATATTTGTAAAAGAAACATGACTAAAGCTCGAATCGCACATTGAACCTCACAAAATAATGGGAGACTTCAACACCGTACTCTCACCAATGGACAGGTCACTGAAACAGAAACTAAGTAGAGAAATAATGAAACTAACAGATGTAATGAACCAAATGAATCTAACAGATATCTACAGAACCTTTCACCCCAAAACAAAAGAATATACCTTCTTAACACATATACTGCTCCTGGGCATATACCCAAAAGATACTCTACCATACCACAAGGACACATGCTCCAACACGTTCATAGCAGCTTTATTCATAACAGCAAGAAACTGGAAACAAACCAGATGTCCCTCAACCAAAGAGTGGATACAGAAAATGTAGTACATCTACACAATGGAATAGTATTTATCCATTAAAGCAAGGACACCATGTCTTTTACGGATGGATCTAGAAAATACCTGAGAGCGGTAACTGAGCCCCAAAAGGATATGCATGATATGTGCTCACTGATCAGTGGATATCAGTCATAAAGTACAGGATGCCCATGATGCACTCCACAGACCTCCCCCCCAAAAAAACTAAACAAGAAGGAAGTCCCAACAGGGGCTTATCTCATTTGGAAGGAGGAATAAAACAGTTATAGGAGGAAGAGGGGAGAAGGGAGGGAACTGGGTGGGAGATGCAATGGGGAGGGTGTGGGGGCATCAAGACCAAGTGTGGTGAGACACAGGAAAGAAGACCAGAGGACCAGAATAAATGGAAATCTGCAGCTGCCAGGAGTGGACATGGGGGGATCTCTAGAAAGTGCCAGAGACCTGATATTGACTCCCAGGAATCAATGTAGGTGACCTTAGCTGAGACGCATAGCAGTGGGGACATGGGACCTGAAAAGGCCACCTCCTGTAGCCAGGCAGGACCACCACCACGCCCCCAGGGTAGGGATAAGGACACCAACTCACACAGAAAACTTTTGACCTAAAATTTGTCCTGTCTGAAAGAAATGCAGGGACAAAGATGGATCAGAGACTGAAGGACTGGCCAACCATTAACTGACCTGACTTTAGACCCATCCCAGGGCAGGACCAGTCCCTGACACTATTAACAGTACTCTGTTATGCTTGCAGACAAGAACCTAGCATAACTGTCCTGAAAGTCTCCACCTGACAGCTGATGAAACAGATGCAGATAACCATAGCCAAACATTGGATGGAGGTGAGGGACTCTTATCAAGGAGCTGGGGGAATAATTCAAGGTCCTGAAAGGGATAGGAATTCCATAGGTGTCAACTAACTTGGACATTGGTGGCTCCCAGAGACTGACCCACCAACCAAAGCACATACATGGGCTGGACTAAGGACTTTGGCTAACATGTAACAGATGTGGAGCCCAGTCTCCATTCTAGTACCCCAACAATTGGAATAGGGACTGTCCCTTAAAGCTGTTGCCTGTCTGTGGTATCTGTTCCCCAAATGGACTGGCTTGTGTGACCTCAGTGCGAGAGGATGTGCCTAACCCTTCAGAGAATTGTTGTGCTAGGGTGGGGAAATATCCAGGGATACCACACTCTCTCAGAAGAAAAGGGAAGGAAGGATGAGGAAAGGGGCTCTGTGAGGGGGGCAGGAGGGACTAGCAGTAGAGATGGAAATGAACGAATGAATCAATGAATAAATGAATGTATGAAAAAAAGAATTACTGTGCAGTTTGTAGCAAACTCTTTGATAGTCTGTTCTTCATGCAAACATTTTAGTTTTGTTCCTCTTATCTATAAATTCTGCCACTGCAGAAATCCAATTTTATTTTTCATTACTTTATCATTTCAAGCAAATGATGGCTTAAAACACTTCTTTGTTAGAAGGAGGTAGGAGTGAAGGACTCTGACATGGCTTTTCTCTAAGAAAAGGAAGGGGAAAGGCTGATGATGACTCACAAGTTAAAAGCATTTGCAGCTCTTGAAGAAGACCTGGGTTTGGTCCCAGCACCCATTTAATAGCTCACAACCATCTGCATCTGCCTTTCTGGCTTCTACTTGCACCAGGCATGTACATGATACACTTACACACATGTAGTCACAACACATGTAAGAGAAAAATGAAGAAATCTCTTTTTTTAGTAGGAAGAAAGCGAAGAAGGGAGAGCAGGGGCAAGAAGGGGAAAGAAGAGGAAGGGAAAACAAGAGGAACAAAGAAAGGAATGGAAACTAAGCCTCTACAATGTAAAAAGTCATCTTTTCCACTAAGCAGGTTTGTGCCAGTTGAATGTAGCCTGCAGGAAAAAAAGGAACTGTCCAAGAGAAAGCAGCGATCTAACATTGCTCTCCTAGTCAGGATGTGGGTAATAACCCCATCTGTTAGGGAGATGATGAAATGTGAGCCAAAGAAAATGAGTTCGTGAACTTGAGATGTTACAGAAAGAGGGAAAGGGAACTATTCAATATCTTAGAACTGCCTAAAGCTTTCTTTTAGCCAAGTTTAATTTCCTCTGTGAAGAATAATTTGCAGATCTTACAGGACATCGACTGTGAGTACAGCCATCTTCCAGTCCATCCACAGCTCAGCGGGGTGAGCATGTGAACAAATTTACCTAAAATTGTAGGTTCCTTTCTTGAATATTAGAGTGTTCATGTCCGAACAAGCCTACGAGGATATCATCAGCCTTTTGTTTATGAAAGAGAGTGATTTTTCTATATTAGAACTAAACTCCTAAACTTACAGATTTAGGGAAGATGCTGTGTGACCTTGGGGATAGTTACTTCCTGTGCAATGCCTTATTTTCCAGTTCCAAAGTCAAAACGTATGCATCTCGGATTCAGGTGTGTAACTTGGTGGTACAGGACATGTGTGAGGCTCTAGGTTCATCCCCATCACATCCACACTTTGCACACACATGCACACACACACCACATAGGTAGCTGCTGATTGTGGAGGGCTCTTCCAGTCACAAGTGTTGGGAAATCAACCCAAGTTGGCTTAAGCAAAAAGGAGATTCATTGATTGGAGTTCAAGAACAATATGATCCTTGGACTTCCACTCTGATTCAGACATTCACCGGGCAGTCTTCTCTCCGGAGTTTTGGATTCACCATTTCTAAGTCCTCTCTGTTTGCAGGCAGGTTCTCTATTTGTACTGCAAGATGCCTAACAGGAGTGCTAAAACGTATTGGTTTCAATTCCAGTTGGAAGAGCATATGACTCTGCATGACAATTACCAGCAAAAGATTATTGTATCTTGCTATGCCATGCAAATAAAATGCCTAAACCAAAATGGCCTCTTTGGAAAGGATGAAAAGTATATGTGATAACGCTAAGGCAAGTGTGAATTCCAAATCCATATGGAATTCTGAGGGAAAAAAAACAGGAAGACAAATAAACTGGAGATTGTAATTTAAATTTCGTTCTTTAACAGTTCCATTCATGTATATAATAGATTTTAGTCTTTCTTATTCTTCTCTGTCTACTCTATCTCATCTCTCTTGCCTCTTGTTCTAAAAACCTTCAATTTTCCAGAGTCCCCCCCCTCCTTCCATGTCTCTTTTATGACTATGATGATCCATTGAGTTTAAATAGGGTTAGCTGTATGGGCACGGGTGGTAGTTGTATACAAAAGCATGGGTAATATATCAATGGCTGCATCACTTAAGAAAAGCTCTTTCTTGGCCTAGCCAGGATAACTGCCAATAGTCCCCCGAGAGGAGTGAGGCCTTATGATGCCTTCCCCCTTCCTTGGTAAATGGAGGTGGATCCAATCTTGTGCAGGTCCTGTGTAAGCAACCATAGCTACAGAGAGCTTATGAGGGCATCAGCTGTGTCATATCCTAAAGACCCTATTTCACAGCAGTCCTTCCCTACTGCTAGCTCTTTTAACCTTTCTTCCTCCTCGTCCATGATGGTTTTTGAGCTGAGGAGAGGAAACATGGTATGCGAAATAGATGTCTCCCTTAGAGAAGAGCCACCCGCCCCCAGTTACTCATTCTCCATCCTTGGCATGTTGTGCGTCACCATATTGGCCACAGTCCGCTGCAAAAAGAAACATGGCTGATGAGGACTTCTCTGGGTATGAATGCATTTCATTGTATAAAGGTATGAAATTCACAACAGTAAAAAAATAATGATGTGAAAATATCCTAAACTTTCTGTATAGTGTAGTTTCTCCCCTTGTGTTGGAGTTTTCCATCTATTATCCTTTGTAGGACTGGATTTGTAGAAAGATATTGCATAAATTTGGTTTTGTCATGGAATACCTTGGTTTCTCCATCTATGTTAATTTAGAGTTTTGCTGGATACAGTAACTTGGCCTGGCATTTGTGTTCTCTTAGGGTTTGTATGACATCTGTCCAGGATCTTCTGGCTTTCATAGTCTCTGATGAAAAGTGTGGAATAATTCTTATAGGTCTGCCTTTGTATGTCACTTGACCTTTTTCCCTTACTGCTTTTAATATTCTTTCTTTGTTTTGTGTATTTGGTGTTTTAACTATTATGGGATGGGAGGAATTTATCTTTTGGTTCAATCTATTTGGAGTTCTGTGGGCTTCTTGTATGTTTATGGTCATTTCTTTCTTTAGGTTAGGGAAGTTTTCTTCTATAATTTTGTTGAATATATTTACTAGTCCTTTAAGTTGGGAGTCTTCACTTTCTTCTATACCTATTATATGGTGGCTTTTACAGTATACAAGTTTATCCATAGGTAAAAAGAACACAGCTTGATAATATGCTTAGTGTAATTGCCAATTTTTGTACATCAAAAATAGCATCAATAGGTTTCTTTTTTAATTTGTTAAATCACACAGATGATAGTACCTTAAAATCCAGAATTAAAAAATGAATCCATATACATCAACAATAAGAATGAGGAGAGTCAACTTTAAAGAAGATATATATAGAAATCTCTCCAGACACAACATATGTGAATATATGAATACAAGACACACATGAGAACATGCCCAGCACCACCAGTTATTGGGAAAATGCATATCAAAACTATAATGGATTTCTCCATATTTATTGCAATTGCTATATGTTTTAACTTGGACAATAGAAAGGGTTTCCTCTTTGCTAAAGAGAAATGATTAAGAAAATGATAAATAACCACTGGGAAAACCTATTCAGTGATTTCTCAAAAGTTAAATATAGGATTGTCTTATATAGACTAGCAATTCCACTTGTAGGTAAACCCCTCAAAATTACTGAAAGCAGGAACTCAGATGAGGCAATGTTTCATTATATTCACAGTAGCCAAAATGTTGGGAATGCCCATATGTCTATTAACTGAGTGAAAACACAAAAGTGAATATTCTGCTATCTACTACAATATAGATGAACCTTCAAAATATTATATATGGACTACCAGACATACCAAGGTCATAGTTGAGCTGAGGAGATGGCTTAAGCAAACAATCGCTTGTTATGCAAGTAGAGTCTAAATGTGGGTCCCCACCTTCTACATAAAAACCCAGGCAGAGACAAGGAGGATCCCCAGCAAGCCTATTCATTGAGCTTCAGAGTCATTAAAAGACCCTCCTTCAAGAAGCAAGGTAAAAAGTGGTACAGGATGACAAGCATGGTTGACCTCTGGTTTCTTTACACATGTACACATACATACATGTGCACACATAAGCAAATAATGTATGCATCATTATGCGATATCAACATGTAAAGAAAATATATACATCGGTTGTAAGAAAGGGCTCGTTTTTCAAGGTACTGCCTTCTGCAATCTGAAACATGGCCTGTGAATCAACTTGTATATCAGTAAAGCCACCATGCAGTTTAGTGTATTTTCATATAATTATTCTTTATTCTTGAGAGTTTCATACATGTATACTAGGAAATACAGCCTCTTTGTTTTAGCGGTGGCACTTGTGCAGGTTGGTGTTCATCGGGTGCCTATGAAGTCCAACTCACTCATTAGCACAGTCAGGATCAGCAGGCATCATTGTAGGCACCACATCACACTGCTTTCTTTCTAGTCCAAATGAACAGACTTCATGACTTCATAAAACTATGCTCTGCAGAGGGAGGGATGGAATAGTCAAGCAAATAGCATCCCCCCTCCCCAGTGGCGGGACTGGAACAGAGTGAGTCATGACATTGGGGTAATCTATGACTGGGAGAGGGAGGGACTAGAAACATGGGGAATCTAAGCTGTTATCTGCAATCAAGGCTACTTGATGCTGAAAATTCAGCTCACACGTTCACATTGTCGGCAATCATATCTGTGGCCAAGCGCTCTCACAGTTACACCTTTACTTTTCCTGTGTATTTCCTTGCCTTCATTTCTGCCTGCGCTTGAGAAGTTATACAGATGTGTAGTTCATATGTGATGATTCTGATTATTTTTCCTATTATTATAGCTGTTTTTGCCTGCCTAAATTTACTCATTTTGCCTGAAATATAAATTAATTAATAAAAGTAGATTATCCTGATAGACATGACCAGTTTTCACACTTAGATGCTTCTCCTGGGGCTTGTTTCCATTACATTCCAAGTTTACTGTCCAAAGCAAACTTCCTCATTACTCCATACCACAGAAAGAAAGATTTGAATATTTTTCCTTAGTTGAAATATTCCTAGAATATCTCCTATCTTATTAACCTTAAATAAGACTTATCTCTTCAAAACCACAACTCCAACTATAGTTATGGCTAGTTAATACATATTGTTCATGGTACATACTGCTCAATGGCACCTAAAATAGGATTTGTGTAAGTGAAGGATCTCCTGCCAGATAATGTAGGTTTTAGGAGGCACTGGTATCTACTCTCAAGTGAACTCCAGCATCTGAATCAACATCCATGGAGGAATGAGCTACAGACATTGTGAAAAGAACTGTTTGAGCACTGAACCTTAAGGGCATGGATATAGTGAGGTATTTTGGGAAAAGATGCACTTTAGTTTTATGTAGGGGACAAGCACACTCCAGCAAAGAGGAAATAAATGGGGGGAAAACAACCTTCATAGCTAGAATCCTGGGTAGGAATCCATGACAACATGGAGAACAAGGAGCTTCAGGATATTGCAAAGAAGCCATGGTGAGAAAGTAGCATGGCCACTAATTATAGATACGCATCCATCAGAATCTCCTCTCATCCTTCTGAGAGATGAGGACCCCTATCTTGTCCAGTGGTAACATATTGGGTCCCAATTGAAGATTCATAACTGGGTTAAGTCGATTTTAATCTTTTTGCAGCCATTTGAATGCTAGTGTATTGCAACAGGAACTCTGAATTAGAGATAATCCAGCAGACGCTTCTAGACACAAGCTCAAGAATGCAAAGAAGGAGCTAAGTCTTGGGAAGAGAAACGTCATTTGTAACAGAGTCCTATGAACCTCTGCCCTTTGCATAACTAATATGCAATGACGATAGTGAGAGGGATATAAATGAAGGCTTTGATTCTGCTGTCACCAAAGCACAAATAAAGGGGGACATTTTCATCTTGTTATCCCCTTGTTTTGGGAGGGGATCTTATTAACAACTGGAAGCTGTATCCTTCCAAGCCGTAAAGCAATAAATGGTACAAAAGTGAGCTATAAATTACATCTAATTGCACCATCCTATCACATAAGAAACAGGGGCTGCTCCAAATTAATGGGCAGCAAATTTAAAGCAGATATAGGGATATAATTTTCTATGTAATACTTAATTAGCTTCCAGAAACTGCTACCAAGGGAACTTATCTCAAAGCCCTTTATACATCTAGCAAATAGTAAACGCAATCACAATACACAGTAAAAGAGGCAAGTAAGACCCCTCCTTGAGCTTGCAACCCATCCTAATTGCTCTCCGACTGTGATAAGAAAGGATGTCCCATAGTGGCATACTGTGCAATTGGCTTTTTGCTTAATAAAAGTGGACTATTGCTGTTCCTTTATGGCCAGAGTTATGCTATAGCAAGCCCCTTCATTGCCTCTCTGCAATCCTGTCAATGATCTGCCTGAGACAGTGGTGACTCTTTATGTATTTAGTTTAGAACAATATTGAGACCAACCATAATCTCTAGCTGACAATGAAGGATTGGTAATCTTGGTGGAGAAATCCATAGCCTTCTGTTCAATAACTACTTAGGGTGTCATTGCTCTCAATATTAAGCTTTAACCTGGACAAGGGTTGAGAAAGTGTAGCACACACTTGGGAAGAAACAACTGCCAGCATGGCCAGTCATCCCTGCCAATGACAAACAGTACAGTGTATTTTTTCCTCTGCTGGTTCAGTAGCTAACAAAGCCTTGAGAGCCAACTTCAGCAAAGCTGTCACTGGATTCCCTTCTCAGTACAAGTGACTCTGCATCTAATCCTCCTTCTCTCCGATTCTGGACATTGTTGCTTGGAAGATATAATTATCCTCAGAATATGCAAGGCCTAAAACCAGCTGGGAAAGTCTTTCCTCCACATTTAAAAAGTAATAATAATGTAAGACTAATTATATTGCAAAAAGCAAAAACATGGTAATTAGGATGACCATATATATATATATATATATATATATATATATATATATATATATATATATATATATATATGGCTTCCTGTAATTATTGTTATTCATTTTGGCAACTGGGATTTTAAATATTTGAATTTTATTTTCCAAGCCGTAAGTGTGAGAAATGCAATTTATTTACTGGAGTGTTCATCACAGAGAATTAATTTTCACCTATTTCTCCAGTCTATTTGTCTTGTGGTCTCTTTCTCTATCCTCAGAGAAAGGAACATCTCAAATACATATGTACTTTATATACAACGCCTTTGAGTCATTTCCTTCACACCATTTCTCTTCTCTCTGCTTTCTCAACATCTTTTCACCCTGAGGGACTTCTGTGATCACATTGGGCCTAGCCAGTTAACTAAGTATAACCTCCACATCTCCAAGCCTATAAGTGAATCACATCTGCAGTGTATCCCATATTAGTAAGGTAACATTAATATGTCCGCCATGTCAGGGAGTAGGATGCCATGATGCCTATTACAAATGTTACTATGTAATAAAATGAAAATATCCCACAGATAGATGAATCCAGAAAGCATTCACTATAGAAAAATAAATAAGCAAGAAGTGACTTTTAGTGCAGGTTTTTTTAAATTGTTTTTTGTTTGTTTGTTTGTTTGTTTGTTTGTTTTTGTTTTGTTTTGTTTTCTTTTTGCCTCAGTGTGAGTACAAGATTCCCCCAGAGCAGGAAAAATGTTCAGAAAACAGAAAGAAGAAAAATAATGTGAAGGAAACCATTTGAAGGCATTTTTATTTTAAAACAGATACTGATGACTGACATATTTTTCACATCAATATAGAACCCAAGAGGGAAATGAAAACTTCTGGTTTCTTTGGAAATTCAGTTATGTCAAATGATGTTTTGCTGGGGCACAGAGGTAAAAGCATGTTTTGCTAGAGGAGACAAGTGAAAGACTATTTTCCTCAAGCAGACACAGATGAAAGGATGTTTTGCTATAGCAAACATGTGAAAGGACACATGATGATCAGAAAGTTTATAAAGATGACTCCACAGACAGTTGGAGCTCAAGCATTGGTTTGCTTTGCTCCGTCTTGCTATTCTTTGCTAACAACACATGTGTATTTGTTTCTCCTTACATTGCATTGCTGAGCTCCACTTGCGGTGATGCCATAAAGAAAAATTCACCAAATAAGTTCCCATGAGGTTCCTGCAGCTTCTTGCTGCTTCCATGGCCGCCTCGGGCCTGTTGGTGGTTGGCTAGCCTTGGTCTTTCTTTTGGATTGATCTGCCCTTGCTGGTTCCTGTGTGGCACCTGCCAAGAGGACTGGACTTCAGCTACTGATTCCTATTTGATGTTTGCTACTGGACTAAACTGCTAATATTCTGATAATGAAGATTGGACCCAAAGAACTATTCCAAACAGGTCTATTTCTCCCCTGCCCTAATAACTTTTCTCTTCCAGGACCTCTGGTGGGTGGTGGGCTGAGAAGAGATGTTGAATCCTTATTAAAATAGGTTGAGATGCCTGAACAATAGTTCCCAGGCTTTTCAGTGATTAAATCTTCTTGCCATCCCTAAGACTACTGAATAAGTTGGCATTCACCTTAGTCATGTGGGCAGTGAAGAGATGATCAGGATGGACCCTGACTATTTGACATGAATTATGACATTTTTAATTTAACTCAGTTCTTTAGATTTTGGTTACATCTGATAAATGAAACTTTAATTCACTTTCAATTAGTTTCTGCAGCAAAGTGTTCTATGGCAAAATGGCATATACTCTTAGCTCTGACATATAAAAGATTACACATTGTCCTCCTGTCCTTACATGAAAAAAATGTAAAAAATACAAGTCACCTACTTTGCTTAGATGCATAAGGCTGCAAGGTGAAACTGCTCCCCTAAAATCTTAAGAAGCAAAATTGTCCAGAGATATACCCACCCCAACGTATGGAGCTGAAACCACTACAGATGTAAAATAGGAGGAAGGGGAGTCAGATGTTATTGCTATGCCCAAAATTACAAAGAAAGTTAAGAGAAGGGAAAATTGCTTGTCTGGGTTCATGGATTGGAAAAGCTCAGTCCATGGGCCTTGATTCTGTGGAGTCTGGGTCTATGGTGAAGGAGAACATCATTAGGGATATAGAGCAGCCTCTCAACAAGACTAGGCTTAATCTTCAAAGGTACACTCTATTGATCTACTTATTACACCATCCCTGCAGTTTCTACCATATCCCACATTTCTTATAACTATTGTTTCAACAACAATAAGAATTCAACCTAGCATTGGACCATATTGCTTTTGCTTTGGGGGCAAGGCTGCATTACAGTCAAGGCATAATGTTAGGAACTGCAATGGATACAAAAAGAAAGATACTGTTCATGACCTAACAATAATACACAAATAAATAAATGTTCTTGCTAAGCATATCATCAAGAGGGGCATCAAAAAAAAAAAAAAGAAATCCATCTTTAATCCAAGTCTACTTGAGGAATTTAACAAATGGTGATTCTACTATTCAGTGAGCCCAGCGCCAGGCAGAATGAAAAATAAGAAATGACTCATGATCATTTTCTTTAATAAATACACTTTCGCACATGAGCCAAGTCAATTAAAGCAAACCTAACTGAAGTCCACCTTAACAATAAAAGTAGATTTTTATTTTAGTGACAAATTTGTATAAAGTCTACACAATTTAAATTATTTAAATGAGAAAAATAAGCAAATGAGAAAATTTCCACAATCTAAAACCATTCATTTCTGGCCATATTTTAGTACAAAAATATGCAGCTTTTTTAATCTCTTACTCCATTTGTGTATTTGTTCATAGGTGCTATCTCATTTCATTCCCAAAATATTTGAAAATAAAAATATTAGTATCTACCTCATAAATATGAAAACCAGCACTACATGAGTTAGTAAACTCACACCTCCTTCCCATCCCATAAAACTTTTATTATACAGGCAACAGAGAACCAGTAAGGTTGGGGTGGAAGGCTGTGTCTGATCACACAGGAAATCTCAATCTATTATTCTTTATAGGACTTATGCTGAATAGAGGTTAGACTTAATTGTTCTCTTCACTCATAGAATTACCCGTCTTCTTGTCTTTGTCTTAGTATGTTTTCTGTGATTCTGAGTTTTAGGAAGTCAACTCCCTCCTAGTTATATCCCCAGTTTTCTTTTTACTTTACAGATTCCTAGCCAAAGTCTCACTAAGTTGCCCAGGCTGTACTTGAACTGACTTTGTAGTCCAAGAAAACCTTGAATTTTAGATGTTCCTGTCTCGTCCTCCTGAGTTGGTATTGTGATTACACATCCATACCTCTAGGCCTGACTTAGACTTCACTTCTTACATAGAAAACTATTGGTAAGTCTTGACGGTGTCTAGTTCACAATGATTCAGTTTAGCATTGTACCTTTTATTTCATGCAGTGGTAGAAAAGTTCATATGTGTTCTATGAAAATGATAATTACAATTTGAAATTTAAATTTCTTCCTGAGGTAGCAGTATGCAACTGTTGTACAGAAGTTTTTGAAAGACTGAAACATGCTTTTCTGCAGGGCACCACCTTAAGTCATGAGGTAAAACAACTCAAAATGGCTTCAGAACTAATCCTTGAAACTGACAAGGTTCGCTAGGTTCCTCCCTCCCAGAGTAAGCAATAAAGGGGGCTGAAGATACTCTCAGACAAGTCAAGTTGCAAAAACACTCTGAGACCAGTCCAGCAACCTGGAAGACTGCTAAGAAATCTGCTAAGCTAACTAGAAAAGGCTTAGACCAACCGAGTCACTTGGGAACAACATTCACCAACCTTTTATGCTGCTTGTAATCTGTGAAGTGTACTAGAAATTCCCAGCTTTTGAGGGCTGTCACTATGCTAGGGTGATCTTTGGTGATCCGGCTGTCTTTGAGTAATTTCTACTGCTGTAAGTAATCCCTCATCATACTCCTATAAGTAATCCCAATAAAACTTACTGTTTCAGCCACTTGGATTGTGATGTTATCCATGCTTTTAGTCTGGCCTGGACTCCCTATATAGATTAAGTAGATATGCGTTGTGTCTCTATAGGAAGTCTTATCACATGACAACAATACAATAAGGTCTTGTGATGTGCGTCAATAATGAGCTGTCATGTTGTCAAAAGGAAAGCATGCAGTACTCTACAGAGGGCATTATTACCAAGAAATGATGTCCAGTAGGGGAAAGGTATGAAATGCATCTTTCTGCTTACAGTATTTCTTTCTATCTATGACTCATTTATCAAGGTACATCTACATGATAAGTCAAGGAGCACCTGTGTAGGTAGCAAACAATTGCTTAGCAACAAAAAGTCACAGGCCTTTGAAGACACAAAGCTTACATCATAATATTAGACAGTAAAAGGAAAACAATTTACCCGCTCACCCCTAATCCGAAAAAGACAAAACTTTGTTGTCACCGAGAATACTGTCTTGATGCATGACTGGAACCTAGTATGAACATGGCCAGAGTTTGGAAGTTTTAAAACAAATGTCAGGTCCCTGAACTAGATTAGGGCTCCAAGTTTACAGAGAGTCTTAATGAATATTACTCATTTTACCCCCGAGTTTTAAGTTCTTTTGAAACTTGGTTTCAATCCGCATGAAAGAATAAACGTCGGTATTTAAATGATCATTTAAGTCATAAACCTTGAGAAATGGTTATCAGAAGCGGCTAATGATCTAACTCCTCAGCTAATGGAGGTTAACAGTCTAATAAACCATTTGTGAACTGCAGCAATTGACTGATTGCAAGAGAATTATAGCTATTATAACTCGCTTTTATGAGTGATGGGGCAAGAAAGATCCAGTTGGATGGGGACAGAGTGAAGAAGCACACCAAGAGGTGACTGTGTGGAATGTGATTATTAGGAAAGAGTCCCCTCGAAAAAAAATGAGGAGAGGGGAGCCGCCACGATGCAAGTGCATAGTGACTAAAACCATGGAAAATGTTAGCCCAGTGATAAAAGTATAAATTCGCCCGAACTGCACACGCCTAAAGCCCTCGAATGTGTCCTTAGTAAAAGTGAACCCTGCATTCACTGATCAAAACTTAGAGACACTCAGCCCAAACACAGAACTTTTGGTTCCATAAAGAACCATCTTCCCAAATGCAACTAAAATACTTCTCACAAAAAAAATGTATCTTGAGGTTGAAAATTGGAATCATATATCTCATACAATTAGTGAGAGTTTTAAAAATAAGCACACTTTTAAAGCAAGCGTGTAGGCATTATCTTTCTAATTTGGAATGTCAAGAACATGGAGTTTCAGTTAGGATTATATTTAATGATTGCAAGGAACAAACAGTCAAATGGCTTAAGTAAGATAAATTTTCATTTCTTGCTTATATAAAATAGTCTCTGCTGGTTGGTGACTTCTGAAATATGAAACCAACAATGATTGATGCAGGTCCCTACTCAGACCATTCTAACAACTCTTGGATGTGGATTTTTTCCCCCCTCAAAGGGTGACTATAAGAGCTTTACCTCTTCAAACTGGCCCAGGTAGGATGAGAAAGAAAATGAAATCTATGGGTCTCCACAGTGAAAAATTCAACATACCCAAGAAATGTTTGGCCTTTGTCTTCAGCTACTGGGAGGATTTCCCTCAGTCTCTGGACTCCTCTACCCAATAGGTCTGTCTTTGAGGAAGATACAGCCACTTGTGGTGGTTTGAATGAGAATCCCGCCCATATATTTGAAAGCTTGGTCCTCAGTTGGTGGAAATGTTTGTGAAGGACTAGGGGTGTGGCCTTGTTCAAGAAGATGTGTCACAGGGAGTGGGTTTCCAGCGTACAAAGTTCCACATTATGCCCACTTAGCTCTCTCTGTTTCATGGTTGTCTCTCTGTTCTGTGCTATCTTCCTGCTAAGCTCTCTGCTACTGTTCCAGCCCCAGCACCACATTTTCTTGCCTGCTGCCACACTCCCCACCACAGTGGTCATGGGCTCACTCTCAGAAACTATAAGCTCCAGGTAAACTCTTCCTTCTATAAGTGTCCTCGGTCATGGTTTCTTAGCATGGCCACAGACATTACTGAAAGAGCTAAGAATGTGATTCGGGGAGAAGTCCACAAGATGTGTCAGTTATAATTTCCAGGGTAACTAAGGCTACAGGTATTAGCTCAAATTGCAGGGGAGACTAGAAACTGTAGGTCAGCCACTTGGGAAAATTCTAGTAAACTCAGTAAAAATTCTAGACAGCTGATGTGCCGGGGAGGATACACAGGGGACCCCCACCCTCTCAGAAGAGAATGGGAGGAGGGATAGGAGGAGAGATTGTGTGAGGGGAGACATGGAGGAGGGAGTAGTGATCGGGATGTAAAATGGATAAATTAATGAATGGAGAAAAAACTCTAAACGACAAGGTTCAAGTGATCCTCCGCAGCGGCTAGTAGTCCATGTGACTATCACATATCAAAGCTAGACTGTGTTGACGTAGCCCACAGCTTTATGGGAAGAGACTACGTAGAAGCTGTGCACATGCGCATCCCCTGTACCGCTTATCTGATCTAATGTATCCGCCCCCTGCTCTAACCATCCATTTGAGAGCAACAAAGCTACCCTACAAGTTCTATGAACCCTTCTTATCAATTATCAAATCCCGTTTCTTAGGAAAACTCTAAAAACTAACTCCATGTTAGACCAAGAAAAGTACTGAAAATGACCTTTCAGAACTGCAACTTGCTAAAACTTCTACGTTCTTCCTTTACGGGGATATTTCTAGAACCCTTACGGTTACCTTGTCAGCCATAACCTAGTCAAATGGTATGCCTATTTACAAGGGAGATTATATCTTACTAAAATATAGACTTTTGGCTGGGTGTTCTTCCACTTGTAGTAAATTTAAAGGCCTGTTCTTTGGGAAGAAAATATGGATTTCTGTTCTGTGACACTTCTACAAGGAGGCTGAAAAAATATTCATTCTTAAAAGGTTGCATACTAGAGAAACAAAGTTGAAAATGTTGACTTTGATTTTTTTAATCATTTTTTTTCATTTAATGGAAACTCATATTTATTCTCACTTCCCCATTTGAATTATTTTGCAATTCTCGGGCATGAATATTTGGGTTTGGGCTCGGTGACAAATGTATTATTCCTGATCATTTGAAGGGAGAAAAAAAAGTAGCATGCACACTAATTGCTGTGTGTTTGGTGTGAGAGTATTATCATTTTATGGGGAAGGAACACTGTAGGGATGCCAGGGTCGACGCTTGCTTTACAGATTTGAAGCCCTATGGCCTTTTTTAGGTTTCTACCCTGTCTCCAGGTTACTCCTTCCCTGAAGGTCAAGGTGGATGCTTTCAACCAAATAGTTCCGTCCTATTACCTCACTCCTCTGGACTGACCACCCTGGAATTCCTTTTGCTTCCCAGGGAAAGAAAGTCTGAATCCCAGACAAATTGCATCTATAGACCCTTCCACAGCCACATTTGTCCTTTCTGTCTCCTTTCTGTCACCTATTTTATTTCTGCCTTGTAAATTTAAAGCGTGAGGTTGCTCTATTCCAAACTAACTTCCTTTACAGTCCAGAAGCGGTATTTCCAAATTCTACAATGACTTCTGTCAACACCCATCTTTTAAGAGGGTCACCTCTATTGACTCATGGTGGTTTGGCTTTAAACCTGCCCCTGGGTCTCTTCATCAGTGCGTGACACAGATGTCCCCTGCAGCAGCATTCTCTAAATTACTATACAGCAATCAATTTGTGCGGCAAATGGATTTTTCCCCCAAACTCAACAAACAAGAAATAACAAACTAGTCATATTAAAGCCCTCAAGATACTGGGTATGATTCATCCACCTCCTTACTCCAAGAAAGCCTTTAGATTTCCAAAGAAGGACGATATGGCTCTTATCGAATGGGAGAAGTGGCAAAGGATAGGCACACAGCATCCACGAGACACTGTTCTCTCTCTAATTGTTTTAGCCACCAGTCCACGCACTGCAGCGCTGACCAGTCTTATTTTACGTCTATTCTCATTAAGCCAATGGCTTTCTTCCAGCTAAATCCTGGTCCAATATGCTGGCAGGAAAGATTTTTTCTTATTTTGGACTCTTGCTGAGTTTCTGAAATGATATACATCTACCTACAGTGATGATCTATGCAAGCTAAGGAACAAGAACTTTGGGGGCCTTGCAGCTCCTGTGGGCAGCACCTGATCGAAAATACAAGTCTTATTTGTTCAAACCTAGGAAATCTGTTTTGCATAAACAGCAGTTCCTCTAAGCAGTATCATTGGTTAAAACATGCAATCCTTCCACTCACCTCATTGGCCAGAGACTAGTCATATGCAAATACAGGTCTGATCAGTAACCTGGCCCCTCTGCCCCTCCTGGAGAGAAGTCCAGAAAAGACAGGTTCATCTCAGGAACCCATCAGCATCTGCTATAAATTGTCCCATCCCTTCCATCTCAGAAGGCTTTTCCTAGTCTCAGGCAGGTTTCAGTGGTGCCAGGGAGGGGTGAGTATATCCTTTCCTACCGCCCTCCATGGCTTCACAGTCAGGGCCTTCGCAATGTGAAAGGCTTCACTGGTTTTCTGCCATCAAAATCCTTTTTCTGGGTGGTGGGTTTTACAGAGGCATAGCAATACATACATACCACAGCGTCGGGGTCACTTGGGAACTTGTTAAACTGTAAAAAATATCAGGCCCTACTACAAACCTTACTGACCCAAAACTATTAGAATGATTAAGCTGGTCCACACTAAAGCAGGCTTAGTTAGCATCTGGAGCCAGACCAGTACTTTGTGCCTCCGTCACCTTGGCTCTGAAGTGGGAGTATTGTTAGTATTTGCTTGAGACTGAGGGTTTGAAGTGGTAACAGACATGATCATATAAATTTCCTAGAATATAGAATGTACCGAGCACTCTAAATAGGTACAGTGCTCATTATGATATCTTCTAACTAAAACTCGAGTTATGAAAGGTGGGGAAATGTCAGTGAAGAGGCTGCGGTTACTATTTCAAAGAAGCTAGTCCTCAAAATTGGAAAAACACAAAACGGGTTTCTGTCAGCCCCTTTAAGCCCATTTCACAGTTCACAATTTGAAGGAGCTGCCTTTCTTACATTTTACTTCAAATTAAAGATTGGGCAGAAGCCTGTAAAACTGATTCCTTAGAAGAAATGGGTCAGCGATTTTTACCAAAACAATGCAGTGTTTGTATGTGAACTAATTTTGCTATCCTGTCAAACACTATCTGGTCCCCCCGCAAGGGTTGACCTTCCATGCTTCTTTATGCATTGAAATGCTGTGTTAAAGAGGCCCACAGCTGGCTGAGAAGTTGAAGTTTTAAAATCCTAATTCTTCTCCATCAGAAACATTTGACATGTGTTATTGTAGACTGGCTGAGTTTAGGATTGAGGAAATGACCTGTGGAAAGAAAATTGCTCACTCATTCACAGGAGGTAAATTTAATTCTTCAAAAATGCCAATGCCCATTTAGTAATTTAGGTAATTTACAAAACACAAGCTATTTACACTATTTTTCAGAAAGCACTCTCCCGAACCCGATGCATCAGCAGACCTCTGAAGAGAAGGTCGGGCACAGATCTGGAAATTAATGTCTTCTGCAAATGCGAAAGCTATCATGTTCTAAGTGGCAATCACCCGTGTTTTATTTAAAAGAAGGTGCTATGTTGACATCAAAATTCTCTTTGAATTTTTCCCATAAACGTCAGCCTTGCTGACAAAAACTGAGCATAGTAGATACCATCCAGAAAGATTTCCCTATGATACTTCTAAGAAAAATTGAAGATGGCCTGTGGCAAAGAAAAGATGTTTACTGGGAGATTAGCTGGATCGTCTAAGTCTTCAACTGTCTGCTTCATTTGAGGTTTTATTTTTTTAAAGAAATTTATAGTATAGATTAGTCTGCTGTCCAGAATTATATTGAAACAAAATAAAATGTTTGGAAAATAAGTGTTTTCCTCCTATTTAAGTACCTGAAAACATAGTTTATTTTGTTGATGATTTAATTATCATGTTGGCGATTTTCGTATTATGAAAATCCAGCACTGAGATTAAAATAGGATGAGCAAAATAAAAACATTATTAAGTAGGAATCACACTAATGAATTACGTCATCGAATTATTTCATTTTATGCACAGGATACGTAGGGCATTGCTGGTAACAAAGTTGGTGAGTTTAAATAATTTGTTAAGGTTTGAATATGATATATTCCCCCAAAATATTTCATGCATGTGAAGCTTGGTCTCTAGCCGATGGTACTATTGAAAGATCATGAGATTACTAACTTATCAATGTATTACTGTCACTGATGTCTTCATAGCTCAGTGGACTCTTAGGAAGAGAGGCCTGGTGGAAGGAAGTTGGTCCATGGAGGTGTGGTCTAATTGTGAGATAATGAGTCCTGTCCTACTTTGCTCTGCCACTGTGGTGCAGAGTGGGGCTAAATGACCACGAGCTGAAGCCATGAGCCAAAATAAGTCCTCTCTTAAATTGCTCAAAGTAATGAGGGTTGAAGAACACGGAGATTTGCTGTGACTAAAGCAGACCATGTTGTTCTTGAACTTTTGGAATTGATATCTGAAAAGAATTTGGAAAGGTTTGGGGAACTAAATTAGACAACACCTAGAACATTACAATGGCTAATGCTTCTAGCGGGATCTCAGAGAAAAATAGGGAGGAAGACAGTGAAGACCGTGCTCCTCTGGCTTCAAGTGAGAATAGGGTTCACTAATGAATCCTAGTATTTCTCAGAGAGAAATTGCTTACAATTTAATTTATATTAAGCTGATGCTGGAGTTGAAACCAATTAAATCTTGTTCATAATAACAATCCCTGGAACAATCGAAAAATGTATATATAACCTGGTGGCCATGTACGTTACATTCTGGTAAAAAATTTTTCCTTTTTTGTTTTGTTTTGTTTTGTTTGTTTTGTTTTATTCTCCTAGACTACTTTACACTGTATTTAAAGTTAGGATATTGGAGAACTTTCAAGGCAGCCTAGTGTTCAGTCCATAGTGTGGTTACTGCCGGATGATTTTTTAGCTAAGTCTACAGAACTGAGCAGGCAGATTCCAGGTAGGCAGATGCTGAGTGGATGTTGTCTGGAAGAGCAGCTCCTTTGAAGTGTATGTCTTCACTGCCATGGCGATCTTCCTCGCTGCGGACCCCACTGGCAACAGAGTCAAGGTTGACTTTCATTCCTATGCTCGCAGGCTGAGTGTCACATTGCTTCTTCTCGCCCTCACAACGATCCTGAGGGAAGTCCTATCGTTGCGTCTTTATAGAAAAAAGGAAGGAAAGCCGAGATTAGTGCATTGCCCAAAGCCAAACAGATAAATGGACAAATCAAGACACACACAGAACTCTCTGATTCCCCTCTGTTTATTCTTTGGCAGCGGGATCACATGACCAGGCATTTCTTTCAGAAGATTAATCCTGCAGCGTGCAGAGCATGACTTATCATTTCCAGCCTACAGCAGAGGTGGGGATGCTTTACAGCTCCTTTTGCTTATCTAGAGTTTTGGGAGAGAGTGGTTTCATATTTCTTATACTTAAAGGCTCTTTTCACACTTATTTTTTTCATCTGCTTTTCAGAAATTTAATTCCTGAGCTGTGATTTGACACAGTGTGCTCTCTCTCTCTCTCTCTCTCTCCCTCCTTCCCTCCCTCCCTTCCTCCCTCTCCCTCTCTCTCTCTCTCTCTCTCTCTCTCTCTCTCTCTCTCTCTCTCCCCTCTTCCTCCCTCTCTCTCTCCCTCTCTGGCACTCCCAATCACTTCTCCATTTTCGCTCACTGGAGCTAATTTCTCCTTCAGTGACCCATGAAGGCTTTTCTAAGGCCTTGGGCAAAGATATTGTCTTCTCAACATCCAGGCTAATGGCCCAAGTAAACACGGAGAGCTTAGAGGGACAGAAGGAATGTGCTGGATATAATTACATATGCTACTAAACAACCCTTCCTCGCACTTAACTCTGCAATGCATCCCTAAGACTAATTAGTTCTGGGGACCCACTAATAAATCCTAATATTTCTCTAAGAGAAATGGCTTACAATTTAATTTATATTAAGCTGTGACTGGAGTTTAGGCTAATTAAATCTCGGCCACAATAACAATTAATCCCTGGAACAATCCGAAAATGTAAATAATGTAATAAAGTAAACAACCCTGCAAGTCACAGGGGAGGCCCAGGGGAGGGGCAAGAGTCTGGTGTGCAAACCGCCAACAGAGGAACTCTCTGGAAAAAAAAAAAAAAGCATTTGCTTTTTAATAAGCAGAGCTGTGCTCTATTCTACATGTATCTCCCCTAGAGAGTAGATTTCCATTGTAAATACTGAAGGTTGGCTCTGGAGGTGTCTTCCATGAACAATGACGTGTCAAGGGATGCACTAGGAAGAAGATAAACTGTACAACATGGAGGCCCAAGGAAATCTCCAAGGACAGAGGCAGGCTTGAAATTGCATCCAAGCCATTGTACGCTGCTCTCTTCTGTACGTCAGTCTCTAGCCTTAAACACCCATTTATTTAGTCTTTCTTCTCCATGCACTGCCACCTCCAGCCGAAGGGTAGACATGAGATCAGCTTCAGGCAAGAAATGTCTCTGGGTGGCATCATTTCCTTACAGATGATCTTTGTTCTACAATGCATATTTTTTTTTAAAAAATTACAGTCTTCTGGGTAGAATTTCATGCAGCCATAGAAGTATAAATAGACTGCCATGTGGAATCAAATGTACTTTGCAAAAGAGTCATCCATTGTGCCCTGTCTTTGGGATGCTCTAGCCCGTGAATACTAAAGATACTACCTGGGTGTGGCTTTGTGATGCTGTAGAAATCAGATGCACAATGATCCAACTATGGAGAGGACAAGCAACTGTCCACACCCGCTTCTAGCTGCTGTGAACAATGCTGGAGTCTGCAGCTGCTTCGGTCTTCCTAGGAGCCTACACTTGTAGCTTCTGTTGGATCTCCCATTGTGAACACATGTCTACCTCGGTATTATAAGAGGAAGATGAGAAAACACTCATGCCCGTGGCTCTGAATGCCCTTGCTGCTGTGTTTGCAAAAGAATGAAATTAGAACCCAATCCTTTCCAACAGGATTCTGCAAACAATCAATGGAGTATGAGGAGGAAGGAAAGCATTGAAGACACAGAATAACCACTAGAAAACTCATAATGACTTACAGTGTCTTGCTGAGTATCTTCATTTATTCAATTTAACTCTCAAGCACTTCTTTTTTTGTTTCCATCTTTGTTAAATTGAGTATTTCTTATTTACATTTCAAATGTTATTCCCTTTCCCGGTTTTCAGGCCAATATCCCCCTAACCCTTCCCCCCTCCCCTTCTATGTGGGTGTTCACCTCCCCATCCCCCCCCATTACTGCCCTCCCCCCAACAACCCCGTTTCTTATAAAAAAAATAGGACCATTTCCATTTGAATATATACATTTTAAGAGGTTTTCCAATTTAACATCTTACAACTAATCCAGAGTAAAATTTGTTAAAATTTGAGGGCTAATGCCTTTGGGTCCCAAATACACCAAGCTTCAGCAAAGGCCTATTTTTCCACTTATGGATTCATCATTGCTATGAACTACATTGTGTTCCCTTTTAAATGCATACACTGAGACCCTATGAAGATTAATTTCAGGAGTCACCTTCCTTAAGATAAAGGATTCCCAGATAGCTGGAAACACAGTAATTCTGGTTATATCTGAGGGCATTTGATCCCAGAGTCTAGCAATTGATCCAGTAGCCTAAGGAAAATCTGCCTTACTACTGTTCTATTGCTGTAAAGAGACAGCATGACCAAAGCAACTCTTGTAAAAGAAAGCATTTAACTGGGGCTTGTTTACTGTTTTAGAGGGAGTCCAGAACTATCATGGTGAAACACAGAGAGGTATGACTCTGAAGCAGTAGCTGAGAACTTTACATCCTAATCCATAGACAGTAGGAATGGAGTGACTCTGAACCTGGCATGGGCTTTTGATACTTCAGTTTACCACCTGGGACATACCTCCCCCAATAAGACCACACCTACTACAATAAGACCACAACCCCTAATCCTTCCCAAACAATTCCACTACTTAGAGACCAAGCTTTCAAATATATGAACCTATTAGAGTCATTCTTATTCAAACAACCACACTGCTTTTACAAAATTCAACTGAGCACCACCCACTCTGCTGATAGGACAAAAAAAAAAGAAACACACACACACACACACACACACACACACACACAGCATAGGATGAATTGATTTTCTCTACTGAAACTGGGACCCTCAATTTTTCTCCTGCCCTTGGATAGCAGATCTCCAGGTTTATTTGTTCTTCACATTTCTAAATGTTTACAAGCACCCACCAAGATTTCTGGACTTTGGGCTGTGACACTAACATCACTGATTCTCTAGACTACACCACCAATATAAGATTTCTCAGACACCTTAAGTCCATTCTCATTTTGAAAATAATGGTTGCTAATGTTCTTGCTCTGCAAGCAAAAAGACCAAAGATCAATCCCCAGCATCCATGTAAAAGCTGGGTGTGACAATGCACTCCTCTAATCCCAGCACTGGGGAAACTGAGTCAGGGGATCCCTGGGGCTTTCTCATCTGCTAATCTAGTTGAATTAATGTACTCCATAGTCAGTGAGAGACTGTCCCAAAAATAATATGTGGAGCTGTTGAAGAAAACGTCTAAAAATCAACATTTGACCTCTACAATATGTGCTTCTATGTGCATATGATCACAGAAACATCTACACATACATACAAACATTAAATGACTGACATATATCTGTATCTATATAATTTGCTGATTCTATTTCTTTGGACAACCCTGACTAATATAAGCCTTAAAATTCATTGTAACTAAATTTGCAAATAAGACCCTTTAAAGGGAAATTTGGGGTAAATCAGGTTGTTACAGTAGAACTCTCTAAATCCAGCAGGACTGGAGTCCTTACGAGAAACATCAAGAAGATACAGAGAAAAGGCAATAGGAGAACAATGGGAGGAAGTAGACTTCTTTAAACCAAGATAAAGACCTCAGGAGAAAGAACTACTGCCACATGCCTTGATCTTCAACTTCTCAAATCCCAACACAATGGAAAAACAAACTTCTGTTGTGTAAGCTATTTTGTCTGTGGTGTTTTGTTTTAGTATTCCTAGATAACCATATACCAAGATGTTAGAGCATGGTCTAACTACAATGTCTCTCACATGTAGTAATATAGAATTACATCAGCTAAACAGACAATCTGATTCCCACTTTTCCATCCTTAGTGTCCTCCCTCTCTCCTCCCTGTCTATTGAGTTCTGTGAGGATCAGTTCTTCCAGATGACTTCACATACCTTCGTTTATCTCAGTTGTCTAAATCTTGAGAACTTTAGGAAACATTCCTGAAGTTAATCCTTGGTCTGGTGTTGTTTTATTTTGTTTTGTTTTTCATAAATATAATTTTTTATTATACTAGCAATCTTACTAAAGTTTTGCATTGCCCGAACAGACATTCTCATCATGTTTAACAGCATTTATTGGATGTCTACGATAGGCCATGCATTATAGTGAGTACCTTGAATGTCCTAAGCACGATCTATGCCTTTGTTTCTAGGGCTTACCCACTAAAGGTAAAATCTTTTCCCCCATTTTAAAGAGAAAGCTGAACTCAGAGACGATAAGCAGGTTTCCCAAGGCTACTCAGCTGGTGAGAAGAAGCACCGCTGGGGTTGACAGACTTGGGTCTGACCCTGGGGCTGATTCTTCATCCACTGACTGGTATTGTCCTTCATGGTGTGGGCACATGACATTAGCTTTAACAGACTCTGAACCTGGAGTGTAGGGAAAAGTACAAGATTGTCCAAAAAAAATTCTTTTAAGTGTGGTTCCAATTCTAAACTATGTCTCAGGGTTGGGACTTGAATGTCCCTTTTTAAAGCATTTAATCACTCCAACCAAGGGTTTCGCTCTAACAAGATGGCAGAGCGTACGGAGATTTCCCTGCTCATATTTGGCACCATTAGGTTTTATGGTCTCAACAAGTTCTACACTATGAAATTTTGAATCTGATATTAGTGAACATTATGGTCCCCTCTCATTAAAGCTAAAACTGGCAACAGCCATGCCAAGACTCTGCAGAATCTATCTGATGAGAAAAACATTTGTTAGCGCTGACCCATCAGTAGAGGCTCTTTCATCAGACTTCGGATTATAGGTATGTCTCACCCAAGGCAAGATTCTTGAGCATGGTAACTTATATCATAGCCGTGCATGCCAGTTAGAGAATGCTATACAGTTATTATCATACCCCAGCATATTATATTGTTATATTGTATATTACCCTTTTTCAAAGGTATAGTAACATTTTAAATGTAGAAGAATAGGAAAATGGACTATGGGAACACACACACACACACACACACACACACACACACACACACACACACAAAACACATTCTCACCTACACATCAACCAGAAGAAAGAATAAAAACAAGTGACCATAGACTCTGGCAACATTGTGAAAATTAGTGTCAGAAATGGGAAATGTAAAACTTTACATCATCGTAATTCCTGACATCTATGCTGTTCAAGTGGTGCTTGGAGAGTTAGCGAAAGCAGCCAGATGTAGCGTATATTCGGGGTCAGTTCTAAAATACCCCATTTTCCTTTCTCATATTACTCATTTCTCCAAAATAATTATACAAACTATACTGCAAAGCCCAGAAGGGAAATTCAGTTTTTATGAAGAAAACATGAAAAACCTTACGCAAGAAAAATAGTGTCGAAATGTCTTTCTCCTCAGCTTCCCTGGTTGCTCGTTTATTTTAATTAAATCTGTCCACTTAGGGGACAAGTGATTTCATATCCTAAAAACCAAACAGAAATTTGCTCTTTCACTACATTCACTGGTCATTGAATTACTTCTCACGAGTTAAACCGTGAACCCTTTTTGCAAAAGCAACAAACCTGAACTGAATCATTCTACAATGAGTGTCCTTGGCTCTTGAGATGACCTCCCCATGACAGTAGATCAGGCATTGTATGCACCCTTCCATTTTATACATGTGCGTACACACATGCACGTATATATCCATGATGCATGGCTGCTATCTCTCCAGTCACTGTTTTGGTATTGGTAACTTGTAATATCAGGAAGAACTGATCATATGGTGCCTGTCTTTCATTAATGTAATCCTTGACATATTGTTTTATATCAGTTTATATAAAGCATTCATAAAATATTCCAACTTCCTTAACTGTTTTAGGATTTGGGATGAGAAAAGAAAAAGGGGGGGAAAGAGAGAGAGAGAGAGAGAGAGAGAGAGAGAGAGAGAGAGAGAGAACTATTCTCAGCAAAACAACATTGTTTTAAGCAGTTCGTGTGTGGGAAGACAGCAGAGCCACTAAAACAAAGTATTCAAGGCAGAGAGTTTTCTAATTACATTGTTTCACAGACATAAAAGCATATATATATATATACTTTCAAAATATGTTTTCCACATCATTATGGGGAGAAATTATATGTCAGACCTAGCACTTTTAGGGTATTACTAAAAATTACTAAAAATGCATACAGTTTTATTAATACATATTATATATACACATGTTTCATGTATACACATACATTTATAAATATACTCTGCCTGTATGTTACTTGTACATGCTTTCTGGGCAGACCATTTGTTATTGGGTGCGCTTTTCTGTGGGTACATTTTTATCTTCAGCAAGCATTAAAAAGCATAATGTCTCTTGATATTTGTATAGCAGTTCCATAACAGAGGAAGAACAATCATGGTTCTCACTTGTAAGATGAGAAGACCCAGATGAATATGCCTTTGCTTATGGTCAGCGCTGTGCTGGGTTCCTTTCAGACCTTGGACAGTGATCTTTCTACTGCACCATAAAAATACGTTTCACTTCGCTGTCACTATGAAATGTATCTGCTTATTACAAGGTTCATCATCAACAGAATGTGGGCCTCAGTCCTGTAGACAAGTAACAACATAAAGGCTATCATACCTCCAAAAGTCTAAGCCCTGATGATATTTATAGTCATTGTATAGGGTATTTATATTCTAATCACTGTGTGCATAGCCCATAGAGCGGAATTCAGAAAAGTACAGAACACAGGCCACCTCTCCTCTGCCATCTTGGTTGTTTCACTGTCCTCCTTTGTGTAGTATCTTGAATAGTTACAGTGTGGTTTACCTTTTTAAGTACTAGTAAATAGCACCTGAGAAACAGACTGTTTCATCAATATGAGTGACTATTGCATAAAGTTCAAATTTTTGGTGTCCATAGGGTTTATGGTAACATCATCGTGTCCATAGACTTTCCCAATTTGCTACCAATTGAAGTAGTTTAAACAGATACCTCATGGTTGCAACGACTAAACTTTTCCCTCTTGGACCTATTACAGAAAAGGTTCCTTATATTATGTACCTTTCTGTATATTCTTATACTATATAACTCTTCCTATTCCCAAACTTAAAAATGTCAACTCTGATTCAGGAAGAAGGACACCCTCACTTGGTATGTATAGCAGTTGTGTACTCAGAAATTATACTAAGAATCATGGGAAATTCTAGAGTGTAATAGTCACATGTGTGGTAGTTTGGGAGATTTTAGAACTAGCCAATTTTAGTATACAGAGAGAACTACAGAATGAAGGTAAACAGATGTTATTCTACATCACAGTTGCTTGTATTGCATTTCTGTTCATTTACTGCACACTCTCTTGGGGAAAAGTCTCCCTTTCTGGTGACTAGCCTGAGATTCAAGATTCAGTTTGGTAAACCCAGGAAGGCGCTATGTTATTTTGTAATTTTCATTATGGTATTTTGTTTCTAAACTGGGGCTTGTGTTCATTTTGCTTTTGTTTCCAACTGTGGTTAGCTGAGGCTAGGAAGGATCAGGGCGTAGAGGATAGCTAGATAGTGGTTAAGTGAGAAAGACAGAGATAGAGAGGAAGAACAGCTTCTAATGTCCTAGAGCATGGTACGATTTCTGTAGGTGGCAACAACTAGTTGTGTTTGAGAGCTATGGAAAGGATTCTAAATGTTCCTAACACAAAACTCTGGTTCAGATAGGAAGGTGACTATGCCAGTATCCCCAATCCAGTATTTCACATGGTTTACGTGTGTGGGAACATCACTATAGCCTATGTATGTACGATTATCACAACCCAATTATAAATAATTTTTAACACAACAAAGCTTAATCGCCTCTTCTAAAGAGCTTCCATCAAGGCATTCGGAGAAGCTGCATGGAAGTGCTTTCCCAGAGTAAAGACATTTCCTGATTCCTTCAGAGAGAATTTCTTTGGGAACAGAAATTCCCAATTCCCTTTTCCCAAGCCTATTAAAACTACAAAACATCCAAGCAAATCCACAGACCACTGGGTCCAATTACCTTTGGACATGGGCCCACTGCAAGTCACAGCATATAAGAAAATTGAAAATTCGGGGCCATAGCCTCAAACTTCTGACCCAGGCTGTTAAAGGAGCCGACACACCTGTGAAATATTGAGTGGCAAACTGCCATGTTTGCAGTAGTCAGAAAGTTCAGTGTCATGTAAAAGACTTTTGTCCCTGGTGCTGAGATAATGAGCTTGTTCCTTCTTGATGATTTATGGGAGGCAGATGAGAAGCTGGCTGATTGAGGCTTTGCAAGATGAAAGTTTCCTGCTCTTGGCAGGAATACCTATACCCCAAAGAACACGGTCTAACTGCGCCACTTCTATTATTGCCACCAGAAAAGGCAGAATAACAAATTATGCCAGGTGAATATATATAATACTACTCGCTTCTCTTGACTTGCTCAATACCTGTGACAAAGCTGGGAAGACACACCAAACCTCTTTACAAAACAAACTGTGCCATTCCGATCCAGGCCGGTGAGGTACAGCATCCTGTTTATGCTGGGCAAACAGCTGGTCCCTCGGTTACTATCAGTTACTTTATTCTCTGTCTTATGTGCTGGGATTGACCTCTTTCCATTTGCCCCCTATTAACAATAAGTTTTTTCTCTTATCTACCTAACCCCCTTCAACAATTTTGCTGGATGCAAGAGAATTCTCAGATACAACTTTTACATACTTAAGATTAGTATCAGATATTGTAGATTTTCCTTCAGATGACCGTTATAGAAATATTTTGCTCAGCAGAGGAGCCATGAGTCATTAAATTAATTTTTAATGCATGTGAGCCCTTCAAGACCTCAGTGTCCACATGTGGTCATCAGGTGCCATATTGGAACATGCCAACATTGGAATGTATCTGTCATTGAAGGCTCTCTTGGGGCGTGGTGCTCAAGACCTTAACAGACAAAAGTAAAATGATCTTTTTATCCTGTTTTTTACTGTTCATATTCATGTTCATAGTACAAAGCAAGGCTTTTAACTTTTGAAGATAAAGTAATGAAGAATAGAAAGAAATTAGGTTTTTATTATATGCCCCTGGCTAGGCATATACTTAGTTTACTCATGTAATTCCATGTAATTCTCCCCTCAATACTGTAAGAAGTGTTTCATTCCCAGGTTCTCTCTCTCTCTCTCTCTCTCTCTCTCTCTCTCTCTCTCTCTCTCTCTCTCTCTCTCTCTGAGGCCCCTAATCAAGAACACATCTTCCGCTATCTCCACTAGTTATTTCTGCATTAAATAGACACTGGCAATTACAATGAAACTAGGACTATTCTAGAAGTTTCTATCTCCTGTGGGCAGCACAGGAGTCCTGTTTTCTGGAGCCTCAATCATATTTCTTTTAATTTCTCAGGACTTTCTACCCACCTTACAGTTAGCCCCCTTCCCATTTGCTTATAAGAATTAACAATCACTCCCACCCTGTCCCCTTCCCATCCTAATACTTAATTCCTGTCATTATAAAATGTCGAGAGATATCTCAATACTCTCTACTACTCTCTATAATCCCATTTGGAAAGTAACGAGTTTTATGTGTATTTTAAAACTCAGTACTCCACTCTGAGAAAGTGTACTTGTCTTATTTGAATAGTAAGACCTATTGAAAATAACCAAAAGAGGCAGTATTTTCTTAGAAATACACTGAACCCTTCATGCAAGATCAATGCAAAGAAAGCAGGGTAGAAGTTAGCCAGAAATTCGTTGATATTTCTTGTATCCAAAATTGGTGTTTTGCTCCTCTTTCTATTGATTGGGGTAGCCTATCAATCCTTTTGCCAATAGCAGAACAATGATGGTTTATGATAAGCTTAGTTTTTAAGAAAGCTGACCACTTCAATTGCATCTTCTTCTGAAGTTGATCATTTCTCAATCTCTCCCCATTCTCAATCTCTGTTAGATCTTCTGGCTTCTGAAAAATGCCTCTACTTTCAGAAACTTGTCTGTGGGACCAGGGCAGGGATTAAACATTCTGATAACATGGAAGAATCCACAAACTGTATGGACAGGGAACTCAGCCTTCCACATCCTACCAAGAGCCAAGCATATAAAGTGAGATCATCTTAGGTCCTCTCAAAACCTTAATCCATGTACTCTCTACCACCCACAGACTGAGCCTTGGCCATAGACTAAAGCACATTCCTACTATATTTCTGTGTCCAGCATCATATGGGAATGAGAAAAGGGAATGAAAGACTTAAATTCCCTGGACGGCTTCTTCACTATTTCATCTATGTGCTAACCATCTTTTGAAAATATCAATATCACTCTTTTAAGTTGGTGATCTAATGCAGTCAGCTGTAAGTCTTAGATGACAGGAATTTCTTGTCTAAATGTATTCTAAGCAACTAGAGAAGCAACTATGAAAGAGTTATATCAAGGATCAAGTTTAAGTCTTCTCTGCTACTCTTTGGTAATATGTATAGCCTTGGGCCACTTAAGCTCCCTGGACCTCAGTTGTGTTGTATATGAGATGGGGGTGCTAATGTAGCATGGATCATCTCATTGAGTACTAAGTATTGAATAATAAATACTGTTTGGTAAGGAAATAAAAATATCTACTCTCTGATAACCTTTCCTGGGGCCTACACTGGGTGAATGTTTATATACCTACTCACACCCTAAGGATTCATTAGAAGACTCAGCTATTTCAGAAATATCTCTGAGTAGGGGCCTCAAACACCAGGATTTTAAGGACAGCACGATGTGCTTGTTGGAGATGTCCCATCCAGTTCTCTTCCAGGCACACCCATTTCTAATAACACATAGCTTGTGACGAAAGAGGTGTCAGGAAATGGTCCTTGTACATCAGGCTAGAGAGCAACATTCAGGATGAAAGTGTTATCCCTGAACTGGACTCACAGCCTTGTTTCCAAAGACCGTGGAAATGGTAGACATGTTTTAGAAGATCTAGAAGAACTCAAGGACAGGGAGAAATAAAGAAACAGATGCTGAGTCCCCAAGGCTGTACAGATTTCATTTTGCTATATTAGAGGTGGCCTCTAGTAAACAGATGGTGGTAGGTAATGTTTATTCCTTTTAGGGGATTTGTAGGTTAGACCGAGCTGGTCTTGTGGAGAAAGGGTTTACTGTCTCCAGTTCAGTGGGTTCTAAGGAGTGTATAGCAGAACCTGGGAGATAATTGCCAAACTGTGGATTCAAAGAAAGGCAGGAGCAGGAGACAGCAACTGTTGGACAATGAGAACAGCATAATAGCCAGAGATGGAACCAAGGCATACACGTTGGTATACCTGTTACATTACCCAATGACTTTTTAAATTTTGTTTCAGGCTCATTTGTTTAAACAACACAAAGACACCAGACCTATGCAAATGGAATTCCAGTGGCTCTCCAAGTCCAGTGATCTTCACATTGGCATACCTTTACTATTCATGACAATAGGAACCTTTGGGACCTTGACTTGAAGCTGAAACCATTGAACCTGTTTCTTTTGGGCTTAGCCTTTAGTAGGGAGTGCCTTTAGCCTTTGGCAATAGGAAATAAGCATGTTTCCTGATCATGGTGTTAGTGTAGGCAAGAAGACTGAATTTGCAGTTGGCATCCTCTAGGATCTTAGTTTTAAATCTCCTTATGATAATGTCCCTGGTGTCATCTCCCAGAATCTCCAGTAAACGCTTCTTGTGCCTGTTGGCAAGGTGGGTGTCCTTCACAAACTTGAACTCTGTTCCCTTAAGAGGTTTATGTATAGGTTGCAACTGGAGTTTCTTTTCTTCAATTTAATTGGATTTTCTGTGTGGCTATTTTGTCTGCATGTATATCTATGCACCACATGCTTGCCTGGTGACTGAGGAGGCCATAAGAGGGTGTAAGATCCCCTGGGACTAGAGTTAAAGATAATTGTGAGCCACCATGTAGATGAGTTTTGAAACCAGGTCCTCCAGAAGAGCAGCCAGTACTCCCAACCACCAAGCTGTCTCTCCTGCCCCTAAAGTTTTTTGATACTATTTTTTTTCAAAACTGGCTGTGTATAATGTAGTTCTAGGACTTGGTCACATCTGCATCAGAAACAATTCCTAAGAGGCTCCTACTGTTAGAGGAAGACTCCATTACCTTCTAGAACAAACTACTTAATCTTTGGAAATTATGTTTCCAACAAGAAAGAGGTCACTGCACTAGCTGGCACCTCCTAAGAGTTCAGAGACTGTAGAGAAGATGCAATAAAGAGGTTCAGTCTAGGGGTTGGGGATTTAACTCAGCGGTAGAGCGCTTGCCTAGCAAGCGCAAGGCCCTGGGTTCGATCCCCAGCTCTGGAAAAAAAAGAAAAGAAAAAAAAAAGAGGTTCAGTCTATCCTAACTCAAGATTGCTGCATCTAATTGCCTAGTGAACTTTTCAACTTTTATTCTTTTGTTATTAGTGTATTCCGTGCCCTTTAAGATTTAAAAAATAAAACTGTGTGCATGTGTGTTTTTGTGTACAAGTACCTAGGGATGATTTAGTCCTTCCTGCTTATCTGACTCTTTTGGAATGCAAAATTCCAAAAGGCAGGTATCTTCATCTCTTTTATTTTTTAGTGGGCCCTACATACTGGGAAAAGTATGAGAAGAGTAGCTGGTACTCAGTGGATATTTTATGAATGTGTAAAGAGTTGGAGGAAGAGCAGTTGACTGAAAGTATACACTCAGTAGGTGCTCATGTTGTATGCTAACTCCTGGGGCTTAAATCCTGTTGGGATTGCATTCTCCATAATGCTGATGACTTCATTCATTTTGTGCAGCATTCATCCCATTTTGTCTCATAAGTTCAGTATTTATGTGTCTTATTTTCTTTACAAGAATAAAAATGGAACAATTAGATTACTAGCTTCAGTCATTAAAGACCAAAACTGTGCATTGGTTAAGGGAATTGGCTTTTGAATCCAGCCTCAGATCTGCCATTTATAGTGTGCCCTTAGGCAAGTTATTGTCACTAGGTTTAATTTTCTTCATCAGTTTAGGGGAGATAATAATTGCTCTATCCCCCTTGAAACTGTTTTGAGAATAAAGTGAGATCCTGCTTGCAATGTGCTCAGTCTAGCGTCTGACACACATCAAACTGAAAGTCAATGTCAGTTTGTATGATTCATAGCTGACTCCCTCTTGGTATTTTATATGATGTTCTAGGTAGAGCATCCTGTACAGCAAGGAGTCGCTGAATTCATATGTCGCATAGTTAGACTGAAAACAGCTTGAAGCTTCACATATTTCTCTCCAGTTTTCTCAGTCCCTATTCCCTGCTCACTCTCACTCCAAATCCTCCAGGTCAGCTGAAATCCAGTTTCTCCTGTGAACAGACCATAGCACCCATGATGCAGTCCCAGTTCAGAGAGTCACAGCTTACACCATTCAGGTGGTGCCTGCAGATGACTTTTCATACTGAGTCTCTAGCCTGTTAGGGACCAGATCAGGCAACAAAGAGGGAGAGTAGATGCCAAAGATTTGCCGCATTTTAATGCTTGCCTCCTTACACACGTTTATAGTAAAAGACAATAATTACAGCAATATCATCCTGCATAATAAATGGATGTGTCAAGCTTGCAAAACTGTTTACACAAAGTTAAGCTTAAGTTATGGGATTTTAGCATGTATCACTGACATACACACACTGGCATATAATAACTTCTTGACCAAAATAAAAGTAAAACATTCATTCATTCCTTCATCTATTCATTTGTTAGCCTGACAATCAGTCATTAAAGACTAAGCTGAGTCTGATGAATTAAACATGATTTGTACTTGGCAGGAACTTATAACTACAGAAGTGAAGGTATAAAAGTGTCAATATTGAAGGTAAAAGAGCTTTACCCCAAATCTTCACATTGATTCTGGAGAGACGAGATAGTAACCACAGAAGGAACTTGGGAAAAATATAGAATTATTTATGTTCCCTCATCTAGGTAATTCTCTGGTTTCAGTTCTCTCATCAAGGAAACTTTGAAAAGTCCTGTATGTGTAAAAGAGGGGACATGTTTAATTGTTGCTATCTTGCATGGAAGAAAATTCAGTTTATGAATTTTCAGTGTATCTGTCTCTTTCAGATGTTGTGAGAAGGTAAAATAGTGCAGTGGATCCTCCTTCTTGTATTAACCCTGAGACCATTTTAGATTTAACTAAAATTTTGGCATCCTTGATGGAAAATCCCATGGAAAATTACCTAGCTCTATACCTGGTACCTGAGGTCAAGATGTTCTACCTATTTTTTCTTGGTTCCTGTTAAAATGCCTGCTTGTGCAAACCTCCCCTTCCAGCTAACTGCTTATTTTAGCTTCTGTTAAACTTTTTGCTTGCACAAAACCTCCCCCTACACATGCTGAACAGGATGTGGCCTTTGCCTTAAACACTACTTGCTCTAAATACTTGGAACTTTCTCTAAGCACTTGGGCAACAAGTACATGAGGGTAGTCCCAGCTGACTGGAATAAAGACTTTAAATTGACTATAGACTATGTCTGAATAGTCTTCTCTGGTGGTTATCCTGTAGCAATGCTTTGAGATGTCTGCTTTCTTGTTTCCAACCTCTACAAGCTTTCTGAATTCCCTGACTCTGCTTTTTTTCATCTGAAAGATGGTAATGGAAGGTAGAATCTTTCTCACATTGCATCACTCTAGTACTATTTTTCTTGCATCCTTCTGCATATAAAACGTCAATATGAGTATACTGACTTGTCCAGTAATATGGACAAAGATTTTTAGGTTGAGATCAGAAAACTAGCATTGTCAATCCCCTTTACAAGCAAAGGTGCCAATGTCAAAAGTTCTGAGGATTCCAATGTTGACATCTTTGAGGGACTGTTATTCTGCCTGTTCCCAAGAAGAAGGCTTGGCCTTCACTTTGTCCTTACCATTCTTTCAAGTTACATGGATGAGAAGAAACACTCTGAGTACTCCTAACCACTGGATATAGATGATTTTTTCCATATGCAGCTGGTTGAATACAGAATTAAGCCTCAGAGTTCAAGTCTTAGTAAATATCTGTTATCAACGAAGCTCTTTGAGAAGGCCACGGGAGAGACAAGTATAACTACAAAACTATTTAGAATGCTGCAGACTTCATAAGGTTTGTATCTTCCACATCGCTACTCCTCTTTCTCTTTCTTCAGTTCTGGTCTAAATACCCCTTTTCTGTGTCTGTCCCTATCTCTGTGTCTGTCTCTTGTCTGTCTCTTTCTATCTATCTATCTATCTATCTATCTATCTATCTATCTATCTGTGTGTGTGTCTGTCTGTCTGTCTGTCTTTGGTCCATGCATGACATGGGTCACCACGAGGAGGTCAAGAAACAACCTTGGCTATCTCCCATCAACTTCTACCTTGTTTGAGTCAGGATCTCTTGTTTTTTGCTGTTGATAACTGTGCAGGAAGTTTCAGGTGTTCTCTTCTCTCTGCCTCTCAACTCACTGTAGAGGTGCAGGGACTACAAATATTAACTAAGCATCAGACGTTTTGTGGGTTCTGGGAATGTGAAATCAGTTCCTCCTGCATGTGTAGCAAGTACTTTACCAACTTAGGTGTCTTTCTGGGCTCCTTTTCACAGTTCTTCTCCATCCTATCTTGTATCTGGCTTAAAGCTGGGACAACTTTAGAAATTTGAATATAAAAAAAAGTGTCTTTTCTGGCTACATCGGGACCTTTGAAAATGGTAACTTGCACACAGTACCTTGGGATCATTGGGTTGCCTGCTTGGCACCCCATGAGCAGTTCCTCTGGAAATTGTTGCTGCCTCTATGTTTGAAATAAATCCCAAGTCTGAATATTTCTCATCCCTTCAATAATTCCCACCTCTTTCAAATCAGACACATAACCGCCAAAATCCACTGACTGCTCTCAACTCTGAAAGAAAAGTAGTATTTTTTTAAAACAAACAAACTGATCAATATTTTCACCAAACATTCCTACGGCTTCTCATAACACTTAAGATAAAACTCAACAGTCTTCGGTGTGCCTGACAAAGCCCCGTACTGTCTGGTACAAGCACAATATTCGGCCAGACATTTGTTCCTCACTTGTGGCAATTCATTCATATGAATCTCCTGCCCACATATCCTTCTCTCCAGAGCTCTCCATGATCATATTCTTTACATTGTTCAAAATGTGATTCACGTGCAAGCTTGTAAGGAAAAGTAGAGATGTTCAATTGAATATGACTTTCAGATTAAAGATGTACATTTTATATAAACATGTCCCACGGACATAAAGAGGCCATTGTGTGTTTAAATTTGCTAATTCAATCAATCCTCTGCAAATGACATTTGTTCGGTGATGTATCTAAGCCCTTTCACCTTTTCCACTTTCCTTTTAGCTTGCTTTTATTAATATTTGAACATTATTAACTGCTTGTTTATTTTATTTATTTTGTTTATTAAGTATCTGCCCAGGAGGCTACAAACTCTGTGAGGCAGAGACCTTGCTGGCCTTGGTTTAACCACAATGTAGGGCTGAGACTCCTAGAATGGCTTCAAGTATTTATCAAAGAAATAAACAAATGAATAATTAAGCCTCTTTGACCTCTTTGTTGATTATATAATGACCTCCATCTTTCTCTTAAAGCCAATGTGTGGTTAGCTATCTGGGCTGAAGGGAAAGCAACCAGAATTTAATTATTACAGAGTATACCTTAAAAAGAAATAAAAATCAGCAATCAACATTTCAAAATAGGTTCACATTACATGGCTTTATGCAGATTAGCTCTGGACAAACACTGTAGGGGTTTTAGTGAATAGCAGACCTTCTGCCCTAAGATGACAAGGTGAAAGGCATTTCTTTCACATTTGAGAGACTTGAGGAACAGCTGGCATGGGACACCCCAGAAAATCATTTGCATTTAATTGCGTGGGCACTTAAGGAAGAGCTGGGGTCACTTTTCTAATTTTAGATTACTGTTCATTTAAATGCACACATTTAAATCAATTCTTCCTGCTTGGATGACAATTATAATATTTGACATTTGTTAGTCCTCAGCAATGCCTGGGACTTGTGAATAATTTAGGAATGTTAGATTGTTCCCTAATCAAGGCAACTGAAGAGAAGTAAGAACTCAATTTGTAACTTCAGCATCTTTCTACAGAAAAGTGGCAGTGCTGAAATAAGACCATTTAGATGATACACTGACCTACCTTCTTCAAAGTGCTCATTTTTCAGATAAAATCTCCATCTGGTACCTGTATTACAATAGCTACAAATACTAACTTCATGCATTGTTGACAAAGATAAAGAGGAAATTTACCATTCCAATGCTTTGAATTTGATGAAGTCTGGTCCATATAGGTTGGGCCCTCATCTCTCATATAAAAAGCCTCATACCACGGAGTTTGGTTTTAAAGTTATGGTTATCATGTGCTTAATTATCACAAATGTATAAGATGACTATTATGTATTAAATATGTTTTGGATATCAGAAATCTTTCCTTCAAAGCAATAACTTGAAAGAAGAGACACAACAAATGTATAAAATTTATTCTGGTGAAGACTGCACACTAGAATTTTCCAACAGATGACTTTCAGGTCACATTACTCAAAAACATAGTTACTGTCATGTGTGAGTGTGTGTGTGTGTGTGTGTGTGTGTGTGTGTGTACTCTTGATCTTCCTGCCTTTGTCTCCTGAAATGGGTCAAAATATCATGTTGTTAGGTAGCTAGTTTAATACTATCATACATGGATATCATTGTATGGCCCAACCTCATTCACAGTTACTAATCTATAAAACCAAAATTGAAAGAACAGGGCTCTGATTTCTGGTCAATAGAATGGGCTCTGCTTCATACCTCTGGCTCTGGCTAGAGATATCATTAATAGATAAGTTTCTAAAACTTATAAGATTCTATAAGGCAGAATTTACAGCAAGAACAGGGACATAACATTGTCACACTTAAGAATCAATTGAACTGGGCTTGTCAAGCCCCTGGATAGGAAAATGCCACTCAGGAAAATGTATCTGCTCTAGAGACTTTTGGAATAGAATACAGTCTGATGAAGATATAGATGAGTATTTGGCACTGTCCACTCTTGTCTGCTGAGAGTTCTCCACTTTATAACAAAAGCTACCTGACTGCTGTACTCAGTTGTGTAAGTCTTAGCTGAATCCCTTAGTGGTGAGCATAATGTTGAAGGAGCAAAGAATTTGTTGGGGAAATGGATTTGAGGTTTCAAAAGCCCAGATCATCCCCAATGAGCCTCTCTCTTTCTCTCTCTCTCTCTCTCTCTCTCTCTCTCTCTCTCTCTCTCTCTCTCTCTCTCCCCCCCCCCTCTGCTTAATGATTGTAGTTTTAACATATGAGCTTTCAACTACATTTTTGGCACCATGTCTGCTTTCCTACTTCCATCCTTCCCACTATTATAGTCATGGACTCACCATTTGAAGTTGTCAATAAGACCATAATAAGCGTTCGTCTGTATGTTACCTCATTCATAATCTCTTAAAGCAATGCAAAGGTAACTAAGATAACATGAAATATTAATGTTGTATTACAAGTACATTCTTTATAAATAAGTATATACCGAGGAGGTATTCTAGCTTCCTCTTTGCTGCTGTGATCATAGGTTCTGACCTATGGCAAATTCATGAAGGAAAGCATTTCTTCTCTAACATTTTTAGGTCACAATCTAACAGAGAGAAGTCAGGGCAGAATCTCAACAAAAGAACCTAAAAGCAGAAACTATTGAAGAACATCGCTCTGTGGCTTGCTCATAGGCTCCTGTTTAGATAGCTTTCTCATACATCAGAAGAAAACGTGCCTAAGGATATTAGTGCTCACAGTGGGCAAAGTCCTCCTACACTAATTATATCAGGACAATGTCCTACAGGGCAGCCTGATCTAGGCAATTCTTCAATTAAGATTTTCTCTGCCCACGTGATATTAGTTCAGATAAAGTTACCAATAAAGCTAACCAGCATTGCAGGCATGCTTAATGATGGAAAAGAAGGGATGTAGAATTGTGATGGGGTGAGGAAAGGGACTGAGAATGGGCTAGGCATGTGACTGCACTGCTATAGTGCTTTCCTGGCATGTATAGAACTCTGACTTTGATATCCAGTACTACATAAAGTCAAGCATGATGGTGCATGCATGTAATTCCAGTACTTGGAAATGAAAGCAGATGGATCATGAGTCCAAGGTCATTCTCAGATAAACAGAGAGCTAAGCCTAGTTGTATGCAATCCTTTCTCAAAAGAAAGAAAGAAAGAAAGAAAGAAAGGAAGGAAGGAAGGAAGGAAGAAAGAAAGAAAGAAAGAAAGAAAGAAAGAAAGAAACAGAGGGAGGGAGGGATGGAGGGAGGAAGGAAAGAAGGAAGGAAGCAAGAAAGGAAGGAGGAAGGAAGCAAGAAAGCAAGGAAGGAAGGAAGAAAGGAAGAAGAAAGAAAGAAGGAAAGAAAGAAAGAAAGAAAGAAAGAAAGAAAGAATAAGGAAATCAATGAAAATCAGCTAACTAGAGCTCATGTAAGTTACAGACTCACCATCAGCTCTTCATGACTCTAGAAAGGCTTCTCCTGCCTTTTTGTTGTTCTCTCTGCCCCTGGGGAGGCAATGCGATAGCTTGCTTTCCCAGTAAATCTTTCTTTCTACCCACAGAGCGGTCCCATTTCCTGTTTTGACTGCCCTCACATACACCTACAGAAAAAATAAGAGAGGTCTGATAAGATGCCTATAAAAGGAAGGAAGGGGAAAATATTTCTAATCTTTCAGATTCTAGGACTAAGGATGACCAATTAACAAAATACAGACTACCAGGTAAAAAGAGGATGCAAGTTTAGAGGACTTCATAAAAGATAAGAATGGTTAGACTCACTCGGGGCTATTATGTCATTTTTTTAAAAGGTCAATAAATTGGTTGAAGAAGACATGACAAAAAGAAATGGGTTTGGGCTTCTAGTGGTCATTAAATAGGATAAAGGTAAACATATAGGGAGAAACAATAGAATGTCTGAGTCACATTGATAAGATTCATTTGTACCGATTCCTCTCAGGGCTGTCTTTCTGAGTGTGGTGCTAAGGGTAGATCTGGTTCAGAATAGGGAAAGGGACTTCTCCAGAAAAGAGAAATTGGACATGTTCCTTGTAAACAGACAGGCAGGAAGAGCTCTCTTTCAGTATTTGTTCTATTCTGATTGTCTTCCATAACCCTTTTACCAAAGTAGTGTATTTTCATGGACTGATCTTTACACTCAGGTCTTCATCACCCTGAATGACGGTACATAAGGTTTCACATGTGAGGAAAAACTCATCCATATACTAGAAGCCATAATCAGCATCCAGCAAAGAATTGGAACCTTAAGGTTACACATAAGCTGTTTTCACTGGTAACATCACACCCCATATTTCAACACATCTTAACACGGTCTATAGACAGGATCCAACACAGGATTTAATTTTGTCCTTTCTATTATCTCCAGGGAGAGATTATTTATATCTTTAATATTCTCTAATAGCTCCCTGAAATGAAGTCTAAATATTTCATATATATACATATATATATATGTATGTATATATACTAATATACCCTTTAATTATTGATAAAAATCTGTCCAGGCATTTTCTTCAAATCTTATAGAAGTCTGAATCGTCACTGTCCATCCCCATCCCACTCAGCACAGAACCTTATTAAAATATCCCACAGAGTAGTGAGTGGACAGTTTATGGCATCCTCCAAGGTTTTTTCTAAAAAAAAATTATTGTGAATATGAAGCCAATACCCAAAACTTCACACTCTTCACCACAATTCTTTCTAAGAGGAGCCTCAGTGAATTTCCTAAGCAGGAAATTAATGCAACAAAAAAATGACTCAGGCACGGTTTCCTTCAGTACTTTGTGCAATTTGGAAATTCACTATGCTGTGGTAAGCCTGTATTTGACTACTCAATTTTACTGTCTTTATAATATCTGCATAATAAACCTCATTGCTTAGCATAATCAGGATAGCATCCATCCTGGGGATGTTGAACAAAATGTGTGTAGACACACAATCTTAGGGCCTTGGTGAAGGAGGAATTCCCTTTCCTAGCCTTTTCCCACTGTGTGGAGGGCAAGCAGCCAGGGACACAGGTGTGCAACTCATTAAAAACAGAATTAAGCCCAACAGGCTAGGTAGCAGCCACATGAAGAACGTTCTGCAAAGTAAGGGCACTCTAGGGCTTTGACCTTGGGTAGAGAGGCAGGAGGTAGAGCTGCTGAGTCCCTTGTTTACTGTTCTCCATTGTTACAGACTCAATGAGGAGAGCCACAGAACTGTTTTCTCTAGCAGCTGCCGCAGCAGACTCTAAAATATGACTGCAATTATTAATGCGTTAAAGTAAATATCTGCTAAATATGTGTGGAACAGAAAAAAACGGCCTCCGTGATAAAAGCACCAATGAAATTAAAGTGAAGGGATCAGAAAAGCCATCTCCAAATATTCAGCTTCACTGTGAGAGTGACTCGGTTAACAATTCTTCCAAAAGGGCTTTCACTGAGTAGAAATGGGATATGTAGACCCCTTTGCCTGGCTTCTTCTCTTTATTATGCCAAGAGGAGAGTAATTCTTCTCTACGTAACAAACCTAAATTTCAAATTTTCTAGCCACTGTCCTCCAATTCATTGCCCCTGAAAGTACAACCCCCTTTCTCTTTGTCAAGCCATCTCTCTGCAAATATATTATCTTTATAAAATGGAAGACAAGCTCCTAGGCCTCAACTTAGAGCGCCTTATGTGTGAAGCCAAACATAAAATGTGCGTGCCCTTTCCCTAGCTAAAGTATCTTTTTCCAGTCTCATACATTTTAACATCTGAATCTAAATATCCTGCACGCTGCAGAACACCAATATTCCAAAGAAATATACCAAAATATGTGAACCTAACAAAAATATTATTTCCTCTTAAGCTGGGGTGATGTCTCAGTGAATGAAGTATTTTCTGTCAAAGCATGAGGACCTGAATTTGGACACCCAACACTGCATGAAATTCAGGCATGGTAGTACACAGCTGCAACCTCAGCCCTAAAGCATAAGACAGGAGGATACCTGGGGTGGATCCCAGAAACTCACTAAACAGGCAGTCTCTGAAAGAGCAAGTTCAGATTCACTGAGAAGCTTTGTCAAAATATGAGGTAGAAAAGTAATTGAGAAAGACACTCAACTTGATCCTGTAGTCTCTACATGCAACCACCTGGACAAATACCACTGCATATATTCATACACCACAAACACACACACACACACACACACACACACACACAGAGAGAGAGAGAGAGAGAGAGAGAGAGAGAGAGAATATGAGAACAGATTTATGTCTCAGTTACTTTTATGAAAAAAGTTTTTTGGAATTTTCTTTTAATTTGTCTGCATTCCTTGAAACACACTATCACAATATCTAACAAATTCCAGTATTTCAAACGGAATAAAATGTTCCCTTGCCAAGAATTACTTTACCCAAAATGACACTTGCAAGGGGACTATAACTGTTACAAAGGACAAAATCACCCTGACTCTAAGATCTACAAGTACTTCAAAGTCCAGGAGGAAGGGGGCACTTTTCTTTTTTAGAGCAATGTCAGCATGATTATGAGAAACCTAGTATAGGAAATTAGATGGAAAAGGAGGCTAGGATCAGATTGTAAACTAGACAGTGTTTTCCTGAGGCCAGCACACCCTGGAAGAGAATGCTCAAGACAAGGGTTGTGTGGGCTCAGATGAGAGTAAGCACAATTCAGTGACCTAGGGACAGTAGGTAATTGTAACCAATGTTTGGTTAATAAGCATTTGGTCTTGACTGAGACGGAACAGAATAGCTCACCAATTATTTATGAGGTACAGAAAGGGAGTTTGGGGGCTGTGCCAGCCTTCCATGGATAAACAATGGGGCATCCATGAGTTTGTTTAATAATAAAAGGAACGGTGGTTCTTTGTACTAAACTCTTTCCAGGAAAAATGAAGGACAGCTAGAATTTCCTAAGCATCATTTACAAGAGTAATAGAAACATTTCTTTGAAACTAGATCATCTCAGAAAAGCTCAACTTTTAATGGTGTCTTTCCAGGGTTTGAATGTAGAATTATGGCTCTTGGGTTATTAGATATTTGGGGTTTTTTTATTCATAGAACTTTTCTATACTGCCATTAGAATATATCATAACAGGGAAACCCTCGATTTAAATACTATACTGTAAAAAGTCACGGGCATGGTGAAGAAACTTCTCACTTTTTGTCCCATTAGCAAGCATTTTAGTCAGTCGACAATGGATAAACTGTTTAGTATTTAGATTTTTATAAAGATAAACTCAACCCCCGCTGAGTTTCCATTACCATTTTTTAAATTCGAAAGACTATGCCTCTAGTTCCAGCACTCTAGAAATGGAGGTAAGAGGATCAGGGGTTTAAATCCAGCTACCCTATCCACAAAGCAAGTTAGACGTCAACCTGGGCCACATGAGACACTATCCATATAAATAAACAGACAAAAAACACCAACTTTCTACAAAAAAACACCCCTAGAATAAAATTACAGTATATACAAGAACAGGATTTTTGTCAAGAAAAAGCATCCTTCTTCTACTGTAGCCATATTTTCATCTGAATTGTTACAAGAGTTATACCAAGAGAAATTTCTTAGCTGTGGGGTGAAAAATACTCAGGTATCTTTAGAAAACTTCTATTAGAAAACACCAGAGGCAAAGGGGCACAGAGAACAACATAAAAAATTAAAGTGATAAAAAATTAATTATACCTTAATCCTTAAAGCACTTTACAACCTATACACATAATGTACTGGGCCGACATAATAAGCAGTATACGTTTAGATAATCCATTTTTAAATATTGCTTCTAAGCCATAATCTCCCTCAATTATGGAGCAAGAATAAAGCATCGTTGAGCATGTCACAAAGGGAGGGTAGCCTGGCTGGGTTGCATTTGAAGAAAGCTGGCCCCCAAGTAAACACTGTGGAAGTGCTCTCCTGCTTCTCCGCCTACCCTCTGATTTCTCATTCTGCTTCCTCCACACACAACCCAGAATTCTTTCAAAGAAACCACAGCTCTTATTTATTGAGTTACCAGAGTGTTAATCACATCTAATGGTTTTAACACAATAGCAGCCAACCTTTAAATGTGTTCCTTTCAAATGATTAATGCTTGGCTTCCACTTGGGCTTCTTCTCCTTTTCTACAATTCTCCCATGATTCCAGGAAGCCCCCCCTCCTTCTCTGCTAAAATCAGCATCTCTCATTTCAACAAGCTTGTGCTGGAGGGATACTGAGGGAGGAACAGCAACGGTACAAAGGCTGTGAACTCTAAAAGGGCAACTTGATCCCTTAGATACCATCTAACATAGTGCTGGACCACAGTAGGTACTCAGGCCTGACCACAGTAGGCACTCAAGCACTATTTATGAAGTGCAAGGTTGGAAAGATAGAAGAAGACAGAAATGAAAGAAATCATATTATTCCTAGTAAGAGGAATAACAGGTTCCCTCGCCTTCTTGGAGCACACTGAATATATACCAAGAGTAAAACAAAAACAGAACCTTAGTCAGGAAGGTTCATTACATTCCTCTCTTTCCCTCTTGTCCTCTATATACCTGCCTTTCAAAGTTAAAGGTAGATATATATACAGGAGGTGTTACGACACAAGGAAAAGTCTGCTCTGGAAGTTTCTAGTGACAAGTTGGTTTAAGAATTAATTGCTCTCTCTCAGCCAAGTTCAGGATCCATTAGTGCAGTGATGCAGGAAGGGCCTCCTTCTCTAAGCTTAAGTACTAATGTCCATCATCACAGGCTGGGGAAAGCCAAGGAACACAGGCATAAAGGGAGCTGGGGTGCAGTGGTTTGTAACTATAAACACTAGAAACCACCCACAGGTCACTGTTTGATTTTATTTTCCATGCAACATAGTTTTCTGAAAGGGTATGGGGTAATCAGTAATTATTTGGAATACAATGGCCAGAGTTAATTGTTCTCTTCCAACTGTGTCAAAAACAACAGCAACAAGGGAATTGAGGCTGTAAATGAGCCTTGTATGTCAAGGGGCATAAAATAACAGTACTTAGGAGTTATTTTTTCCAACACTTGACCGTTTATTAATGCATTATTCCAACCAAATGTCCTTGGATGATTGGTCTGGTCATTTTGCCAATTTTTTAAAATCTGTTAGCAGTGAAACAAAAGGGTAAGGGCATGCGGTGTCCCAGATTTGTCACTGTGAGTCAGTAAATGAATGAGCTATGCCTGTCAGGCCAACCTAACCTCCACTACCATGGAGAAGCTGCACCAGAGGGGACTGAGGGTGGCAAGACATTCCCCAGACTCAGGCTTGCGAAGCGAGGAATAATTATTATCCTTTGTTAGCACTATGTGAATTGCTCAGGATAAAACATTCAGTCTTCCCAGGAGCAACACAGTTAAATCATGATGCTCCTTGTATTTTTCTTGTTGCATAAATTAACTATTAATGCAAAAAAGAAGAATATAAAATCCTTAGTAGGAATAAATATGTGTCATTACAGATAATGGCCTGTCCAGAAATATCAAGTGTGTTTTTATGTGTGTGTGTGTGTGTGTGTGTGTGTGTGTATGTTTGTATGTATGTATGTATACACACACACGGACACACACCACCAACAACCACCATGACCATCACTACCACCACCTTGTAATCATGTCATGACCATCTAGCAACCCAGGCTACAAACACAAGATATAAATATAATCCATGTCTTTCTAATACCCTTTTGTAAAAACTTTTCCAATCCTGATATCAGGACATCAGTAAAACTATTTCACGTTCTAGCACTTTTTGGCTGAGAACTTTAAATAATTGATTTAAGAAATATACTCACATAGTAAGTATTAATTTTCTGCTAACATCTTGTACTTTGCTAATTGAAGACATCTTTCTACTTCTACAGGCAGTATCTTGTCCTGAAATGTCCAGCACTTAGGTCATATAGGTTGAAATGGTGAATGATAGAGTTGGGATATATAGCAGGAAGAATAGGTAGGCTGAAAACAAGGAGAAATCTATGCCTGTTCCTCTTAGCAAACGTTCAGCTATCTGTGGCTCAAATAGATCTCTTCCCGTGTGCCATGCTGAATCTTAAAACTTTATTCTAGGAAGGCTGAAGAGGAGAAGGAAGTAAAAGCATACACACACACACACACACACACACACACACACATATATATATATATATATATATATATATATATATATATATATATCCATCCCCCGAGAACGCACATTTTACACATCTCCAAGAATAAAAGTGAGCCCATGATGATGGAAGCATGCCAAAAGAATTAAATCCAACTCTACATTATAAATCGTTCCAATAATAAACCGAAGATGCCTCACAACAAGTGAGGGTTGCTTATCAAAAGCTCAAATTCCAGATCTGAGCTACTATTATGGGAGTCATTTTTCACACATCTGTATTTGAGATTAAATTAGAACTGATGAGATTTAAGATTTTCCCTTGATTGCACTAGTAACACTTCAAATGCTCAGGGCCCAGATCTGAGGAATGGCTGCCAGATTGGACAGTGCAGATAGGAAACATTACCTATATCAAAAAAAATCTGTTAATGTTATTTTAGTATATAGGGATTTTCCTAGTGCAGCTTTGAAATGTGGGTACTTTGCAAAGTATGGAATATATAATGTCCCAATCCATGAAAAGTTAAATCATGTACAAAAATGTTATTTTTGAGCTATTCAGGGAGTAAAAAGTGCCACATAGAAATAAAAGTTCAAATAACAAATATTTCTTAAAATTAGAAACTACCCAAAATGGCATATTTCATTTGCACAACCATAGACTAAATGGTAGGTACTTAGAGAAGAGACTATGGGGCTGGAGAGATGGCTTATCCAATAAAGTGCTCTCCAGTACCTACACACACCTGTAGGTTGGCACTCATGAGGCAGAGATGAAGATCCTTAGTACTTGCAAGCCAGCCAGTCTAATAGAATCAATGAGCTACTAGTTCAGTGGGAGACCCTGTCTTAGAGCAATGGAGGATACTGGGATACTGGTGTTAACTTCTGACCTACAACACACACAGGCATCTCTCCCTCTCTCTCTCTCTCTCTCTCTCTCTCTCTCTCTCTCTCTCTCTCTCTCTCTCTCACACACACACACACACACACACACACACACACATACACAGAGAGACAGAGACAGAGACAGAGAAGGCAAACAGGCAGACAGACAACAGACAGACAGATAAGCAACAGACAGAAAGAGCAGAAGGAGGGAGAGAGAAGAAGAAAGGGGAGGGGAAGAGAGGGAGATAAGAGAAGAGGAGGAAAAGAGAGCAAAGGGACTGAAGGGGAGAGAAGGAGAGGTAGAAGACAAGACAACAGAAGAGGGAAGGGGGAAGGAGAGCAGGTAGGGGGAAGGAAGAACAGAGGATGATGGATAGAAACTACAATGGGCTCAGTGCAAATAGATTGATTCATTTTTATCACACTGCACCAAACTCAACTCCAAACCATAAAACAAACAAACAAATAAATCTCAATACTAAACCAGGTACTCTGAACCTGATAGAACGAAAAAGAGGCATAGCTGTGTACTCATACACACAGGAAAAGCCTTTCTGAAAAGAACACATTAGTATTAGCACTCATATCTACAATTAAGAAATGAGACTTCATGAAACTGAAAAGCTTCTGATCAGCAAAGGACACTGTCTTTTGAACAAAGCATTAGGCTATACAATGGAAAAAGATTTTTACCAACTATACATATGATATTTGGGTTAATATCCAAATATATAAAGAAATCAAAATTAACTAGATATCAAGAAATAAATAACCCCCAAAATGGGGTATAAATCTAAACAAAGAATTCTCAAAAGAGAAAATTCAAATGGCTAAAGAAAAGCTTAAAGAAATATTCAGCATCCTTAGCCATCAGAGGAATGCAAATGAAAACTACTGTTGGATTTCATCTTACATCCCTCGGAATACTTGAGATCAATAAAACAAGTGACAGCTTATGCAGGAAAGGATGTGGAATACAGGGAACATTTATCCACTGCTGGTGGAAGTACAAACTTGCAAAGCCACTATGGAAATCAGTGTGACAAATCCTCAGGAAGATAGGACTCAATCTACCCCAAGATCTAGCTATATCATTCTTGTACATAGACTCAAAAGTCACTTTATCCTACCCTAGAGACATTTGCTCAGCCATGCCCATTGCTGCTGTGTTCATGATATCCAGAAATTGAAGATAACCTAGATATCCCTGGCAAGAAGAATAGGGAAAGTGTGGTACATTTACACAATGGAGTATTTCTTAGCCATTAAAAAAATGAAATCATTAAGTTCTAAGGTAAATATATGGAGCTAGACAAAATCCTTCACAGTGGGGTAACCCAGGCCCAGAAAGACAATTATGATCCTTGCTTCGCTCAGCAATCATCAGAGAAGCTTTGCCCTGCAGTAGATGGGAAGAAATACTGGAATTCACTGCAAGACACAATGCAGCCAGTCAGAGACCTTGGAACACTTGGCACTAAATGGCATGTCTCTTTCAAATCCCTCCTTTTCAGACTCAGGGAACCTCAGGAAGAGGAGACAGAAAGAGTGTAAAAGCCAGATGGGATGGGATGGGATGGAGGACAGCAAGAAAACAAGGCCGTCTAAATCAACATGACGATAGCTCATATGAATTTACAGATATTAAGGCAGCACATGCAGGGCCTGCATGAGTGTATACCAGGTCATCTGTGCATATGTCAGGGTTTTCAGTTTAGTGTTTTTGTGGGACTCCTGAGTGTGTAAATGTGTGGGTCTCTGATTCCTGAATTCTTTCCTTTCTGTTTTACATGTGATATCCAATTTTGATGGTTTACTCTTTGTTTTAGCTCATTTTTTTATTGTTTTATTGTTATCTCTTAACAGCCTGTTTGTTTTCTAGTGGAAGTCAGAAAGGGAGCGGATTGGGATCGAATGGGAGATGGGAAGGAACAGGGAAGGGGAACCATAATCAAGATATATTACGTAAGAAAAAAAATCCTGAAAAGCCTTGGAGAAAATACAACATACTTCATGTTAAAAGTCTTGGAAAGATCAGGAATTCAAGGCACATACTTAAACATAATTAAAGCAATATACAACAAACCAACAGCCAACATTAAATTAAATGAGGAGAAACTTGAAACAATCCCACTAAAATCAGGGACAAGGCAAGGCTCCCCACTCTCTCCCTATTTATTCTATGTAGTACTTGAAGTTCTAGCAAGAGCAATTAGACAACAAAAGGAAGGCAAAGGGATACAAATCGGAAAGGAGGAGGTCAAGGTATCACAATTTGAAGATGATATGATAGTATGCATAAGTGACCTCAAAAGTCTATCAGCAAACTTCTATACCTGCTAGCCAACTTTAGTAAAGTGTCCGGGTATAAAATTAACTGAAACAAATCAGTAGCCTTCCTCTACTCAAAGGATAAATGGGCTGAGAAAGAAATTAGGAAACAATACTCTTCACAATAATCACAAATAATATAAAATACCTTGGCATAACACTAACCAAGAAAGTGAAAGATCTATATGACAAGAAATTCATGTCTCTGAAGGAAGAAATTGGAGAAGATCTCAGAAGATGGAAAGATCTCATATGATCATGGATTGGCAGGATTAATATAGTAAAAATGTCCATTTTACCAAAAGCAATCTACAGATTCAATGCAATCGCCATCAAAATTACAACTCAATTCTTCACAGAGATAGAAAGAGCAATTGTCGATTTCATCTGGAATAACAAAAAACCTAGGGTAGCAAAAACAATTCTCAACAATAAAAGAACTTCTGGGGAAATCACCATCCCCAAGTTCAAGCAGTATTACAGAACAACACTGATAAAAAAAAAAAAAACCTCATGGTATTTGTACAGAGACAGACAAGTAGATCAGTGGAATAGAATTGAAGACCCAGAAATGAACCTACACACCTATGGTCACTTGATCTTTGACAAAGAAGCCAAATATATACAGTGGGGAAAAAACAGTATTATCAACAAATGTTGTTGATCTAACTGGCAGTCTGCATGTAGAAGAATGTAAATAGATCCACATTTATCACCTTGCACAAAGTTCAAGTCCAAGTGGATCAGGGCCTCCACATAAAACCAGATACACCTAATCTAATAGAAGGGAAAATGGGAAAGAGACTCAAACACATCGGCACAGGGTAATTTCCCTAAACAGAATACCTGGCTCAGGCTCCAAGATCAACAATCAACAAATGAGACCTCATGAAACTGAAAAGCTTCTGTAAGGCAAAGAACACTGTCAATAGGACAAAACAGCAACCTACAGATTGGGAAAAGATCTTTACCAATCCTACATCTGATAGAGGGCCATTATCCAAATTATACAAAGAACTCAAGAAGTTAGACTCCAGAGAGACAAATAACCCTATTAAAAAATGGAGTACAGAGCTAAACAAAGAATTCTCAGTTGAGGAATATTGAATGGCCAAGAAGCACCTAAAGAAATGTTCAACATCCTTAGTCATCAGGAAAATTGAAATCAAAATGACCCTGAGATTCCACCTTACACCAATCAGAATAGCTAAGATAAAAAAAAAACTCAGGTGATAGCAGATACCTGTGAGGATGTGTAGAAAAAAATAACACTCCTCCATTGCCGGTGGGATTGCAAGCTCATACAACCCCTCTGGAAATCAGTCCAGCGGTTCCTCAGAATATTGGAAATAGTTCTACCTGAGGACCCAGCTATACCACTCCTGGGCATATACCCAAAAGACATACAACAAGAACACATGATCCACTATTTCATAGCAACCTTATTTATAATAGCCAGAAGCTTGAAACAACCCAGATGTCCTTCAAATGAAGAATGGATACAGAAAATGTGGTACACTTACACAATGGAATACTACTCAGCTATTAAAAGTGAGAACTTCATGCATCCTGTAGACCAATGGATAGAACTAGAAAATATCATCCTGAGTGATGTAACCCAGACCCAAAAGGACATACAGGCTATGTACTCACTGATAAGTGGATATTAAACCAAAGTTCAGAATACCCATGATACTACTCACAGACTGTATGAAGTGTAACAAGAAGGAAGGCCAAAGTCTGGATGCTTCAAACCCACTTAGAAGGGGGAACAAAATAATCATAGGAGGCAGAGGGTGGGACCTGAGTGTGAGCGGGAGAAGGAGAGGGGGAAGGGCCAGGTATGGGAATAGACAGAAGTCCAGAGGGCCAGGAGAATGAATAGAAATAAGTAGCAATTGTGGGTGGGGAATGGGGGGAACTATTAGAAAGTCCCAGATGCCAGGACCCAGTGGGGATGACATAAAAAGAAATAAATTTTTAAATTGCATTTTTATTTACATTTTAAAGGTTATCCCATTTCCCAGAAACCCACTATCCCATCCCTGACCCTGCTTCTGTGAGGGTACTCCCTCCCTCACTCACCCACGCACTCCTTCCCACCTCCCAGCCCTGACAGTCCCCTACACTGGGTCATCAAGCCTTGTCAGGACCAAGGGCCTCTCCTCCCATAGATGCCTGATAAGGCCATCCTCTGTTATATATGCTGATGAACACAAGTCCATTCCTGTGTTCACTTGAGATAGTGGTTTAGTCCCTGGGAGCTCCGGGGGGTCTGGTTGGTCAATATTCTGTTCTTCTTATAGGGTTGCAAACCCTTTCAGCTGCCTCGGCCCTTTCTCTAACTCTTCTACTGGGGATCCTGTTCTCAGTTCAATGGTTGGCTGTGAGCATCTGCCTCTATATTTATAAGGCTCTGGCAGAGCCTCTCAGCAGACAGCTATATCAGGTCTTGTCAGCATGCACTTTTTGGCATCCGCAATATTGTCTGGGCATCCCCATGTGGGGCAGTCTCTGGATGGCCTTTCCTTCAGGCTCTGTTCCACAGAGTCTCCATATTTCCTCCCATGAGTATTTTTGTCCCCCCTTCTAAGAAGGTGAGCAGCATCCACACTTTGGTCTTCTTTCTTCCTGAGCTTTATGTGGTTTGTGAATTGTATCTTGGGTATTCCGAGCTTTCCTGCTAATATCCACTTATCAGTGAGTGCATACCATGTGTGTTCTAGTTTGTGTTTGCAAAATAAATTTTAAAACAAGAAAAAGAAAGAAAAACATCTATTTTCAATCATAAGAAAAATATTCATTGAAAAGGCATAAAGAGCTTATAAAATGAGGGCAACTTGGTAAAAGTTATGAGGTCCAAATTTCAGCTCTTTTTGAAAGGGGTGGGGGCATCCTAAGAATTATCTCTTCTTAAACAAAATGAGTTTCATCAACAGGGCAATACTCACTCCCAATGGGATGTTCAACTGAAACCATATGTCAGTAGCACTTAGGAAGAGCAGCAGCTACAGGCAAGTGATGGAAAAACATGACCTCTCAGGATCTGTTCTCTGCTTAAAACTCTGGCTTTTCTTCCTTCCCCCTCTCACCTGCTCTGATCCCACTTGGCAGATGACTAAGGAGCCAACAGTCCATTCAACAGTACTCTGTAAGTCAGATGTTTTACTGTCCTTGGCCCCCTTGCTGTCTCCAGGCAAGATATCATGATGGCTGCCCTCACAAGGCTGGCAGTGTGGGGGAACTCATGATGCACTTGGCTATTTTTATGTGATATATTTGTTTGGCTTTCAGAAAAACAACTTAATTCATTGCAATTCCCCTTCTTTCTTGTATAAAATGCATCACATTTGCCAACCTTTTTTAAACATTAAGTATGTAGTTGGAAGCACACAGAGAGCTTAGAGTACAATGTATAATATAGCGTAAGTTATCTTTGTCAATCTGGAACTTTAACTGGTTGGTTCAAACAAACGACTGTAGAGTAATTGTTTATATACATTTAATCAATTATTGGATGTCTCCATTTTCTTAGAAAATAACACTGAATTAAGAATTTACCTAGGAGGTCACAGTTCTTACTAAAATGCCTTGCAATGCTGTCCCATGAAAAATATTTATCTATACCTACTATTCTTATCTGGCCATGATAAACACAAAGTCATTGCCATCAAAGAAGGAGCAAAAGCTATAAGAAAGAAATTATCTCTTCTTTCTCTGGGAAAGTCAGTCAAGGAGATTCTCACTATAGGAATAATATTTAGGCAACCTTTACCTATCAACAACTTATGTATTATTTAAAGAGTTTTAAAAAAAACAAAGTAAACTGTTAGGTCTTAGCTGAAAAGATGCAAAGAGACCTACAAACTACATAAAGATTTAAAATATAAGTGAATGGTTAAACTGAGAACCCCATTTGAAAATCAACAAGAAGTGCTAAAGTCTATGAACAGAGAGGATGGATTAATGGCTGTCATAAGCTTTCATAAACATAGATACCATTGACTGGGGCAAACAGAAGATAAGAGAGGATAAGAGTATGGGGATGGAAAGAGAAATGTCCAACAGTAATTTCCAAACTGACATGAAGCATGTTAATCTAATACATCACGTGTGGCCTGAAGGAAAGGTCTTGAGCATTAGTCCTGAAGCTATAACATAAAATTCACACGTGTAAAAACAAAACGTTAACATGACGTGGTGTAAATGGCAGTTAAGTGTGGGCTAAGACAGAAATTTGATCATTAAGAGATTTGGGGAGAAGAGCAAAGACTAGATGTATTAATTAGGAAATTTTACTTTTTTCCATGGGTATGTTGACATTTGGGGTCTACTAATATTTCAGAGGCTGCCCCTCATTTGTCTAGCCACTTCCTATAGATATTAAAAGATTGTTCTAGAAGTCGGCCATTCTCATGAAAACCAATCAACCCAAAGTCTATATTCCCTATAAACCTATTTCAATTAATACTTATTTTAGTCCTGGCAATTATTAATCTAGAGTGTTCTGGTCACCTCAGGTCCAGCAGTAGTAGACAACTAGAATTTGCTGCTGTTGTACTGCAGAACCTGATTCGCCAACTTCAGAAAACACAGTAGTAATACTTAGAAATACTTTCCTCTCACTAGCACGTCCAGATTGATCTTCACTATTACATAGCATGGCATGGCATGATTGCTCCTCTGTAGATTTAATGCCTGTCATTTCTGGATCCATTGTCTTGGTCACCCAAAGGTTACATAAAATCTTCATGGATAGCAAGGCTATAATTTGGACATGGGGGTGACTGTAGTTAGGAATGAAGGAGTTGAAGATACAAAAGATATTACAAATAAACATACCTGGTATTTCTTTACTATGTGTACGTTAAAGCGCAATGTGTAATAATCACATCTACACCTTAAAACACAAACACTGAGTACAATGAAAAAATAGCGGTGTGTGCATGTATGGATATCAACACAAGAATAATATGGGACGAAGACATGAAAGATCGAGGCTGCAGCTTCTTGATAAAACAGAGAAATCTTTGTGAATCAATTGCCACTCAGGAAGTATAAGAAAGATTGAACTATATGTTACAAGAAATAAATCAAACGTGGACCTAGACTCCAAAGTTGGGTGGAATGTCACAGGATTGTCAAGAGAAGAAATTAGCAGATACATATCTGATATGTATTTACTGTAGGGATAAGTAATTCGAAGTTTAGATTAAACCCCTGAAGATTCAATCTAATGATGTTTGTACATTAAATAAAATGTAACCCAGGAAAAGTTTGCCAAGAAAACAGCATTATGAGAGGAAAATTCCAGCCTAACTATGGCGGACAGTGAGAAAGAATGAAGAAAATGGAGTTCTACACAATACAGTGGCAGATGGAGATAAGGTGGCAGATGCTATTGTCTTAGTAGAATATGATAAACATATAATTATATAGAAAGAGATGAAGGCAAAGAGTAGTACCTGTGTTTTAGAAAACAAACATTATAGAAAATGGGGTTCATAGTGTTGCAAAGAAAATATCAAATGAGCAGAGGCTCAACTCTAAAAGAATTTATGAGTCTATTAGAGCCTCTATGGCTCCAAACAGACTTCTCTGAATGTCATGCCAAGAACAAAAGGGAATATTTGTTGACATCTTTAATTCAAATAAAACCACAAACTGCTCATTTATAATGTGGCTATAATCTGTGTTTAGGGGGTGACCATAGTTAGTAATGAAGGAGCTGAACTTGTAGAAAACACAGAAGACATTACCAAGTCACTAGATAGTTATCTGGTTTTTATTTATCATGTGGGGGCGATGTGATGTGCAAATTAAAGCTCACCAGAAACCTCACCCAGAATATCATAGAGATGTATTTAGCTTAGAGGACATTTTGTTTTTAATTCTTTGAAAGGGAAAAACAAGGTTCTTATAGAGATTAGCTTTCTCTTCCATTAGACAGAGCAAAAAAGGCCAACTACATCATGAGGTAGGAGGAAGGTTGTAGTGTTAAGTGGACTGCTTGGGGGTTCTTCATTAAGAAAGTGAGAGTTAAACAAATACTCAGAGCAGGTGAGAGTGCGAGCCTCCTGGGGAGGGGAGGATGTACTTTGTAGGTGCCAGGCACTTTGCTGAATGCGTTTTAGGCATGATCACACTTGTTACCATTATTAACCACTCAGCAGATGAGGAGCAAGGGCAAAGAGAGGGCAATTATCTTTGCCAAGCACAGCCAGTACGAATAATAGTCTGGATGTAAAATGAAGTTGTCTTACTGTGAAAACTCATATGCATTAAAACTCCTGAGCTCTCCATAAACCGGAGCTTGAATTTTACCCTCACTCGGTCCTCATACCTGAGAGGAAGAACCCCTGAAAGAAAGTGCCTTGGAAATGACAGCGAGTGCTTGAAGTGCAGATAGACTTGTTATTTCTATATTAATTTATCACCTTTATCACAGGCAATGAAAAGAAAGTCCTGAGCAACAACGGTAAAGGAGCCCTAGTCTCAAGCTGTGACATTTGATGTACAATAACAACACCTCCATGAACTCCATGAACGTGGCTCATAGTGACCCTGGAGCCTACGGAGATCAGTCTGACTGACACATTGTGTGTGTGTGTGTGTGTGTGTGTGTGTGTGTGTGTGTGTGTGTGTGTGTGTGTGTCTGTGTCTGTGTGTCTGTGTCTGTGTCTGTGTCTGTGTCTGTGTCTGTGTCTGTGTCTGTGTATGTATGTCTGTGGGGTTGGAGGGATGCACTAAAGTCCATATATTTTATTCAGATTTCCTTAGTTCTTACCTTACTAATAGTCTTTTCTTGTTCCAGTGTTGCACTCAAATGCCATTTTACATTTAGTTGTTATATCTCATAAGCCCCGTCTGTCTATGACAGTTTCCCTTATTTCCTTTGTTTGGCAGTAGCTTTGTGATGGAATCTGTCTGATGTTTTCCTCATGATGAGATTGGAATTGTGGGTTTGAAGAGAGGGTTCACAGAGCTGTCATTTCTGTTGTCTCATATCAGTGTTTTCTCCTTTAAAGTCCCTGCTCTCTCCCTGTTTATAAAATACTATTGAAAAAAGGGACTCTATCTGTAGTTCACACCTAAAAAGAACAAAAGCACTGACACTACTTCATGTCCTTAATGAGAGAGTACCTACATAAACTCTCTGGAATTCTTTCCAGGAGATTCTCTCTCTCTCTTTCTCTCTGTCTCTCTGTCTCTCTCTCTCTGTCTCTCTGTCTCTCTCTGTCTCTCTCTGTCTCTCTCTCTCTCTCTCTCTCTCTCTCAATGTGGGAGGCAAAGGTTGATGCTATTTATCTTCTGAGTCACTCTGCACCATACTTTTAGAGGCAGGGACTCTCACTGAACCTGGATTTCCCCAGGTCAGTTAGGCAGGCTGACCAATGAGCTTAAGGAATACCCCTACCTCTATCTTCTCCTTCTTCCCCAACTAAAGCCTACACTACCTCCTCCCCCAACCCAGAGCACTGAGGCTACGAATGCATGCCACCACTCAGAACTCAGGTCTTCCTGCTTTCATAGCAAGCATTTTGCTGACTGAACAACTTCCCAACCCCTTCATTATAAACATTTAATACACTCAATTTATTTTTGGTTCTCAAAGACTTCCAAATTTTGATTTTTTAAATACCATCATCCTCCATATGAATACAACTAAAACAAATGATGTGATTAGAAACCCATCATTAAATGGAGAAAATAAAAGAAATTATGGAGATTCATGGTGAAAGAATTATCATCCAAGGGGAAGAATTTTATTATAAGCTTTCTCAGAAATGAGGCAGACAGCCCCTTTTAGATGAGCTTGGCTCTGGTCATCTTTCTCTCAACCCAACTGATTCAGTTCAAGGTTTTTAGAGAAGGTTACACAATTATCTTTCACTCTCACTAAACCTATTTCCCATGCTGAGATGTCAGAAACACCAGATCCTGGTTTTCAGTTTTGAAAAGCGATATCTCCAGAGAGCTTTGACACCTTACACACTTTGACATGAGCATCAGGACAAAGAACATCTATAGCACATAATTCTCTCTTTGGATTAGTGTAGCATAGGGTAGCAATAGTTAACACAACTATAATAACCTAGAAGAAAAGTACAATTAAATTGGGTGTTGGTGGGCAGAAGAGATCATCCTCTCAATTTCAGGACAGCATGAGGTAGTGGCTGACCTTGTTTCTGGGTACAACTGCAAATCCAGGCCTCTATCCAAAGAGCAAAATGAAGAAATAGACGACAGAGACTGCCTCTGTAGGCTTTCCAGCTGCCTGGAGGCAGGAACAAAAAACATAGTGGGAAACTTCATCTGTCTACTCAATTGCAACAGTTTCGCCAACCTTTGCAAGGTCCACCCATGCTTCAAAAACTCATTTGGGGAGACCCCAAAACTTCTGGTGACAGACTCATTGTTTTTCAGAGTAAATCTGAGTGCCAGTGGCCTCCTAGATTTCTCACCATACAGAAAAATTGAAAGCAAGATATAAACAGAAGAAAAGTGCCAATGACTTTCTTCTGAGACAGGGTCACATATCTGCAAAGGTGGTCTTGAACACTCTATGTAATCACAGATGGACTTAAACTCCAATCTTTTTCTACCTCTCCCTCCTAAATGCTAGGATTTCAGGCTTACAATACCATATCTGGTTTTCTGTAGTACTTAGGATAAGCCTTCTTTTTACAGACTTAACAAAAACATTTTTTATGGAACACAAAATATAAACAACCCCCAAACCCAAGTATATAAAATTTTAAATCACAGGTTTACCCTAAAGATGAAAATCCACTTGCAGAGAGGATAGAGAAAAGGAAAAATTGGTTCCTAAAGAATCTTCATCCATAGCTTAGCCCCAGGATGAGCTAGTCAACTGTCCTCTTATAGAGCTGCTTTCAAAAATGCACACAAAAAAAATCTCCAAAAGGTTAACTATACCTGTCAGCACAAAGAATTCATTATTTGGCTCAGACTTAGCCTGTGAGCACATTATCAATGTCTGGGATTCCTTCACTTTCTATATTTCTTTAGGTCATAGGATAATATAAAAGAGAAATCAAAGCAGATATTAACCACGGACTCAAAGTTATTACTCCAGGGTGAGGTGAGTAAAGCTCATGGGAAATTGGTATCAGAATGTTTCATGCCTACTCCAAGGGTCTACAGTGATTTTTTCCTTATTAATGACCACAATATTTGAAACCTGTTTTTCCAAACAAGATCATCTTGATCATTCCTTGATTACAGCCCTCGCCCAAGGAGCCAGCTTGGCTACCCATTATTTGTAGCATTTTGTGTAGGTGTGAAAAACAGCACAGAGAAGAATAAATTCACTGATGATTTACATTAGTGATCATGCCCTTTACCTTAGGAAATTAATTTTCAGCCCTTTGGGCACTCTTCATATCTTTGTAAAATAGTAATATATCGATATTTTAAAAATCATTTTGCTTTTTTCTATGCATGTGTTAATTGATCTTTACTTCACACAATAACAGAACAGGAACACTCCTGTTGCTCTTGTGGTTTTACAAATGAAGGAAATGAGGTCCGGATGACTAAGTAACTTGATTAAATGTACAAAAGTTGTGAGGATTAAGGTTCCAACATTTGTCAGTCTTGCACAAAAATTCATATTCTTAGTCATAAATCAGACTACTTGGCATGACAATCCCTCCACATATAGATTCTAAACATTGGGTAGGAACAAAAGAAAGTTAGAATATGATAATATGAGTGATTGGCTGGAAAGGCATCACTATTAAACATTGGGGCTGCCAGAATCTTAATGTGAGATACCCCAACTCTGCAAGAACTATAGATGATTGACTGACAGCCATCTGACTTGAGCTGATCTACTTCTCAATGTGTCCATTTGTGTTGAGTAGGTCTTAGTTACTGTTCTCCTTTTGTGGTGAAACACTATAAGGCAACTTTTAAAGAATGAATTCAAATAGGGCTTTGCTACAGATTCAGAGGACTAGGCCACGACCATCATGTCAAGAAAGCTTGGAAACAAGCAGGCAGGAAGCCATGATGTTGAGCAGTAGCTGAGAGCTCACATCTTACCCACAAATTTCAGGGAGCGAGAGGGAGAGGAGTGAGGGAGAGGGAGAGAGAGAGAGGAAGAGAGAGACAGAGATACATGCATACATGCACACACACAGAAAAAGAGAGAGAGAGAAAACAGACAGACAGACAGAAAGACAGACAGACAGACTAGGCCTGACATGGGCTTTTAAAATTTCAAAAACCACCACCAATAGCATACCTCCTCCCCCAAACAAAAGCCAGCATGACTTAGAGGTCAGACTCAGTTTATATAGCAATCCTCATAGAAAAATTACCAAGGCTCCAAAGGACTATACCAAATCCTCCAGAAGGCAATCCCTTTAAATGTCCCAAATACTTGACCACTAAGTCCTACCAGTTAAAGGTTCCACACTCCCTCACATATAGCAAAAGTGATAACAACCCAAGTATGTGAGCCTTTGAGTGACCATAGCACTATTTTGAGTTCTGTGCTTAAATTTTCTGTGCACATATTCTTTTTTTTTCTCTTCCCAAAAGGAAACTGAGCTCCATTAACAACTATAACCCACAGTAAATGTCCACTCATGGTGCATATTTCTGAGAGCTGTAAGGCAGAGTAAAAACTGTAACCGAGACTATAAAACAGTATCATTAAACAGAAGTTGGGAGACGCAGATAGTTGGACTTCTACATAAGCTGAAGGGCCTCCTGACAGGTCATCTTATAATGTTTACCAAACAAGTGCACAGGCTAATGAAGGAATGGGAATTCAAACTATCACTCAGTGAAATGAAAAAAAAAAAAAAAACCACAGAGAGAGAGATATGAAGAGTGGTATAGGCTTTTACTATTTGTTTCTGTTTCCTTGTGTTCCAAGAGTTTACTTACAATCTTACCTAAAACTTTAAGTCCTCCTGCTGTTTTGAACTCTGAAAAAATGGATCTTCTCAGTCTTACTCCCAGAATCTGTTCTTGCCCCTTCTCTACTACACCAGACATCAAGGTCTAGTGTCATTCCCAACCCTGAGGAGAATTAACCATCCTTCCCACAGTGCTACCAGGACATCAGCGTAGACATCTACTAAAAACCATTCATGGACAGGACAAGAGGATGACATCAGGAGCCCTGATACAATTCAGAGAAGAAGGTTTCTAAAAAAAAAAAACAAAAACAAAAACAAAAAAAAAAAACAGAGCCTTTGTAGACAGAGAGAAACTGAGCTCCATCCAACGTGTTTTTTAAGAGAAGAAAATAACCAAAAGGAAAGTTGAATGCAGCTAAGGAAATCAGAAAGACAAAAAAGTTAGTCTCGGGGGAAAAGTACAAGTATTATAGTAAGCCGTGATAGGAATACCCACATGGGACCAAACCTGTTTGAGAAACCTCAGTAGTCATTGACTGCCCACAATCATTCCAACAAAATGGTATTTTACTGCCTTAATAATAGAGTTGAGGGGGAACAAAAGACTTTCCTGCCTTTGGGATGTAAAAATGCAAAATATGATGACTTAAATCGGGTTGTTTAAAATATGTCTATGAAAGTGCTTCATGTACTTGATTTGAAATGCCCAGTTTAGTTGCAGAAAATGAAAACATAAATGTACCTTTTACGAAGACAAATACATTGTAGATGCTGTTATATGTAACCCAAGGGTAGGGAAGATATAATGGAGAAGCATAGACTCTTAAGCACTGTATTTAGTCACTGGCTAGATGGGTCCAAAAAAATCAGTGATTTGCCCCTATAGATCTATGAATATTTTTCAATTGAGTATTTTTAAGTCGGGGAGTCAGGCTGTTTGAAATTTTCTTTAAAGCATGTGTCCTAAGCACATGATATATCTTAAAGAGTAAAACCACACAATTTCGCAGAAAGGAAAATTCAAACCTTAGCAATATGTGATGTCCCAATGGATACGGGCACGGAGTGTCTGAACAGGCTGCTGAAATGCAGTGGGGAACGTACAACAGCCAGCGAGGCATGAAATGTGAGAGGAATAACAGAGCGTGGTCGGGTTATAAAAGGCAGCCTTAAATGTTTGCTGATGGGACCGCAAGAGCTAGAGGTTTATCCATAATACACTCCATACACATAAAAGAGAAGGAAAGACGCTGGCACACTGAGGATGAACACTGCTAAAATATGAGGAGAAAGGGAAAGGGGGACAGTGGCGCAACAGTCCAAAATAGAAAGGAAAATGAAGAGGCAATGGTAAGACCCACTTGAGAGCACACAGATGGCAAATCCGAGCATTTGTAAGACTCTAAAGGAGCCAAATGAAACTGTCAACGGGGAATGTTCCCATCTGCCAACACAATGCCGAACAATGGGAAGAGAGGCACGGCTGCCTAAAACAGTCGCCATAGCGATCCCTTAGCCCATGTTCCTCAGTGGACTCAGTCTTGGTATTTATCATAGAGGTCTTTTGTCCTGGAGGCTGGCTGATGGATATACCTGGCTGTTCTATGAGATATGAAATCCAGAGATGAGGAAAAGGACAAGTAACAGAATCCGACAAGATGTTGAAGTCAGCAAAATGGAGAACGTTAAATCCTTGCCTCTTTCTCCATGAGTTCAGGTCCCCATCTTGTCACCTGAGTTTTTGTCAGGTCTTAGCTCCTTCATTAGGATTTCAAGAGACTTAACAATAACTTCTCACCATCCGAAAAGTCCAACAAAGTGGTGAAGTGTAAGATTCAGCCATTTTCAAACCCTGTGGAAACAGACAACATGGAAGGTTGAGTAACCCCAGGAGTCCCACTTGAAAACTGAGGCTCATAAGAGGATTTTAAGATTAAATTTTAAGACCTGATCTCAAAAAAAAAAAAAAAATGATGGTATAAAAATGGAAGCAACTCAAAAAGTTGACTTGCTACAAAATCCTCAATGCCAGTCCAGTCATCTGATGCCTGGAATCCACCACAGCAGCCAACAAAACAGCAGAGGTTTCTTCCATTAGAACTACATACAAAGAGATGAGGAAAATCACAGGATCTAATAGGAAACTTTTACTGCAAATGACACGACAAATGTACCTAATGTGGAAGAACAGGAAGTTCTTCCCAGAGATGAAAAATGAGCCACTATATTCGATTCCCTGCACCTGGTCATTTATCCTCCTTGAAGCAAGAACTCAACATTCCTAGTCTAGTGGCTCTCTCTCTCTCTCTCTCTCTCTCTCTCTCTCTCTCTCTCTCTCTCTCTCTCTCTTCCCACCCACCCCCATTTCTGTCATAAAATAACCTAACAAAGGAAAAGGTGTTTATTACAATTCACAATTTATGGGTAGAATTCATCATGGCAGCGTGAGTTTGAATTGGCCAATCATGTCACACCAACCATGGGGAAGCAGAGAACAGTGTATACCCCCTACTCAGCTACTCGACTTTCGTTGTACAGTGCAGGACCCAAGCCCAAAGACTGGTGCTGCCTACTTACGTGTGAATCCTCTCACTTTTATCAACTCCTTCAATGGAATTAAATCCTCATAAGCACGCCCATCAGTTATAAAGTATCTCATAGGTACGCCTGGAGGTTTAGCTCCTAGCTAGTTTATGATCCTGCCAACTTGACAATTGACACTAACTAGCCATCACGGGTCTGTTGAGATTAGTTTGGTTCAGATCTATGCCTTTAGGTACATTGATCTACAGACTCCATTAAAAAAAACAAATAAAACAAACAAACAAAAAACCAGGCAACTCAACAAAGCTAATTTCATGGAAAATAATCCCATAATCAGGAATTAGTACAGGACAATGAATGGTGAATGCTGTGAAACAAGCAAAAGTAAGCATTTCCCTCATTTTTGAGAAAAGGATCTTACTCTAAGAATTTCAGTGCTATTTTTGCTATTAAAATACCAAGAAAGAGTATGACAAACCCACTTTTTAATGTGTTGATTGGACGATAGATGCCTTAGTGGAAAGCTATTATGGTACATCTACAAAGTGTTTGGAGATTGACATTTGAATCCATACATTGATAAAGCAGTTTGATGTCCTTCATGGGGTTATGCCTCTTCTAGTCAACGTGACTCAGTGAAACAAAGTCTGACTCTCCTACAAGTAAGAGGTAACTCCTTCCAACTGCTTTGAGCTGAGGTATCAGTTTTATCCTCCCTTTGGACTCAAAATGACTCTGCCACAATGGAGACTATGAGTCCAAGTCAGCTTCCCTAGGTTACTAGTTTGTCATTTGCAGGCAATGGGATTTCTACAACCCCGGAACTGTGTGAGCTAATTCTTCTAATGTCTCTCCAACTTTCAATTTAATAGAAGGAATAGCTAGAGACAGGTGATATCTTGGTTTCATTTCCTGTTACTATGATAAAATATTCTGACCAATGGGGCTAGAGAGATTGCTCAGTGGTTAAGAGTACTGCTTGCTGTTAAAGAAGACCTGAGTTCAATTCCTGGCATCCACATAGTTGCTCACAATCATCTGTAACTGCAGTTCCAGAGAGCCAACACCTGACTTCCATGGGCATGTGGTGCATATACTTACATGCAGGCAAAACATCCAAATACAAGATAGATAGATAGATAGATAGATAGATAGATAGATAGATAGATAGATAGATAGATAGATAGATAGATAGATATTTTTTAAAAAAAAATTATCCTGACCAAACAATTTAAGGGAGAAAGCATTTATTTGATTTACAATTCCAGGCTACAGCCCAACTGCAAAGAAATCAAGACAGTGAGAATTTGAAGCAACTAGTAAAATTGCATACACAATGAAGAGCAGAGAGCAATGAATTAGCAGAGGTGTGGTAATTAATACTCCCTGTATTTTATACTGTACAGAAGCCCTTGATTAGAGGATGGTGCCACCCATTATGGAAAATTCTTCTAACCTCAATTAACATAATTAACTTAATTACTTACAAATGTGCCCGCCAGCCAATATAATCTAGACAAGTCTTTCACTGAAACTCACATAGAGTTTCCCTAGAGTGTTCTAATGCATTCTCCTCCTCAAAGTAGAGATATAGAAGAATGTGTTTTTCTTCCCCTGTATATTTAGAATAACTTCCCTTGTTCTTTTGCCATTTTATTCACATTGTTTACCATGATTTCCTATAGGCTAGTAGATGTTGATATTACAATAGGAAACTAGAGCTCTGGCGTAATTCAATTTTAAGGTAATTACAAGAACTTTATCCTCAGTTTTCCCACCTGCTGATTTGACCAATAACACCTTTAAAGCACAATGGTTTCGAGACAGTGCCCAGCTAATACTTAATAAAATATCAGCCACTAAATGGTAGTTTATTAATGTTGTAAAACACCATAACTTAATGGTGGGTCCATATTATCTACTCTTTTACTTTCATCCACCAAGCATTGGGCATAGCAGATACAGCAAAAATTATCTGTGAGAAAATAATGAAATGTATCGATTTAAAAAAAACTGAGGGCATTTCTAGAATTATATAAACTGTTGTGTGCATAGAATTAAGAGTGTGAATGAAAAGATTCAACTGAACAGTATGAACTACCACAGATAGCATGGGCTTACAGCACAGCTCAGCCACAAGGCAACCACAGACTTCTAAAGGAGGAGCTGAACACCCTGCTAAGAAAAGTGTGATCCTTCAGGAAAATGACAGAGCCAGTGCTGTGGGTTAGAAAATCACATTATGAGGAATCTTCTGTCCTCTTTAAAATTCCCAAAATCCAAGCCAGAGATGCTCATTTCTTGACTACTATTGATATGAGTTCTTGTGAGTACATTTTACTAACCTTCATCAAGAGTCACTCCTCATTAGAAGATAACTTGTTAACAATGGAAATAACTTCATCCTTCAATTTCAGATCCCAGTATTTTGAGGCCCAACTATCTCAGTTTAATCTCTGGCTTTCTATTTACATGAATAAGCTTGGAACATTCTTCCATAATGTCAAAAGAGCAGAATTGAAGGAATCTATAGATTTAGTATTATAGAGGCATCATCACAGAGAAGGAATGAGAACATTCTCTTCTGACATCAGTGTTAGTAATTTTTTTTAAATAGGCAACAAAATTTGAAGTTAATGAAAGTTAATTTTTTCATAGAATCTTATATATATGCATTGTGTAAGATTCCAAGTCTTGTGTTTTGGGAAAACTAATTCCAATGTAAAAACACCAAGAATTCTAATTTCTGTAACATCAGTTTTGATCATGATCCTGATTACCTGCCTTACTCTATATTCTTTTAGCAAATGCTACTTAAGCGTTATAATGTAGCAGAGACTGCCCTGAAGGTGAAAGACACAGAAAAGGACAGTGCTCATGGGAAACTTTCATCTTAGAAGGGAAAAGGAAAGAATAATCATGTAAACAACAATAACCTAAGGTTGTCTTCTGTGAGGGAAAGATTAGAGGTAACGTATAGAAGTGCCACAGGTACCTCATTAGGAATTCTCAGCAAAGAGCCTTCCGAATAAGCAGTATTGAGCTGAAACTGGTCAAAAAGAGCCAGACTGGTTTAAGTGAATGTGTTCTGGCCAAGGGAACTGTTAGTGCAAAGTCCAGGGTACAGAGAGACAAGGACAAACCTAGCTTGGTGTTGGCACACACAAAGGAGGAGGCAGCATGTGAATAAGGTGTCTGCAGCTATTACAATGATAATTTTGCTTACAAAGCATAGGATACTCCCAGCCCAATGATCTCAGAGTCCACTGTTCCTCATTATCACGGAGCTAAACCCGTTTCTGGCAACCAAAGACTATACTTCTGCAAAAAATAACTGGAAAGCAGATTTGGCTCTTTTGCTGTAGGATTTTATTTATCTGTAGCACGAGGCCATTCAGTAAGCCAAATGATTCTATAAAATGGATTCCCAGGGATGGCCCAATCCATTCTGTCTGCTTAAGGGGTGCCATTAGTTTCCCCTTGGCTGATGCAGACTAGTATGTCCAACTTGGACATTATGGAGTTGTCTGGGAAGAGAAAGGCCAGCAAGTGAGAAATGACAAATGTCTTGCCTCTGCAAAGTACACTTTCTCAATGAATCAGCACCACGGTGCTGGGCCTTCCTGATTCTTCTCTGGATTGAGGGCCAACTCCACAGGCTCCTTAGGGACAAGAAAAATTTGTACTCACATTTTTTTAACTGCCTAAGGAACACAGCAAGACAGATCTGGTTTAAATCAAGCTCCCGTCCAAGGCTTACATCTACTTTCCACTGGATGGGAAGTGAGACAAATAAAAACAGTTTGACTTACCCTGAATAGATCAGAAACTCGTTCAAGAATTGAGTGAGAGATTGAGGCAATGGAGGGCTTGACCAGGCTAAAGCATCACCTCAGGACATTTTCATTTTCCCACCAGTAATTCTGTTACAGTAAAGAAGACCCATCTATACATCTGATGTGTCTACCAGACACCCACCCAGTGTAATGACTTCAGAACGTCAATTAATCTCTAAATAAATGTAATTTATAAATACTCATTCTCTGTATCTCTGTGTCTCTGTCTCTTTCTGTGTGTCTTTGTCTCTCTGTGTCTGGTCTGTCTCTGTGTGTCTCTGTCTCTGTCTCTCTGTCTCTGCCCACCCCTTTCTCTCTCCCTCTGCTGATCAGAGAAGTTCAGAAATCAGAAAGTGTGTGGCTTGATCTTGGGCCAACTTGATGTAAGAAAACTTTCCTTTTCAGCCAAGTTTATTCTACAAAACTTAATTATCCAATTCCTTTTGTCTTAGAAGTAAATTAGAAACTGAGCGAAAATTATGATATCGCCAAGTTTCTGTGGAGAAGAACAGCAATAATAATGAAGTATTGCTTATGAAGCCCTCACTAAGTGCCAGGCAGCACATTATAAGTGCAATGGAGACTTTCTATTGTGTATTTCTAAAAAGAGCCTACGGAGTGACAAAAGGAGAACCGTGGTCTCTGTAACTGCGAAGATGTATAAATATAACTGGCTGAGTCTGGTTTTCTTGTTTATGCATACACGGTTTCCAGACTGATCATTCTTTATTAGACAACCAATAAGGAAGCTCATTTCTGGGAGAGGCTAATCCTCTGCAACATCGATCATCTGATCAGATTTTAAAAGTTCATCCATTATACTGTCTTTTATTCAGAAACAGACATTTGTGGCTGTTTTAGAAGACTATAGATATAATTACAAGTACTGATTTTGATTTTTGTCTTATTATGTTTATCATGGTCATTGAACCACAACCCACACTCTAGCCTCTAACTCTTTTTAATTAATTAATCTTCTCATATATTACATCCCAACCACAATTTTTCTTCCCTCTCTCCATCACCCTACACATTCCACCTCCTCCATAGCCCTACCTTCTCCCTCTGCCTCCTACCTTCTCCATTCCCTACCTCCTCCCTCCCCATCCATTCCTCCTCTGTTTCCCCTCAGAGAAGGGCAAACCTCCTAGGCATATCTACTAAACATTGCATATCTAAGTGCAATAAGATTAAGCCTCTAACTTTGGTGTTGCTAATAAAGTTTTTTCAGAACACAGCTAAGGACCCTTAATTTCTATGCTGTCTATCATGCAGTTTCTTTAATGCTATAATATTAAGGGCTAAGTAGTTACAACACAGTCTCTCTGACTCAAAGAGAATAAAAATTATTTTTAATTAAATTTTATTTTTAATATTTTAATTGAAATAAAATTATATCATTTCTACCCCACTTCATTCCTCCAGCCCCTTCCTATTGCCATCCCTTGAACTCTTCTATGCCTTCCCATTCTCAAGTTGAAAGCCTGCTTTTATTTGATTTTATTTCATATGTGTGTGCATGTGTGTAGGTGTGTGTACACTCACAAATTGTATGAATACAACTTTCCGACTCCAATTTTTTTTGTTTATATGTATGTGGTTTCAGGACATCTTGTTTCTGCCTCAAACTAATAAGAGACCCCATCTTCAGGAGAGATTAGTTCTCCCAGCAGTCAATCATTGCCTGCAGTCCTTTGTCTAGGGGTAGAATCTCTCTTCCATGATGTTCCCTGAGCCATGGATTTAGAGGCTGTGATGTATACACTGGGGTTTAGCTCCCCATGATCCTTTGATCTCTGCATTATGTCCCATTGTGGTTTTCTATGACAATCTTCATTTGCTGTAGAGAGAATTTTTTGAGTGGTCATAGCTACGCTTATCCGTTGCTATAAGGATATAATTTAGAATGTACTAAAAATTATGCTGGGCTCACAGTAGATTCTTTTCTAAGGTCGATGACCTCACTAGTCCTGGGAAACTGGCTGGGTCTCCAGTACCAGACCTAATCTGCCTTATGTTGACTTCCCTTCTGTGGCCCTTAAATTCAATTAGACAACTGTTTACTGACAGGTGAGTACCACTTTAAACGCCTCTATGCACATCTTGTCCTGCTAGTCATTGTCATGGTTCATGAGTGTTGCGCTTGGGTAAGCCTGCCTTTTGGTTTGGTTTGGTTTGGTTTGGTTTGGTTTGGTGAGACCAGGATTCTATATAGCTCTAGCTATCCTGGAACTCACTATGTAGACCAAACTGGTCTTGAACTCACAGAGATCTGCTCTGCCTCCTAAATGCTGGGATTGAAAGGGTGTACCACCATAGCTAGCCAGGTAAGACAATTTAATTGCTTCTCTCCCTTGGCAGATTTCAGGGCACTGTCTGGAAACATGAAAGTATAGAAAGATCGTAAGAGTCAGAGCACCAGGAAGTATGCTAGGAAACCATACCTTCTAGAAATGGATGTGTAAAGAAGACCAGAACAAATGCCATATCAACGGGCATATTAACTGTGAAGGGGGGGAGTTTCATAGGACCCCACATCTAGACAAAGAACTTCAGAAAAGATACTGTCTGGTTAAATCAAGCTCAGGTCATCCGAGTTGTGGATTCAAAGTGTCCAATGATTTTCAATGTCTTTAAATTATTTTTATACATGAGACCAAACAACCTACAAATATTTCTCTACATCCTTTATAACAATACTGGAACATCTATTGCTTCCATAAATGACATGAATAAACACATCATTTTGTACGCTAACTTAAAGATTGATTAATTTTTTTAAGTAAAATAAATACTCACTAGAAAAAAGGTTGGCATGCGTGTGGTGTCATGTCCAAGCATTTCTGATAAAAGAAACTTGTCACCAGTCTCTCCCCAACTTCCCTCTCTTCTCCTTTTTGTTTTTTATTTTTATGAACTTTATTTAAAGAATGGAAATAAATTTTAAAAAAACAGCAAATTTAGCCAACCTCAAAGTCTATACAACTTAATGGATTCTATACTGTTAGCATATGCATTCGGAATAGGAGCTGTGAAGCTTCACGTTAATGTTTACACTTTAAATATCAACTATATTTTATGGGCTTAGCCACAACCAAAACCAACAAGTTCTACCTAGGAGAATTTTTCATCACATCCCTTGCAGAGTCTTGAATTCTGTTCCTTTATGAAACTAGTTGACACCCGGTAGTTTTGTATGAGGAGCGTTTATTTTGGTTATTCAGAATTTCAGATAAATGTCTGGCAAACTTCGTACATTCTACAATGAAGTTTAGAACTTGAGGCATAAAGAAAATTAAAAAAGGAGCCACTGAGTACTGTCCCTATTCTTAGCTAGTGTAGTCCTAGCTAAGATGATAAAACTTAGGAAACCTCCATTTTCTTCATTCCCTACCAGGAACATTGATGGCCACCCTTAAGACAGCACATGTTCTAGAGCCTACCTACAGAAGTACACATGCCACAAGAAGGTCGAGGTTCTTTTCCTTTTGTTGACGTCATTAATCAGGGCTGCAAGCTTTGTCACTCTGACTCCTCTAACCATCAGAAGTCTCCAAAAAAAAAAAAAAAAAAAAGATCAACTACAAAACAAAAAGAAATGGTCCACTTAAAAATATCTTGTATCTGATTCTAAGCCGGACATATTCTTTGTGATCTGAATTTCAAAAGTTAGAATGAAAGAAATAAGGACAGATTTCTTTGGTTAAAAAAAATCCATAATTTGTCATATGCTTTTTAATGAAGTTGTGTTCTTTGCTCTGTTAATTTTCTGAGACTTCGATGAGGCTTTAAAATAAAATAAATGGCCTTCTTGGGGTCCCTCTCTTCCACCACCATCACCCTTCCCCCAACACCCTGTGAGATCCTCTGCTCTCTCCTTGGCACATTCATATACTCTAGGATTCACAGCCCATTGGAAGGCCTGTTAATAAACGCCTGGAGGCATTCTCTTCAGTTGAACAATTAAGAAAGATTTCTTGGAGACGGAACCATGTGTGACCTAAATTGGCTTTTAAAATGCTTTTCAGAGCCCAGGGAGCAACATTTGCAGCATAATCGCCTCTACCTTGACATTAATTATGCACCATGGTGTTCAGAGAGCAACTCTGAGCCAGGAATATAAGTGTTTGTAAAGTAAACATGTCAAGCAAGGCAGAACATTGTAAAATGAAGAAAATATTAAAGCCGGTGCTGTTACGATCCATGTCCTCTAAGTCTCCTGCATTGCGGATACAAAGGGATGGCATTTCCTGTTCAGTGGAAGATTAGGTGGGTCAACAATAGCTATACTTTGGATTTTTTGAAAGGGAAAGAAAGAGAGAGAAAAGTGCTTTTTTTCCCATTTTGTGGTTGAAAATAAAAGGGGCTTGCTGATTTAAAGGGCTGCACAGCCTTGGGGGACCTTAGAAAGCATTCTCGATAGGGGTAATTCTGTTTCTATACAGCCCGTGAACTGTAATTTCATTCCCCTTGTGCATTATCGAGGACATTTGCATGACAGCAGGGACTGTGCAGTTCCTTCGTTCACCTATTCCTAAACCTTACATCTTCATTTAGTGTCATTAGCCCTTGCAGGTGGCATCTTTATTAATTGTTACACAGTGTCACAAATGACCTCAGCTAAGGCAAAAGGCTTAAAACATGCATTCCAGCAGCTACAAAGAATATATATATATATATATATATATATATATATATATATATATATATATACACACACACAGCAAACAAAAATGCTCATAGGATCCTAGTGGTTTACTAAATAAATTTAGCATCCTTTCTATAAATCTCATGGGGAAACTGAATTTAAAGGGGGAAAGAAAAGTAAAACATAAATGTGTAATAGTCTCAGATGACTTGGATGTTGTCCAGCATCCAGACCTCCACCATGGTCCAAGAACCAGGGGGAGGCACCAGTAATTCTAAAGAACTCTCAGGGCATCTCCCATGTTTGATTTGGAAATCAATAATTTAATCTAACCACAATATATTGATATCTTCTGGATGAAATATATTTATTCTTGCTGACAGCAAGTTCACGAAGCCTTTTTTTTTTCAAAGCTGTTCTACTGATAACCGTCTAATAAAATTTTACTCACTGAAGACAGTTGAAATGCATTTTCCCCCTGAAAACACTGCCTTAACTTTTGCAGAGTACTTCTCCATAGCACATCTCTGGCAGGCATCTCAAGTTGGTAGACTTTATGAACACATTAGAGGAACCGAACGTTGAAGAAAAGATGAGGTATCAAGGAAGAACTTATTGCTGGTGAGATAAAGCCTAAGGAAGTCAGAGCTCTCTGCAGGTCAAAAGCATTTGCATTTTCTTTGGAAAAAATGAGTATGTGCTTCAGGGCTGTACATGATAATTGAAAGACATGACAGAATTTCAGTGATTAAAAAAAAATGAAATCTGTGAAATCAGGTTGCAAGTGTCTAGGCTTTAGAAGGATAATACCCGGACTAAGAGTCAGACCAATCCCTGTAAGGGACAAACATAATGTCTAGTGAGAACAGGATGACACAGAAAATGAATTGTACTCACATATTTAAAACTCCAAGAAGAAAAGAAACACACTTTTTCTATGTTCTTCAAAAACAAAGTGAATAGCATTTGCAAAAGCCCAGATTTTATAGTGACCTACAGAAGCTCCCTAGCACTTGAGTTTTGAGTTGCTCAATGAAAAAATAGACGAACATAAGAGTCAATAAATATCTAACACTAGAGTTATAAAGCAGAAGGTGGAGGGATTCTAATGGATAAATGCATCCAATCAAATATCACGATCAAAATGACTTTTATCATAAACAATGCTCTAAACCTTGATCAGCTTGAAGGATGTGGCAAAATCCACGTTATAAGTGACACCATTAATGCAACCTCTCAACATATATAAGTGAAACTTTCAGAAGTCAAAAGCCATACCTGGTGACAATGCATGTTAGAAACAAGGATGGCAATGACTTTTTCTTGCATACACATTATTACACTTGAATACAAAATGTCTTCCATAGGCTCATGTGCTGAATGTTGGTCTGCTGATGATACTTTGAAAAACGTTGATGCAGTGTGGGGCCTAATTGCAAGAAATAGGTCACTGCGGCATGATTTTTAAGGTATACCAAGTCTCTGGTCATCTCTGGTCACTTCTTACTCTTAATGCTTTTCCTTTCTTAGTAAGTTGTCCCTGTTTCTATTTCCAACCATGTGCCCTTGGTCCAGTTCTGCTGTTCTGAGACAAGAGGCCAGAAACTTTATTGGGTGCCCTTCAGATTCAGATCCATTCCTGTGACAGCACCATGATACCCTGCTCAAGCAAATAGTGCCATAGAGACTGAGAACGCTAAAACTGTGAGAGAAAAAAGTTCCGTGTTTTTTATTCTGTCAGGCACCCTGTCACTGCAAGAAAAAAAATGCTGATAGGTTTGGAGAAGAATAAGAGCGCACACTCACACACACACACACACACACTTAGAAATGAATCACTTTTTAGAAAAGAAATCTGGTGAGCATAAACATACACATGAATCCACTTACTAAAATTGAGGTATGACTTGAATAACTATCAGGAGACAACAGCATTTTTTTTCTTCTTTTTTATTCCCCTTCCCGGTTTCTGGGCCAACATCCCCTAACCCCTCCCCCTCCCCTTCTCTATGGTGTTCCCCTCACCATCCTCACCCCATTACCACCCTGCCCCCAACAATCACGGTCACTGGGGGTTCAGTGTTGGCAGGACCCAGGGCTTCCCCTTCCACTGGTGCCCTTACTAGGATATTCATTGCTACCTATGCGGTTGGAGCCCAGGGTCAGTCCATGTATAGTCTTTGGGTAGTGGCTTAGTCCCTGGAAGCTCTGGTTGGTTGGCATTGTTGTTCATATGGGGTCTCAAGCCCCTTCAAGCTCTTTCAGTTCTTTCTCTGATTCCTTCAACAGGGGTCCCATTCTCAGTTCAGTGGTTTAATGACGGCATTCGCCAATGTATTAGCTGTATTCTGGCTGTGAGGAGACAACAGCATTAAATCGCAGAATGTCAGAATTAATTTGCAGAGACTTTTTTCCCACCATCTTTTACTTTGTCTAAACAATTCTGGTCTGTATATCATTTCATTTCAATTGGATCTGCCTTTCTTTTCCTCTGTGCACAGCAGCAGCAAATGCATTGACTACTTTCTCTGAAGTTGCCTCTTTCATCTGTTGAAATTTCTCGAGTCACAGGTATACTCCCAGGGCGGAGATACTTTTCTTAACCTTCAACATGAAAAAGCACCCTCCTCTCTTTCTAACTTTTTCAAACATCATGGCCATTTGTTTTCGAGCATTATGCTTTGTTTCACTTTACTTACTTTCTTAATGTAATTATGAATCAGTAAGTAATTGGATAATTGTTATGTGCTAACACCTATGTTGTATTAGGGATTGTGTGACACAGCAAGAGTGTATAGAGGTTCCTCTGCCTTATATTCCAGCTGAGGCCATTTTAGGTTTAACTAAATTTGATCTCCTTGATTAAAAGCCCTGTGGGAAATTGATTCCCAACTCTATTTTAAGAACCAGAGGTCAAAATGCCACAGCTAACTTATCTCAGCTTCTGTTAAACTGCCTGCTTGCACAAAATAAGATACCAGGATGGGGATTTTGCCTTTAAAAATCCCTTACTCTAAACATTCTGTGCTACTCTTAGGTGCCAAATACCTAAGAATAGTCCAGGTGTGTGGAATAAAGACTTTCAATTGTCTATGAATGTTATGTTAGTGCTCATCTCCGGTGAGCTCCCCATCACATTATATGGAGTATTCCTAAATGTTCCAGATATTATATAACCCAAAGCATGTTCTAATTGGAATTATACTGTGAAATTAAACAGCAAAATCTATCCATGGTCTGGAGAGATGGCTCAGTGGTTAAGACCTCTGGCCTCCCTTCCAGAGGTCCTGAGTTCAATTCCCAGCAACCATCTGTAATGGGATCTGATGCTTTCTTCTGGTGTGTCTGAAGACAGCTACAGTTAGCAACATGAAATAAATAAATAAAACTTTTTTTAAAAAAATCTGTCATAGAGGTAGAGAATAACAGCACTGTGGCACCACAGCACAGAAACAAAAGACAGGGAGACACTCAATATGTTTATACGTCTTCAATTGTTTCATCTCTGTATCCACATACTACATATATAGTTGAAATATTCATGTATGATAGGTACATAAAAGACTCATAATTCAGTAAGCATACCACATGTATAGATGAAATATTCATGTATGATAGATACATAAAAGACTGATAATACAATAAATATAATATTTAATAAGAGTCCTATAAAAGATAGGAAGTAATTTGATGCTATGTACAACTTTCAATGAATCAGTAATTTTCAACTCATTATTTAATAATTGAACTTATTTAAGGCAAAAACCATGCTTATAAATATCAAACATCTAGCTATGTTCCTTTATCAGCTGTCATCTGCTATGTGTATCAATCTCACAATCTCAACTAGGACTTGATGTGGAAACAAGGAAAGAGAAACCATGGAAGAGAGCCCCTTGAGAAAGCACCTGGGCTAGCGGTCAGATGAAACGTCAAGAATCTGGACTAGGACCTGGGTTGGAACGTCTCATGGGAGCAGGCAGATGGGAGTGGCACTGATTGGAATAAGGTATGGGAGCTCAAAAGCGAATGCAGTGTGGGTGGAAGAGAGTGTGTTGGGAGTTGGAAAGGAGCAGAGGTGAAAACATGATGAAGCTCAAGAGGTAAATCAGCCACAAAACACATGCAAGTCAAGTTCAACATCAGTTTCTAGCAAAAGTCTGTTTCTGAGAGTGAAGAGTAAATTCTAAATATGACATGAATAGTCATGGACTCTGTTTTGTAACACTAATGCTTTGTAAGAAAAAAGCAATGGGACCAATGTTATGATTGGCCTAGAGTACCCTCCTGCCAGAACAACATATGCTATTGTTGGTGTTCTTTGTGACCCACCATAACTGTATAACAAGATCTTCTTCCTGAAGACACACACACACACTACTTTGATTGCAGAGCATAGAAGTCTAGATGGAGCTCTATGTGAAAAGTGCAAAGAGGCTTGTCCAAGGCTGACTGACTGCAGTGATGTGGGGGGAGGCTGACTGACTGCTTAGAGCTGCAGTGATGTGGGCAGACTGGAATGTTGTAGGCACAAAGGCTAATAATCTTATCTCAGGCTGGCTTTAGCTAAAGAGCCGTCGATTGCCCACTTCTGTGTCAGAACTAATAGCTTGTAACTAATAGTGAAAAATCTTTTGGAATCTATAACTTAGCAGACTACTAACTTCCCCTAACCCCAAAGCTAAGAATGTCACCAAACACCATCTGGGGCCTATAGAAAAGCTTTCCCCCATCTTAATGTAACCACATTGCTAACATACCCACCAATATATTTTAAACTTCCTTGATGTATGCTTTGTTGTGGTGGTGGTTCTACAAAACTATAAAACTTCATGAAATGACATCTATGTTGGGACATGACATTAGAAGTAACCTAATTCTGTCTTCCTGGGACATGCTCAGTTAAAAATGGCTAACCATTTAAAGATTAGAGGTGCAGGTTGTTGTTGTTGTTTTGTTTTGTTTTGTTTTGTTTGTTTTCTGTCAACCAAAATGACCTGAAAACCTCCCCCACCACTAGTTAGCTTTCATAGTTGTCAATGGTTTTACCCAGAAGTGGGCCTTTATATGGGTACAATGCTACCTGCAAGTATGAAGGTTATAAAGGTAAACACTTCCTTACTATAGTGGAAACCTGCTCCAGGCAAGTCATGCTTAATACCATAAACTTGATCAAAATTCCGTATCTCAAGAGGACATATAGTCAAATTGGCTTCTAAATGTTTCTGTTTATGCCTATCAACTAGTGCTGTTCTCAACCTTGGCCAGGGAAGCTTCTTTGTAACAGGTAGTAGTTGTCAAAATACTGAGAATGAGTGATTGTAGAGTATTCAGACCTAAATGAAACATCTAGATCATCACCCCAGAGGAATATAAAAGACGACTGGGTAGAAAGACTGTAGAAGTCAGAGGGGCAATGAGTTCTATGTCTCCTGATTAGAGATAACATGCATAACCTGGACATTGTACAGAAGAACTCACTGAAGCTATGTTCACCTGCATGAAACCTACACAAAATGAAGCCAACAAGATAAAGTCAACTTTCCAGCAGGCAATACCTTTTGGATTCAGAGAGTTGCCAAAAGCAGGATTGGGTGAAGGTTGGAAGAGCACATGTTGACCCAGGTCTGCAAGAACTTGAAGCAGATGTTGGGAATGGGTATGACCAAGATACATTGTATATCTGTATGAAAGTGTCAAAGAGTAAATAGAAGATATTTTTAAGAAGCTGTAATTAACTAAAACTGAATTATGTTTTTGGGGGTTTTTTGGTGGGGCGGGGTTCTTTTTCCATAGATCATACGGTGCTTTGATTGATGCCTGACAATTGGACAAGTCCCTTTCTAACACAGACCGGAAGCCATACCATTATGTTGAACCCTGCAAGACAAGCTGCTCGAATTCACTTAAGGAGCTGGAGGGTGGTGCTGAAGGGGGCCAGACTCTCACAGGACTTAAGCCACCACTACACATTGCTGGGCACTGCCTCACTGCTACCGCCAGTCTGCTGGAGCATGCACCAGAGCACCACATCTGCCACAGAGAGCTCATTCCCAACCGGCCACGGGCTTTTCCCCAAAGCGGAATTCATAGAATGGAAAACAGCTGCCTTTTCCTTACCGCTCCCTTCTCACAGCTGAAACATGGTGATATCCACCCAACTATCAATGAGGGTTAGGTGGCCAGCGCTATGCTTCTGGCCTGATAGAGAAACGTGCGATGTTCCCCTCTCCTTCGATGGGGCACATTGTTTCTACAGTGAACTTCACCTATGTCTTGGGCACATTCTTCCAAATCAGAGCGAAGCCCAGCTGATAGCAGTTGCGGGACTGTTTTCCAGCCTGCTCCCCGAAGCACTTGAGAAGATTCTCAGGTACATTCTTAACAGACGAATATGTGTGTGTTGTGGACAGAACCCTGTAGCATTCACAGAGCAGCCTGTGCAGTACAAATAGGGACAGGGGTGGGGAGGCTGGGTTTGCTTTGATCACGATGTCTTTCAGCGCCCCATAATCCTTTCCAAGCACACAATACAAGTCCAATGCATTTGTGGTTAATGTCGTGGGCTTGTCAGCTTGCAGGATGTTGGTTAAGTCCAAGTCTGGGGTGTGAATCATCTTTGAAAGGCCATCGACTGCTGCCTTCAACTCATACAAGCGCTTTAAAATATCATCCTGCCGAGATTCAAGGGCTCGCAAAGATGGCGCAAATGTTTCCTGCACTTGGCCCCGCGTCGGTCGCGGGGCTGGTGGTCTTCCTGTGCACATTGGGTGGCCGGTACATGCAGGTTGGAAACTCTACACACAGAGGTGTGCTGCCTCCATGATAGGGCTTTACCTGGTACATCTACATGGTGGGAACCAAAGGAAGGTAAGAGGTGAGAGACAGGAACGCTCAGAGGACACCCAAAGCCACTTCAGACACTTATCTGCCTTCTTTCTGACTCTGCTCCTTGGCGTTCCCGAATCATGTTTTTAAATATTATCCTTTATGTTTCTCTGTTTAAATTTACATAACAGGAAATTAATGAAGGCATCAGTGAACACAAAAAAACAAATTAATACAACAAACAAATTAGGACCTCACCTTTATGCTATTATGACTCCAGTATTGAACATTATAAAAGATCTAAACAGTGGCCCCCTAATTTAACTGTTAGAAAGCAGAGCCATTAAAATTTCAGTAAAGGCACAGCTGAAATAATGATAAAGTTTACTGTTTAGAGAAAAATCAAGATAGTTGTCAAATATATCAATACAAATTATTGATATATATTACATACATACAAAAATATCACATATATATACATTATATATATATATATATATATATCACATACAAATTATAAGATAACTGGATGTGTCCAAAATATGTCCAGACTTGCATATCTTTGAATATTGGCTTCTACTTATTAATACTGCAGAATCATGTCAATTCTAGTTTGCTTCTTTATTGATGTGATAAAATGTTCACCAATGCAAGTTGGAGGAGGAAAGGATTTACCTGTCTCATACTTCCATATCACAGTCAATCATCAAAGGCAGACACCCAAGGTAGGAACCTGAAAGCAGGAACTGAGGCAGAGACCACAGAGGAACGCTGTGCATTGGTTTGCTCCGTGTGATGGTTTGGATATGCTTGGCCCAGGGGGTGGCACTATTAGAAGCTGTGGCCATCTTGGAGTAGGTGTGTCACTGTGGGTGTGGGCTTTAAGACCCTCACCCTAGCTGCCTGGAAGTCAGTCTTCCATGAGCAGCCTTCAGATGACGATGTAGAGCTCTCAGCTCTGCCTGCACCATGCCTGCCTGGACTCTGCCAAGCCTCTGAACCTGTAAGCCAGTCCGGATTAAGTGTTGTTCTTTATAAGACTTGTCTTGGTCACAGTGTCTGCTCACAGCAGTAAAACCCTAACTAAGACACTCCAGGTCCACCTTCAGCTAACTTTCTTTCACAACTCTGAAACACCTACTTGGGGATGGAACTTCTCAAAGTAAGATAAGCACTCTTCCATCAATTAGCACTTTTTAAAAATGTCAAAGATGCTCATAGGCCTATGCGATAAAGGTGAACAGTCAATTTAGGTTCCCCTTTCCCAAGTGTCTTTGTTGTGGGTCAAACTGACAAAAAAACAAACTGACACGATCTTTGTCTACTAATCTGATGCTAATAAAATGTATCTGAAGGGTAATACACCACTCATTTATTTCAAGTACAGCACCATAGCATACATAATAATGAACAGCCAGTGTGGCATTAGTCCTTGCCTCTAAAATTCTGGTGGTTTTTTAATTGGATATTTTATTTATTTACATTTCAAATGTTATTCCCTTTCCTGGTTTTCCCTCCGAAAACCCCCATTCCACCTCCCCTTCCCCTGCCTCCACAGGGTTGCTCCCCCACCCACTCACTCACATCTGCCTCACTGCCCTAGCATTTGCCTATGCTGGAGCATCAAGCCTTCACAGAACCCAGGGCTTCCCCTCTCATTGATGTCAGACAAGGCCATCCCCTGCTATACATGGAGCTGGAGTCATGGTTCCCTCCATGTGTGTTGTTTCGTTGGTGGTTTAGTCCCCGTGAGATCTGAGGAATCTGATTGGTTGATATTGTTCTTCCTATGGGGTCTCAAACCCTTTCAGCTCCTTCAGTCCTTCTCCAAATGCCTCCATTGGGGATCCTGTCCATGTTCAGTCTGATCTGTATCAGTAAGGCTCTGACAGAGCCTCTCAGGAGACATCCATATCAGGCCCCAGTCAGCAAGCTCTTCTTGGCATCAGCAAGTTGGGTTTGGTGGCTGCAGATGGGACGGATCCCCAGGTGGGGCAGTCCCTGGATGGCCTTTCCTTCAGTCTCTGTTCCACTCTTTGTCCCTGTATTTCCTTTAGACAGGAGCAATTCTGGGTTACAATTTTGTGAAGGGTGAGTGGCTCCATCCCTCAACAGAGGGGCTGTGACTAACCTCTGGATATGGTCTCTACAGGTTCTCTCTCCCCTTTGTTGTGTATTCTAGCTAATGTCATCCCCATTGGGTCCTGGGAACCTCTTGCTTTTCTGGCATCTGGGACTTTCTGGTGCCTACCTCCAGTTCCCCATCCCCATTGCTACACACCTTTGTTGAATTTACTGACCCTCTGTACATCTCCCCCATCTCTTCTCAACCCTAATCATGCCCTCCTTTTTTCCACTCCCCCTCCTCTCTTTGTCCCAAGTCCCTCCCACCCTCAACCTCTCGTGATTATTTTGTTCCCCCTTCTAAGTAGGACTGAAGCACCCACACTTTGGCCTTCCTTTTTCTTCATATGATCTGTAAGTTGTATCATGGATATTCTGAGCCTTTTTCGTAACATCCACTTAGCAGTGAGTACATACCAGGTGTGTTCTTTTGTGACTGTGTTACCTCACTCATGATGTTGTTTTCTAGTTCCATCCATCTGCCTGTGAATTTCATGAAATAATTGTTTTTAATAGCTAAGTAATATAGCATTGTGCAAATATACCACATTTTCCATATCCATTCCTCTGTTAAGGGACACCTCGGTCATTTCCAGTTCCTGGCTACTATAAATAAGGCTGCTATGAACATAGTGGAGCACGTGTCCTTGTTATATGTTGGAACATCTTTTGGGTGTATGCCCACGAGTGGTGAAGCTGGGTCCTCAGGTAGAACTATGTCCAGGGACCGCCAGACTGATTTCCAGAGTGGTTGTACCAGCTTGCAATCCCACCAGCAGTGGAAGAGTGTTCCTCTTTCTCCACATCCTCACCAGCATCTGCTGTCACCTCTGTTTTTATCTAAACCATTTTGAATGGTGTGAGGTGGAATATCAGGATGTCGAACATTTCCTTCAGTGCTTCTCAGCCAGGTAAGATTCCTCAGTTAAGAATTCTGTTTAGCTGTGTATCCCATTTTTATAGGGTTGTTTGGTTCTCTGTAGTCTAATTTCTTGAGTTGTTTGTATATTTTGGGTATTAGTCCTCTATTGGATGTAGGATGAGTAAAGATCTTTTCCCAACCTGTGGATTGCCATTTTATCCTATTGACGGTGTCCTTTGCCTTATAGAAGCTTTGCAATTTTATGAGGTACCATTTTTTAGTTGTTGATCTTAAAGCATAAGTCATTGGTGTTCTGTTCAGGAAGGTTTCCTCTGTGCCCAAGTATTCAAGACTTTTCCCCCACTTTCTCTTCTATTAGATACAGCATACTGGTTTTATGTGGAGGTCCTTGATCCACTTGGACTTGAGCTTCATACAGGAGATAAGAATAGATCAATATACATTCTTCTACATGCAGAAGATTTCGTTCATCAGGGATTTGAAGTTCTTGTCATACGGATCTTTCATTTGCTTGTTTAGAGTCATACCAAGATATTTTATGTTATTTGTGACTATTCTGAATGTCGTTGTTTCCCTAAAACTTTCTCAGTCCTTTTATCCTTTAAGTAGAGGAAGACTACTGATAGAGTTAATTTTATATCCAGCCACTTTGCTGAAATTGTTTATCAGCTATAGGCGCTTTCTGGTAGAATTCATGTATACCATCAAATCATCTGCAAATAGTGATATCTTGACTTCCTCCCTCCCAATTTGTATTTATTTGATCTCCTTTGGTTGTCTAATTGTTCTGGCTAGAACGTCAAGTACTATATTGAATAGGTAGGGAGAGAGTGAGCAGCCTTGTCTTATCTCTCTGATTTTAATGGGATTGCTTTGAGTTTTCTCCATTTAGTTTGATGTTGGCTGTTGGTTTTCTGTATATTGCTTTTATTATATTTATTTATGAACCTTGAATTCCTGAATTCCAAAATGTTTAGCATGAAGGGGTGTTGTATTTTGTTAAAGGCTTTTTTAGCATTTAGTGGGATGATCATATTTTTTCCTTTGAGTTTGTTTATACAGTGGATTATATTGATGGATTTCCATTAATTGAACCATTTCTGCATTTCTGCATTCCTGGGATGAAGCCTACTTGATCGTGGTGGATGATCGTTTTGATGTGTTTTTTGATTCGGTTTGCAAGAATTTCATTGAGTATTTTAACCTTGATATTCATAATGGAAATGGGGTCTCTGCCTGGGCAGTGAATCTGTATCCAGGGATAGCAGGGGTCCCAGTATGCTGAATATTGGGGTGGCATTTGGGTATCTCAACTGTGATCCTGGATGTGTCAAAATACATGGGGAGTCAAGTTGCAACTGGGGTGTGGGCTGTGTGGGTGTGGATCCGGAGCAGAGGCTCTGCTCCCAGCACAGGTGGAAACTGGAAATCACCTAGGTCGCTGGTTGGTTGAGGAATCTCGCCTCTAAACTTCTAAGCATCAACCAAATGTACAATGAAAGGAAGCATGTGTCTAGGACTGAGGAGCTTTTCTACAAAGCAGTCTCCTTACTGTAATTTTTTCCTTTTACTCTCACAAATTAAGATCTGCACTCTAGACAGTAACTAGATGTCTCCCCTCAAAAGCAGTGTCATGAACTCAACTCTTAGTTATGAAATTACTCAAATGTTAAGCAGAATTGAAATTGCTTGTGTCATTCCAAGGTCATCTCTAGCAACTATAAGTGATAGAAAAAATTAACAAAAGTGGTTAAGAATGACTCCATCAGGCTCTTCTCAGAGCTCTTACTTTCTCAAAAACTAAGATCACATCACATGTCATGGTTTTGGAGAATGCTAAAATATTGGAAGTGATTTATTCCTAAAAGTTCTACTGTGAGTTATGAAAATCAAAGTAAGTTTTTTTCCCATGGAGCCGAAAAAATGAGAATGAAGAGAAAGAGGGTAAGGATAAGGAAGAAGGATAGACATGTTATCCTGTGTTTTCTTTGAGTACCACACTGCCAAACATCAGATCCCTAGAATAGCATTCTCTCCATAGCTTTAGAAAAAGCTGTCAGTGTTCCTGCCTAGAAAATGGACTGCTTGAGCGGACAGTCTGGCAGGATTGGTGTGCACCTTCCCAAATTTCAATCTCTGAAAATTTGACCAACCTCCAGCGGCTTGCAAACATCATTTGCAGAAGAGTTAAGCTTTATAGGAAACCAGTAGTGAATCAGAAATTGGCAGGAAGCACTTTATATCCTCTTGCCATGAGCTTCTCTATTTCAAATGTGTTTCTTTCAAAATGAAATCTACTGAGAACAGATCCCAGGTGTTGACAGCCAGCTGGTTGCATCTCTTTTCATCAACTGAAGAACTTCCAGTGTGGTTAGTGGCACAGGATGAAACTAATGCAAATATTTATCACAATGTCACTACCACTAATAGCAAAGAATTCTTAAAATTAAAGCTGTCATGATTGTCTAAAGTATAATGAAGTTAAAAGATAAGAGATATGAGATTTGTCTAAATAGTTTTGCTATACCAAACTTACTTAAAGCAATAGAAAAGTACGATGCCCTAAAAGGTACATTTTTGTTTATTCTATTAACTGTCCATCAGCAAACTTACAGTGAGTTTTTTGACTAGTTTTGCCTTGATGGACAAAAAGCTAAGCTGACCATGCAGTTATATTTTCCAAAATACTTTGGCAGGTTTACATGCATTCGTTTTGATTGTTTTTCTCTCCTTTTTTTTCTTTTACATAAGTGATATAATAGTCCTTGTTTGCTACCTGCCACTTCAAAAAAATTTTTCAGTGATATATTGAGTGCTATGGCATCCAGCATTGTGTGGACTTGAGTAGTCTTGCCTAAAATCATAGTGTGGGATGTGTTGTAAATCATGAAGACCCTAATCGCCCTGTGGTCCAAATATTCTATTGCTATTAGTGTAAATGGAAAGCTATTGTTGGTAACATTTGTCATGGATTTAATAAGAGCTAGAGCAAAAGGTGTGATGGAAAAGCAAAGTTGTATTAAAAACCCCAAGAGTCTTTAGAGGGCCAGAAGAAAAAATGAGTCTGGAATATGGAAGGACCAGTCCTGAGAGTTAATGGAGAGAAGAGGAAATTTTCAAAATTTCCTCTGCATATATAAATTTGAAACCATGATCAGAATGTATAGCATAATTCATGACTTAGAAACTGTTTGGGTTTATTTTTTCCCTAATTATAAAACTGATACTTTATTGAAGAGAAAATGGAATACTATTTATAGAATAATCATCACCCATTCTTTTTGATCCCTGGAGATAAACTCCATGAATAGTGTTTTATATTTGTCCCATAAATATATATATATATATATATATGTATTTATGCTTCATACAACTAAAGACAAACTAAATATAATCTTCATTTTCTAACTATAGTTTACTTTCCCAATGCCATTAAAAATCTAATATATATTATATTTTAGATTGTTAATGTATATTCAAGTTTGAGCAGCATTGAATGTTTTTTATATCCACAGATTCATGATTATTTTTTAAATCCCACTGATAATTCATAATCACTAAAATCTGAAAGTGAAAACTGTCATTCAGTAATTGAGTGAATAATATCTGGAACATTCAGACAATGTGAAACTCTCCAGTTATGAATGGAATGAGTTATCAAATCCACTGCAAAGACACAAATAAAGACCTTGAATTCTTAATGCATATTAATAAGGACATGAAAAAAAAGATTCTGAACTAAATAACTTTAAGAATGACTGAAATAAACAAGACAAAGGCAAAAGGATGTATATGAACATGGAAATAATTCCGAAACCAGTACACACACACACACACACACACACACACACACACACACACACACACACGGGAGTTGAAGAGCTAAATAAATCAAGGGATAAGTAAAATTAGGACCATGTTTCTTTCCATTTGAAAATGAAGTTATAGAAAAGAAATCTAAGAGTAGAGACTAAATGGCCAGTGAAATTCTGCATTAGAATTGGGTTGTCTACAGTAGAAGAATGCAAATAGATCCATATTTATCACCCTGCATGAAACTGGAGTCCAAGGGATCAAGGACCTCAACATAAAACTGAATTTACTAAGTCTAATAGAAGAGATACTATGAAATAGTTTTGAATGGTACAAGAGACAAATTTCTGAACAGAACATCAATGTCTCACACTCTAAGACTGTACTGGCTAGTTTTGTCTGTCAACTTGACACAAGATGGAGAAAAAGGAGCCTCAGTTGTGGAAATGCCTTCATGAGATCCAGCTGTAAGGCATTTTCTCAAATAGTGATCGAGAGTGGAGGACCCAACCCAATGTGGGTGGTACCATCCCTGGGTTGGTAGTCTTGGGTTCTGTAGGAGAGCAAGCTGAGCAAGCCAGGGGAGCAAGCCAGTAAGAAACATCCCTCCATGGCTTCTGCATCAGCTCCTACTTCCTGACTTGCTTGAGTTCCAGTCCTGACTTCCTTTGGTGATGAACAGCAATGTGGACATGTAAGCTGAAAAAACCCTTTCCTCCCCAACTTGCTCCTTGGTCATGATGTTTGTGCAAGAATAGAAACCCTGACTAAGACAAAGGCCAACAATTAGTAGGTGGGACTTCGTGAAAATGAAAAGTTTCTGTAAGTCAAAGTACACTGTCAAGAGGACAAAACAGCAACCTACAGATTGGGAAAAGGTCTTCACCTTCCCTACAACCAACAGAGGGCTAATATGCAAAATATATAAAGAATTCAAAAAGTTAGACTCCAATAAATAACCCATGGAGCTAACAAGAGAATTTTCAGTAGAGAGTCTTGAATAGCCAAGAACCACTTAAAGAAATGTTCAAAGTCCTTAGTCATCAGGGAAATGCAACTCAAAATGACCCTGGGAGTCTACCTTACACCAATCAGAATGGCTAAGATGAAAAACTCAAGTGACAACCCATGCTGGCAAGGATGTAGAGAAAGGAGAACACTCCTCAATTGCAGGTGGGAGTGCAAACTGATACAACCATTCTAAAGTGTGTGTGTAGCGGGGAGAGGGTTGTCAGGATCAAGTTTGGAGAAAAGCAGAAGAGGCCAGAGAGCTAGGAGAACAAATGGAAATCAACAGCTGTGAGGGGTAAAGGGGTTGGGAACCCCTAGGAAGCCCCAGAGACCTCAGATGAAAAAGGTTCCCAGGAATTAATGCTGGTGACCTTAGCCAAGATTCCTAACAGTGGGTACATAGAACCTGAAGAAGTCACCTCCTATAACCAGGCAGGACCTCCCAGTGGATGGATAAGGACACCAACCCACCCACAAAACTTCAACCCACAATTTGTCCTGACTAAATTGCTAACCAATAACTAACCAATAACCAGCCCAACTTGAGACTCATCCCATTGACAAACACCAATCACTGACACTATTAATAATACTCTGTTATACTTGCAGACAGGAGCCTAGCATAAATGTCCTCTGAGAGCTAATCATGAGATGCCTAACCTTAATGAATACATCTGCAATGCAACCCTCTACCAGGGCTCAGGGAGCATTGCAAAGGAGGGGCAGAAATAATAATAATGTAATAGCTGAGAACCCAGGACTCTCCCATGAAGTTTTGTCTTCTAGAAATGACAGGGAAGTATCATCTATGCTAACTCAACAGAAGGGCTACCTAAACATAACATGAACAAGGACAATATCAGTAGACATGCTAACAGAGAAGGGGGGAAACTCACAGGGTAGTACCTCTAGAAAAAGAACTATGGGCAATTGAGTGGGGGAAGTAGCCTTCCCCAGGGACAAGCCCCTAATTCATTATCCAATACCAAATGTGAACGCTGAAGCCATGTACATGTAACACTAAATGTACGCAACAGCTCTGTGTGTGTGTGTGTGTGTGTGTGTGTGTGTGTGTGTGTGTGTGTGTGTGTAACAATAACAAAGAAGAAGCCAGGAGTTTGGGAGGAGTTGGAGAAAGAAGAATGATGTAATCTTTTTTAAGGTTGATTTTCAAAAAGGTGACCTGGAGGGAAAATAAGAGTACAGAAATTTGATAAACATCATCTCAATCATGTTGTCTAGCTGGCATCAACATGACAAACAGACAATATGTTGATAAGTGCATCTTCAATACTGTGTATGAGAACAGTACTTTACCTCTGTGGTTTTCCTTCTCCGGGGCATTCTTAGAAACATGGGACCAGAGGGCTTCAAAACTGATGTGGTCCCCATCAAGGAAAGCCTGAGAAACTTATGGTACAGATAAGCCTAAAACCATGGCAACTAAGCATGGTATTCTGGATATGGGATCTTGAGCACTAAAATACTGTTAAATAAAAACTATGGAAATCTGAATGAGCATTGCACATTGATTAAGTGTTAACGTTTTTTCCTTTGGGAAAAATGTAGAGCAATAATATAAAATGTTCATAATAAAGAAAAATAAATCTAGCCTATATGAAAATTCTGTCAGTTCTTTGCAAGAATTATCAACTGCTCTAAATAAAATGTGATCTAAAATTTCTCTAAATCAAAAGTTAACTTTAAAACTATTAGAAAATAAAAATATCTTGGTCCAAAATTATTGTCCATATTTCTGATTATATCCAGGGAACTAAAATTACTAGCTAATAATACAGTGGTATTTTAGGCCTATTTTTTTTGCTTGTCATTGATTCTGTATTTGTGAGTGAGGATACTTTGACAATATTTCTAAAGTGACATGGATCTCGAACCTTCCTCATAGAAGCTAACAAGGCAACAAATGCAACTTTAATCAAGCTGATTTTAAAATAAATAAAATATGTAGAGGATAAGAGTAATGTTACATGAATCACATGAACTGCATGACATTTTGTGGAATATTTTTCTAGTGATGGGAGAGTTAGACCCAGAATATTATACCCATTAGTCAAACACTCAACCACTAAGCCACACCCACAACCTGATTGTGGACTTCTGGCTAGTACCTAACTACTCTACATGGCAGTCTTTCTACGACATAAAACAATAGTGATTAGAGAACATTACCAATGAATTCAGAGAAAAATGAAATGAAGTAGTATACACACAGTAGTCTGTACAGCAAGTAATTATGGTGTTTATGATTACTGAGTTTTAACTGTTCACTCATTTACTCAGTAAATAGCTGTGTTGAATTTTCTGAAAGGTTGGAAATAATGGTAAATGGTACACACCAAAGTGTATAAGGCATATAGTTTACTAGTCGTGTCAAAGATATGCCCAAGAAATTACAGTACTACAGAAGTGTGCAAAGAAGTGAGGAACAAGCAGAAATGGAAGCACAAAGACACGGTCACAAATGGAGTCCTGAGGGAAGGTGACTGGCCGGGACAGACCTGATGAAGTTTCAGGACTTAACCTAGGGCTGAGATCTCTCATTTCTCTAGGGCCCACTTTCTTTCCAGTCCCAATAGATTTTGCACCAGTAGCTCTGTGTTAGTCAAAGTGAACATACGTATAGTACGTTATTATAAATCTGCTAAAATCTGCTTCCTCCTAAAGGCAGTTGAATAGCATTTGCCAACACAGCTCTGCTTTAGCCAATCAAATTGTGAGGGAAGAATAGTAGACAGAAAGCAGAAGTAGACAAAAGGTGATCATCAGACTCCGAGTAGTGTTGAGCAAAGGTAGAGCATAAAGTATTTGTGAGGACAGAGGCAAAAGAGGATCAAACTCTTTATAAGCCAAAGTAAATGATTTAGACCTAATCCTGAGGCACAGGGAGAGCATTGATGTGTGTGGAATGGAAACTAGAGCATGGTTTGAAGGTTAGAGAGAGCTCCTTTGGGAGAGCAGGGCAAACCTGCAAATAACACTCTTACATTTTTATTGGACACACTGATAACTTGGATGTGACCGTTGCCCCTTCTCCACGGGATGATGTAATGGAGGTGTCATTACGAGCTGACATTTGGACATGTCTGTACTTTTTCTTTGTATGTTCTACCTGCATTTTATTATGAGGGTTGTTGCTTTCTCGCGGTGTCACAAAGCAGGAGATTGAGGCTTAGCACTCTTGACAGATTTATTACATTTCTAACTGTTCCTAAAAAGTTCACTTCTTCTCAACCCTAGAGCTACGAAAGGAGCAAGACCTGAGACTACAAAATAAATGAGAGACTGTTAAGAGCAAGGTAAGAGAAATAGTAGTGTCCAAACGTAGGCAGTAGAATGGTAGTGTGAATGGCTTTGAAATATTTAGGAAAAAGTTTATAGTGATGGTTGAATGAAGAAGAGTGAGAGACAAGGGGGGAAAGTAAGAAAGATGTCCGGATAGTTGATGTATCCAAATTGAGTCTCTTTACGCTGTTTATTTGCAGATACAATCTGAGAAGACAGTGGATTAGCACCCTAAACATCAGCCTTCCATCTTGTTATTTAGGCAGCAGATTTTGTAGAGCAGGGGAAACAGTAAAAGTCAGTCATTCCAAAATGTAGTTTTGTCTCACTGGTGAGACGGTGAGTCTTGTAGCAGGAATATATGACATTAGGACTGTTTTCCTTTATGTTTCTTTTCTGTAGGAAGGCAAGAATTCACAAACACCAGGGGCGACTAAGTCAATATTCTTCTCAATCCAGCCATTCGAATGGCATTGCCATTGCAAGTTAATTCGGCACAAACAAATCTTAGCAGTGCATGCATGGAGAGTCTTTCCTGCAGTTCCCCTGTCAGTCACTTACAAAAGAGGAACTCGGATGCTGGATTGTGTCATGTGAGCAATAGCAAGCAATGGAAATGAGAAGAGAAAGGGGCATGTGTCGACTCCTGAATCGAAAAATATCCTCATACATTCTTTTTTTCAGGACTAGATTTTTATTTTGAATTATGTATACAGTGGGGAGTATGTGAGAGTGGGGTCCACAGAGGCCAGAGGTATCAGATCCCCTAGAGCTAGAGTTATAGGTGATTATGAGCAGCCTGAAATGAGTTCTGGGATCTGAACGTGTGTGTGTGTGTGTGTGTGTGTGTGTGTGTGTGTGTGTGTGTGTGTGTAACTGTCTGTCTGTGTGTGTATCTGTGTGTATCTGTATGTGTCTGTGGGTATGTATCTGTCTGTGTGTGTCTGTGTGTCTGTGCATGTATGTCTGTGTGTGTGTCTATGTGTACCTTAAAGAAGTCAAAAAGGAAAATCTCACTTTGGAAAAAAATTAGAATGAATAAAACGGTAGAAAATGCTTCACACAGATGATGGAGACAAAGCAGGAATGTGAAGCTTTCTAGAGCCAAAGAAAGCAGGGATATCTTCAAAAGGAAGGACAGCAAGCAGCCTCCAAGAAAAACAAGGACTGGGACATGCTGTCTTTCTAAATCCACCATGAGAGTGAAAGATCATTCCTATGGACCAGACAATAGATATCCCAGAAAACGTCAGTAGCACGCCGAAGGAGTATAGTTAGCATGAAGGGCCCTGGAGGAACTGTGAAGGGAAATGTCAGGGCAGAATTCAGCCTCCTTGTTAAGAAGAGAAAGGGTTTCAAATTCACAATGGTGCAGAAATAGACAGGAATTGACTCCTGTTAGCACTATTGGTAGTAACAAAGAGAACATTATCAAGGATGTTATGCTGAGCGTCTTATGCAGGAGGGGCTCTGTGTAGGCTCACTCCCCCATCTGTGTCATAATTCTGGTTGAAATGAGTGATTTCCTGCATAAAGAATACATTTGAAAGGTCTGTGTGACGTGACACATTGTCTGTCCAGCTTCTCCTGCCTAAAAGCAAGTTGTCTGTCTCTTCACTTGATTCAGAATTTCCTGTGGCACAGAAGCTTTTTAATTTCATGAGGTATCATATGCTGATCATTGGACTGATTTTATGAAAGACAGGTGACTTATTAAGAAAGTGCTCAGCCGTGCTTCTGTCTTAAAATATTTACTCTATTTTTTTTTCCTCTCCCAATTTCAGAGTTTTGGGTCTGTCATTAAACTCTCTGATTCATTTGGAGTTGATTTTTGTGCCAGGTTGAAGACAAGGATCTAGTACTAGTCTTGTACAAGTGGATATCCAGTTTTCCTGGTACCACTTGTTAAAGAAGCTGTCTTCGTTTGTCATGAGTATCAAAAATCAGGTGGCTGTGGCTACATGGATTTATGCCTGAATCTTCAATTCTGCTCCATTGATCTACATGTCAGGAAACACGAATTCTTGAAGGACCAACTTCTTTGATTATGAAAGCCATAGCCCTTAAAAAACAATACTAACAGAAGGAAAATGAATGTCAATTGTGTCATGGAGAAAAGGAGGAATCTGTCAGACTGGAGAACAAATCTAATAAGGAATTTATAAGGAATAAGACTTTATCCAGATATGAAGTCAAGATGATGGCTGGTTACTGAGAGATACTTGTAGTATTTTAAAGATGGGAAGAAGCGAGGAAGGAAGGAAGGGAAAGAGGGAAGAAAGGAGGGAGGGAAGGAAGGAGGGAATGGGAAAGAAAGAAAGAAATCAAGGAGAAAAAATAAGCCTGGCTGAAAAGTAACCATTGATTTTTTTCCAATGTCGGTCTCTCTAGCAGACATTAGTGAGCCATTTCTGTAGAGTGGTTTAGGTGAAGTCACAGAGTAAAATCAGTAAAAGGGAATAAATAAATAACAACGGTAAATTATTTTCAGCCTTAGCTTATGGTTTCTGCCTAGTGAGGTAAATCACAAATTTTCTTTACAACAAATGTATGACCTAACTCGGAGCTTTTAACTCCATATAGGAAGAGATATGAATATCTGCTTGGCTGAGGACAGAGGGTTTTAAAACTACAAAATATGTCCCACATTTTATCTTAATCATTCTTTTCAGTATATGTTGGTTAGGAAGTGAAAATTAGAAGTCTTCTCCCCACCCCACCCCAAAAAGTCCTCTAAGAAAACTCACACTTGTGGAAGAAAGCAAGTTAGTTAAGCCATAGCTTTGGGACTTGTGAAAGTCACCTACCCTTGAGAAGCCAGAGCTGCGTCCAAGTCCTGTACAAGAAAATAAGCATTTATTAGAACTCCTCTCCAGAGTTTGTGCCAAAATTTACCATTTAAAGAAATGTAAAGAAAATGAAGGAACCAGAATGAAGAAATGGCTAAGTCGGTAAAGCACTTGTCACAGAAATATAAAGAGGTGATTTCAAATTCCCAGAACTCATACAAAAATCTGGGAGTAGCAGCCAGTGCCTACAATCCCCTGCCAGAGACAAATGGATCCCTGGGGCATACTGATGCGCCAGTCGAGCTGAATCAGCAACCCCAAGGTTCAGTGCAAAACCTTGTCTCAAAAATAAAATAGAACACAAGTGAGAAACATACCTGATGTTGATCTCTGGTTTCCAAATGCTCTCACGTACCCACCACCATGCATGTGCACTCCCACACAAGAACACAGACACAAGAAAAAGGAAAGGAGAGGAACCAAGAAAGGCCGTACAGAGTTGGAGAAAGTACTCCATATTAAGTGTGGAATCCAAATTCAATACCAGGAGCTGATAGCTCGTGTTTTGACAAGATTGTAGATTAAAAACTACAAACTCAGTTTCCTCCTCTGTAAAGTGAAGAAGTTGATTCACGTCTTTATTATATTTCTCTCCTATTCTAGTCTTTGTTCTGCTAATGTTAAAATGGGTTGAGAAGAAAGGAAAGGAGAGAGGTAAACATGCTCTCAGTTCCACTGCTAAGTTCAACTAGCTTCAAGAGTTTTGAACTATGTTCAGACTAGCAATTTCCCTACAAGAACACAATTCCCAGGCTACTGTATTCAGCTATAAATTTTCATGAAAATAGGTCTCTATCTAGAAGTCATTTCCTGAAGAAAATTCAAATCAAAGCAAACCAAACACAATAGTTTCTATTTTGATTTGCTTACATATAATGTATTCTCAAACTTTAAAGACAACATGTTTTGATTCAGATGGATTTTATCAGATATTATTCAATTACTTTATGGCAAACACAAAATTGAGTGGGATATAAATCTTGTCTTCAAAGATTCCATTATATAGAAGAAACAGATATATAATGTATAGGACAAGTAAAAATAACATGAATGCTCATGCAAATGGATCTATTGACTATGGCCAGGGTCTTCTGATAAAAGAAGAAGAATCCTTTCCTTGGTCCTATAAAATAGTTCCATTTTTATTAGAAAATAGAAGGTGACAGTAACTTCTTGTTGGTGGGACAATAGCAATTTAAAGGCAAATGTTGAAGTACACAGAACTGTAGGTGCAAAAGTTTTACAAATATATAGACAGAGTATAATTTTACACGCTTGGAAATAAACATTTATTTTCAACCTAGTGAAATTTGTTCTTGTGTTTATTAAAATAATGACAAAGACATTGGTCACAATGTCCTCTCTTTGAGGACTCTGAGGATAAATTGATGTTTTGTCATAGTAGAAAAGCTAGCGCTCTCTCTCTCTCTCCTCTCTCTCTCTCTCCTCTCTCTCTCTCTCTGTCTCTGACTGTCTCTCTCTCTCCTCCCTCTCTCTCTCTGTCTCTGTCTCTCTCCTCCCTCTCTCTCTCTCTGTCTCTGTCTCTCTCCTCCCTCTCTCTCTCTTTCTCTCTCTGTCTCTGTCTCTCTGTCTCTGTCTCTCTCTCTCCTCTCTCTCCTCTCTCTCTCTCTCTCTCTCTCTCTCTCTCTCTCTCTCTCTCTCTGTCTCTCTGTGTGTGTGCGTGAATATATGCTTGTTTTTACAAATGCCAAATATCTTAATATCATATAAATGAAATTGCTCAATAAGCCATTTTGGGTGATTGCATACAAAAAGAAGTTCTCTTATAATCAAATCACCTCAGATCAAATATGAGGTTCTTTGTGGCATGAATGTTTTCTGTAATAAGATAAAGAATAAATTTATAAGAATTTATAGAATACTTTTAGGTTTTCTCAAAGACTGTCAAATATCTTATTAAACATATGTAAGTTATTCTCATTATTTTAATATGTAAAAGCCCAAAGCTCAGAACATCTAAAGCACTTGCTTGAGTTCAACTAATCACCAGAACCTTAAATATCTAGAATTTTAAGCACAAATTCTTTTTTTAAGGTATTAGCATTATTTATTGTGCAAGTAATGATAACAAAGTTGTTGCATGTTTGCTTGTACTTTTTTTTCCATCTTTATTAACTTGAGTATTTCTTATTTACATTTCGATTGTTATTCCCCTTCCCAGTTTCTGGGCCAACATCCCCCTAACCCCTCCCCTTCCCCTTCTATATGGGTGTTCCCCTCCCCATCCTCTCCCATTACAGCCCTCCCCCCAACAATCTTGTTCACTGGGGGTTCAGTCTTGGCAGGACCAAGGGCTTCCCCTTCCACTGGTGCTCTTACTAGGATATTCATAAGCACAAATTCTTATGCTAATTCAGTCACCTGTTTTACTGCCCTTACAAAAAGAGAAATAAATCATTTTTATTATCCCGTTCATATTTATATACCAAGAGAAACATACGATTTTATTTATCCATCACACTAATTTCAAGGAAGAACAACTTTTTGCTTTGTCTGGAAGTTTCATAGACCTCAGGTTCTCAGGCATTTCAGAATGTGCCCAAGATCCATCTGTACAAATCATGATGACAGAAATCAAACCAATATACATCTTGATTCTTTGATCCAATACAATCTATGCTTTGAGGTAATATATGATTTCCCCCCTCTTAACCACCTTCACTTTGAGGGAAAAACTCAGACGTAAATTTCCAAGTTTCTTCCACATAAATAGTTACGTATTTATTAGGTGAAAATCTTTGTCACTTTACCCTCACGCCTAAAGAAACAGAGATGAGGGAGCTCTGCCTGACCCCTTTGTCTGTTTTCCATGAAACCAGAAAAGAAAACAAATCTATGTGTCTCCATTGGTGTCGAGTTGCCAAGAACTTAATTCTCCTTCTAATATGTGTTCTTTTTCCAAATATTGACTTGGAAAAAAGTAAAAGCCACTCAATCAATTCTTCAGCCTTTCTGTAAAACACTCCCATTGGATGCTCACACAAAGAAGCTTTTGTTCCCCCGTTGTTCTTTATCAGCTCCACTAGTTGCTCTTCCAAGTGGTCTGCCCTGATGAGTTATAAAAGATTGCACAGGAGGATGGGTGTGGAATAAGAGGAAATGCAGGGCTAATATGTCAATCCAACAAAGATAAATATCCCAGCAGCACCACCATACTTCAAGAGAGGACTGTTGACTATACAGCACCTGACATGATAAATTTTATGACCAAATGTGAGGGCATTTCATAACCCCAGGTCCACCATGGATGATTGGTCCTTCTCTGATGGGGTCAATTGTGATAAATTGCCCTGTTGAACTCTCTCTGAAATATGGCATTTCAGCTTAGCTCAATACTTTTTGATGTGCGTGCCCCCGTTATCCTGAAGGCATTTTCTACTTAGAAGGAAGAAATGGAGCCAGGTATGCCCTTCTTGTCTCCCTTATTGCTTCATTAGTGGTGAAAAGGAGAAATGGAGGATCTCTCCCCTAGAAATAGTGTGGGCAGATTTTCTTTCTAGACTGGCAAGAGACAGAGGGCATTGTCCTGACAGAGCAGCAGAAGAAATAAGACAGCCTGTTCAATTTCCTGCATCTTTCGTTAATCCCCCTGGGGTGGAGCCACAACTCCATTTTTCTTTTTGTTATCATTCCTCATCTGTAAAAACTTGAACAATCAATGAACTGAGGCTATGTATTTCTCCAAGGAAACTGTCACTTATCCAGACCAAGAAAGAATGATGATTCTGTCCACAGTTACTCTATTGCCTTGCATTAGGGAAGAAAACTTGAAAGCATGTATATACCATTCTAGTTTTTAGCCTTTCAAGACTGATTTATGAATGACATCAATAATAGTAATGTATGCTACCTGCAGGCAAATGTCACAATAAACTGTCTCCAATTAATTCACCTATGTACACAAAGTACACTGTCATATCTGAAACTGCACAAAATGATTATATGATAGGCAAGTTTTAGACTTCTCTGGAAATTATACCCTGACCTGTGAAATAAAAATGGTTAATTACATGTTCCCAAATGTCTTTCTGGCCACAGCAGAGCTTCTAGAATTTAGCGCAGCAATGCACTTGAAGGAGCAGACTCGGGAATGAGACAGCCAACGTTAAAAACCTGAATTCTTGGTTCAGAATTGAGACATCATCAGACACCATCTTGGTGGGTTTTGCCTTTGATTAGTATGAAATGTCTTGGGATGGGGGTTGGGAGCTCCCAGGAGTCAATGTAGGTGACCTTAACTGAAATGCCTAGAAATGGGGACATCAAACCTGAAGAGTCCATGTCCTATAGCCAGGCAGGACCCCTAGTGGAGGGATAAGGACACCAACTCACCCACAGAACTTTGACCCACAATTTGTCCTGTCTACAAGAAATGCAGGGACAAAGATGGATCAGAGACTGAGGGAAAGGCCAACCATAACCAGCTCAACTTGAGACCCAACTCATGGACAAACACTAATCCCTGACATTAATGATACTCTGTTATGCTTGCCAACAGAAGTCTAGCATAACTGTTCTCTGAGATGCTCTACCCAACAGCTGACTGAAGCAGACACAGATAACCACAGCCAAACACTGGCAGAGGTTGGGGACTCTTATGGAAGAGTTGAAGGGCACTGCAGAGGATAGGAAACTCCACAGGAAGACCAACAGAGTCAACTAACACAGACCTCTGGGAATTCTCAGAATACTGAGCCAGCAAGCAAAGAGCATACATGGGCTGGACCGAGGTCCGCCAGTGCATATATAGCAGATGTACAGCTCAGTCTCCATGTAGGCCCCCTAACAACTGAAGAGGGGACTGTCCTTAAAGCTGTTGCCTAACTGTGGTATTCATTCCCCATCAGAGCTGCCTTTTCTGGCCTCTCTGAGAGATGATGTATCTAATCCTGCAGAGACTTGATAAACCAGGGTTGAGGGATACCTAGTGGGGCACCCACCCTGTCAGAGAAGAAAGGGAGGGATAGAGAGGGGATTCTTTGAGGGGGGTGGAGGCAGCATATGATATGTTAATTAATTAACTAATTAATTAAAAACAAAAAAGAATTGTATATTAAAATTAAAATATACTACACTGTTTAAAAAACTGGATCCTTTCTATCTCTTGCTTATCAAACTTAAATGGTACATTCTATGAAACAGAAGTGACCACAGTAGCCTGATCGCTTGGAGCTGAGGATTAAATATGGAAATATATGTAAAGAGCATATACAAACAGATGGAAGACTGTAAGTGTTCTGTAAGGGTTATTTACTAATGCCCTAGGCTTGTATATCATTAATATATATATTTTAAAGGAATTATTATCAAGCTGGCTAGAGTAGTGTACGTTTATCACCCCAATATTCAGAAGCTAAAACCAAAGGAGCTCCACAAGCAAGGGAGCATCCTAGGCTAAACAGGAAGGCCTTGTCTCAAATAAGTGAGAAACCAAAGCCACCTCTGTGATAAATGCTGCTCTGTGTATGAAAACAACCGACAGTGCCCAGTGACTCACTTCAACCTGTAATTAGAGTCCAAAAAATATGTAAATTGCTGTCAACAAACTCTAGAGAAAGACTGTCTAGACTTAATATGTACCACTAATTTTCATCTTCTCTATCAGTATAATTGTCACCATCCTCACAAGGGGCAACATCATACATCTTTCCCTCCTTTTAGTCTGCCATAAGCCCACACACACACACACACACATTCATACCACAGAAATATAGATAGATCTCTTTGGATCCAGTACTTTGGCCCTTTCCCCCTTTTTGCCCTATTGAAGTGCAAATGCCCATGAGATGCATGCAGTAACATTTCACTGATGATGAGGATGATGATGATGATGATGATGGTGGTGGTGGAGGTGGTGGTGGTGGTGGTGGTGGTGGCGATGGTGGTGGTGGTGATGGTGATGTGACTGAAGATGAGGATAATAGACTTAGACTAGTGAATTACATTTGTATTTTCACAGTATGTATGTAAGTTGTACAGTTTCTGTTCATTGGTTCATACAAGCCACCAAATAGCAGGCCCAGAACAGGCTGTCTATTGGGACTCAAACAATGAAGCAAAGAATTACTTACAAAAAAAGTACATTGTTAACTGTTTCCCTTCCATAAAATTTTTGCTGTGGTCTCCAGATACATTTTCTTTAGCCATGCCTTTGTCGTATTCAATTCTATTGAAGCTGTTGACTAAATAGTCTCAAAGGTATCATCCTACTCTAATGTTCTGAGGAAGAAAGTAGAAAACAGCTCCCCATGAGTAGGGCTTAAGGAACTAGGAATAGGCAGGAAACATAATGCATTGTATTAAGTAATGACTACAAAAATGTGCACACAATTGATTATTTCTGGGTAGTCAGCGTGTGGGTGAATTTTAGTATTATCTTTAGTCTTCTTCATTCTTTTCCTGCACAATTGTTATATATGCTGCCAAAAAAGAGTCAAACATGACCAGATTTCCTGGAAAACTACAAACAGAGAAATGATGGTGGTTATTCCTTACCCCCCATTGATTAATGCTTCAACGATCAAGCAACCACTGAAACATAATGGTAAAAGTTATGGACTCTGGGGTGAACAGTCCACCTTTTCCCTTTGGTAATGTATTCAAGCACAAATAGCTCGTCGTTCCTCTCTGAAGCTCAGATTCAGCATCTATCAAATGCAGAGTTTAGCAATTGGCAGGCCCAGTTCTTGGCTGTCTATATGTCTATCAGTTGAAGAGAGTCAGTCCTATTCTTTATCTTCCACATGAGTCAATGGAGACTGGGGGGTGGGGGGGAGAGAACACATGAAAGTGTCCATTACAAATCCCCATGTTTCCACATACACTGTGTGGTAATAGTTACTGTTAGACCACTCAAATGCTTCATCCAGGTGTTAAAAGTGTTGCTGCCTCGGTAACTATAGTAACACAGACAAAATACATGAATAAACACGCTCATTTTAATTTCAAATAGAGAGCACTTGCTCTTTGGTTCAGACTTCAGCTAATGGGCAGAGTCAGTGCAGGTCCTGTTCTCCAGGGGATCTTACTAGCACAGTCCCTGGAGCACAGCAAGAGCTCAGCGAGGGGGCACAACTCTTCCAATGAACAATGCAAATTCAGCTGTTCCCTCAAAAAGATTCTTAGTCCCATAGAGTCATTGACAGTTCGCAAAACCATGTAAGTTTGCCTGTTGGGTGCTACAGGTTATAAAATGCAGATCAGTATGATCCCCTATTTGTGGTTTTATCCCACCTTATTACCATCTGCTTTGACCTAAATATAAAGGCTCGGAGAAAATTACAATATAAGAGGAAAATTTTCTTGTCCTTTTCTTGTCCTTTTCTTGTCCCTAATCTGCATAGGAATTAAACACAATTGTGGAGACTTGGTGCCTCCCTCTTTCCATTCCATTCATCAAGATGACCTCTCCTTGCTTTTTCTTCATTGGACTTCCTTGTCCCCCTCCCACTGCACCCCCATACAATGTCTTTTCTCTTCTTCCTTTAGAAGATAAAAACTTCAATCAGAAAAAGAGGACCAATATCAATGTTCAATTACTAATTACTATGCCTTGCTATGTTTTCCTTTTGACAAACTAAATTAATATATAGCCCAAAGGATGTCCTATGTAAACAAAGTATAATTGTTGAATATTTCATGTTTAATGGGATTAATGCTATAGACCTAGGCTAAGGATGTTCTCAGCAAGACGTATATTGTTGCTTTTCAAAGTGAGAAAGATAAATGATCAAAATAAAATCACAAGCAAAAAGAGAGCCATAAATGCCTATACTAATGATTGACCCAGTTGTGTCTTTAAGGGTGTACCACTATTTAAGAAGGAAGTCTGCAGACAAAAATCCTTCAAATATCATTTTTGAAGTCCTTTGTTTCCGCTATGAAATCAATTACTTTTCCACAAATGGTACATGAACCCTTCCCCCACTTCTTTTAAATTGTGTCTAGTAGTTTATACTTAGAGTCATTTGATTCAACCAACTCATACTTCCTAATAGCCATGAAAATTACACGATGTCTTACACTCTGAATTTGAGGGAAATTTCCATACCTGTCCTATAAAACTGCATTTGGCTACCACCTCAACTAGCCAGATTTATGACCTGTAAGCTTCCATGACAATGAGCAGCTGTCTTGATTTTTCTCTGGGTCCATGGCACTGATGATTAACAAGAAATTCCTAAGTGTTTGGCTTTAAAATACTGTGTTGGTCTTCTGAGACTAAAGTAAGAAAAGGGAATATTTTTTGGCTTCCTTCAGATCAGTTTTTAACAAGACTCCAGACTGACATAAATTCCCAACCAGATGGGACCACTTAAAGACCAGGATATAATTTTTCTTATGATTTGATGTAATATTGCATTTTAAACTAGAACCCATAAAGCACCAGTCAGGGCATATTTAATAAAATGTTTAATATAAAGTTTTATGCTGAATTTTGTTTACCGTGTAAAGAAAAATAAGAATTTTATTACAATGCAGTCATGATATTTCAAAAGATGATGATGATATAGATAGATCATAGATAGGTAGATAGATAGATAGATAGATAGATAGATAGATAGATAGATAGATAATAGATAGATAGATAGATGATAGATGAATAGATAAATGAATATATGATAAATTAATATATAAATAGAGAAATAGTTGGGCATAAAAGATACATAGGAAATAGATGAATAGACGGAAAATAGATATAGATAATAGATGGATATAAAGGATAAATATAGGTATTTATAGAGAAAGATAGATAAATGGGAAATAGTTGAATAAATAGTTATAGAAGACAGACAAATATGTTTAGAGTCAATACTATAATAAAGATGGAAGAAAGTTATGATACATGTTTACGTAATATTTGAGAGACAGAGAAGAAGAGTTTAACCCATAATATAAGTAGCACATAGATTCGAATAGGCAAGTACAAAGATGTAGAGTGGAAGCCATCAAGGAAGAGGGGGATATAAGAGAAAAAATCAATATATTCTGCTAGCTGGATTGCCTTGTCTGGCCTCAGTGGGAGAGAGTGCACCTAGCCTTGCAGAGACTTGAAGTGCCAGGGTGGAGGTTATAACCAGAGGAGCACCCACCAACTCAGAGAAGCAGAGAGGGGGGATAGGGAAGGACTGTGGAAGGGGATAACCAGGAGGGGGTAAGTGAGTAGGATGTAAACTGAATAAGTTATAAAAATGAAATTAAATTTTAAAAAATATGACCTCAAAGTTCCACACCACCCATCATCCCATCCCTCCTGCCTAAATGATTGCAAAGTTCAACTGAGGAATAGTAAGGGGTTGGCAGAGTGAAGATTGTCAGGACTCAGATAAACCCACCATTCTGGGAAACATTAAGAAATTGTGTTGAAATGATAAAGTTCCAAAAACCATGAAGCTCTTATTAATCAGGCAGAGGAATAGAGACTTCATGCTGGATTTTGAAGTGTTCTGGATTATAATATACACTAAGGAAATTATATTTAGGAGCACACATCTAACTTAAAGGAAAATAGCCTGGAGGTAAGGACACTCAAGGAGGAAACTTCATAGGCAAGGGGTGTGAGGACCAACATTGCTCTGATCTGGTTTTAGCGCCCACTCACTAACTCTGATGTGTCAGGGAATTTAGTGTCCTTTTGTCATCAGTGTCTCAGCATCCTGTTTCAGCCACCATGCCTGCTACCTGTTATCCTGCTGTCCTCATCTTCTTAGATCCTAACCATCTGGAGACACGTCTTATTCTATAAGTTACCTTGGTCTTAGTGTCTTATCTCAGCAACAGAAAAGTAACTAGTGCATTGTGTTCACTTGAAAATAGTATTTAAAATCCCCATAGTTTTCTTGTTTTAACCCAGTTTAAGAATGCAGAGGTGGATGCTCAGAGCCAACCATTGACCTGAGAACAGGGTCCCCATTGGAGGAGTTAGAGAAAGAATTGAAGGAGCTGAAGGGGTTTGCAACCCCATAAGAACAACAATACCAACCAACCAGAGCTCCCAGGGCTAAACCACCATCCAAAGAGTACACATGGACAGACCCATAGCTCCAGCTGCATATGTAGCAGAGGACGGCCTTGTTGGGCACCAAGAGAGTAGAAGTCCTTGGTTCTGCCAAGGTTGGACCTCCCAGTGTAGGGGAATATCAGGGCAGGGAGTGGGGAAGGGGTGGGTGATTGGGTGGGGAAAAGGGGAGAATATTTGAAATGTAAATTTCAAAATCCAATAAAAACATGAAAACTGGGAAGAAAGAAAGAAAGAAAGAAAGAAAGAAAGAAAGAAAGAAAGAAAGAAAGAAAGAAAGAAAGAAAGAAAGAAAATGTAACACTGGCTGTTTTTCCAGAGGTCCCATGTTCAATTCCCAGCAAACACATTGTGGAAGAAGAAGAAGAAGGAGGAGGAGGAGGAGGAGGAGGAGGAGGAGGAGGAGGAGGAGGAGGAGGAGGAGGAGGAGGAGGAGGAGGAGGAAGGGGAGGAGGAGGAGGAGGAAGGGGAAGAGGAGGAAGGGGAGGAGGAGGGGGGGAGGGAAGGGGAGGGGAGGGGGAAAGAGGAAGAACAACAACAACAACTACCATCAAGGACAACATAGGAATTAAATGACACTGAACATGTAAACTTCTGAAAATGTCTATTATAAACTCAATGTTATGGTATCATTCCCTTGTTGAGTATCATGACCTCATATTTCTTTCATTGTACTAATCAGATTTATCCTAATTTCATGTGTTTTTGACTCTAAACCCCAAAAGACAGGGATGGTAATGAATTTTAGAAGGTTTACTTTATGACTTTTAACTATGTGTATATGTGTGATGTCTGTGGGTATGCGCATGTGAGTACCAGTGTCCACAGAGGCCAGAGGTATCACATCTCCCTGGAGTCAAAGTTATACGCCACCTGACAGGGTGCTGGGAATCAAATTAGATCCTCTGCAAGAGCAATGCACCAGCTTAACTGCCCCAGTGTTATTTTTAAAAGTGTTTGTCCATCAGTTTGTGAAATATACTACAACTATATAAAATGTTTAAAGTATGTATTGAAAAACAATTATTTGGGGGTAGGCTAACCGGTATTTCTCATTGCACAAGACCCCTTTCCTCAAGAGAATAGATGTGGTAAGTTCACTTCACACCTAGCAGTAAATCCCAGATTACAATGATATCACGAGCTACTACAAACAGGAAAGCACCATGGCTTTATTTCCCACCACAGCTTCAAAGAGTTTTCCTAAGAGCTCGGGGAGTTTCTCTTGATTTCAGAATAGACCATGCCACTCTTGTGTGGACGAAAACATACGTATGTCCCATTCAGATTTCATCTTCACTTGAAAATGCTGTCTCATTCTCTTCTTTTTCCTTGCAAGCTGATCATCTAACTACATTGCTGACTCTTTTTCTCTTTTCTTATCCTGACATTCTCTGCTATATTCACTGAAAGAAGCACCTGTATTCATGAGTGGTAGCCTCTTGAGAATCTTTTTTTTTCTTTTATTGGATCTTTTATTTATATTTCAAATGTTATCACCTTTCCTGGTTTCCCCTCCTGAAACCCCCTATCCCATCCCCCATCCCGCTGCTTTTAGGAGCCACCAACTCACTCCCTCCTCCCCATCCTGGCATTCCCACAGGACCAAGGGCCTCTTCCTGCCTTGATGCTTAACAAGGCCCATCCTCTGCTACATTTGTGGCTAGAGCCATGGTCCCTCCATGTGTACTCTTTTATTGGTGATTTAGTCCCTTCAGCTACTTCAATCTTTTCTCTAACTCCTCCATTGGGGACCCCCATTCTCAGCCCAATGGTTGGCTGAGAGCATCCACCTCTGTATTTGTCTAGCAGAGCCTCTCAGGTGACAGCTTAAACATAGCTTATATTTGAAATTTTACTTTCAAAATAAAAATTCAAATACTGTGTGTGTGTGTGTGTGTGTGTGTGTGTGTGTGTGTGTGTGTGTTCATCCAGCTAAAAAGAGAACTGATTCATTTGTATTAACAGGGACTCCATTCACACATGGACTAACTTAGTCCAACAATGAAGAGCTTCAACTCCAGAGTTATGAAGCTTAGCAACCTAGTTGCTACCTGTGTCTCTTTCTTCAGAAGTTACTTGTCTGAACATTTGTTAAACTGTTTATTCCTTTATCATTGACTAGATATCATGATGAAATGATATAATTAGTCAAAGTACCTCACAATGGCTGACATAAAATAAAATGTCATTGACATTGCTATTACACTGTGTGTCAGGACATGAGTTCATTGATGAAGATGGACATATATAACAACATAAGCAAAATTCAGCTGAGAAAATGAGGAACAAAGGCAATCTTATTATTATATGAAAACTCAGATACAAAAGCTGAGGCTTTTCAGTCTGAGCAAATAACTCGAGGTGATGTTGTCTGAAACTCGGTTCAACTTCCTAAATGTCTAACTGCTTCAACTTTGAATTTACTGGGGTAAAAAAGTTATTTTTGTAGCCACAGTCATTGAGGATGGTGAAAATCAAAAAGAATATTTTAAGATCTTGAAAGGAAGTTGAGTTTTTGTCTGTTAATAAATAATTGTTTTTCCAAAGCAGAAAAAAATCACTATCTATGATGGGAATTCCTGAATTTCAAATAATTTTAGAACTCATTTTAAGTTTACTGTGTCTTATAAAATGGTATTTAATAAGCGTTCTCCCTGCATATGCAAGTCTTCCTTTGTATTTTCTGATTTATTGTTAAGGAACATCAGATATGCTGTACATGCTACTACCCTTCAGAAAGTATTCTCAACAGCTGTACTTTCTTTCTTTCTTTTTTCTAAGGATTTATTTTATATACATGACCACATTGTCCACAGTTATATATATGATACACCAGAAGAGGGCATCAGATCCCATTACAGATGGTTGTGAGCCACCATGTGGTTGCTGGGAATTGAACTCAGGACCTCTGGAAGAGCAGTCGGTGCTCTTAACCTCTGAGCCATCTCTCCAGCTCCAACAGCTGTACTTTCTTGACATACTTCCAGCTAGTTGGCCCTGTTGTATCCAGCATTTTAATAAACATATATACAAATTGTCTCCTATTAGTGATGTAATTTTTATATTTCCTGTGTAATTAGACATTTTGAAGTTTGTATTTGTGTTTTATATATTTATTTTCCTGGTGTGTACATGTGCACTAGTGCATGCGTAGGTGCACATTAATGAACACACATGCCACTCCACCCTCGTGAAGGTTGGAGGAAGCTCCTGTGAGTTAGTTCTCTCCTTCCACCAAGAGTGCCCCTTCACCTCCTGAGCCATCTTGCTGGCCCAAGGTTATTTTTCCTTCTTTAAGATGCATTTGCATTTGTGCTTAAATTCTTAATTGAATTTAAATACTTAATGTAATTATATCTTACCTTAATTAAAATAACTGAAAATTGGACCTAATTTGAAATAAAGATTTAATTTCCTTTCAAATTGAAACTCAATTTAATTTAAAATTAAAATTTAATTTAATTTAAAATTGTGATTATTTCACTGCGTTCTAATGTGATTTAAATTTTAAATGGCGACAGATACAAACTAAGAACTGATCTATCATTGGAGAAGTTGGCAACAGAATATTAACACTGCTTGAAGTTAAAATAAAAAATGCAAAGTGACATTCGAAAACTTCCAACTGCATATCCAAAAGAAGCAACTGAAACAAACCTAATATGTTCAGAAAGTCAAAATTTTTGGCTGGGAGATACTCTTATTAAAAATAACTGTTTTCTAAATTCTTTAACCATCATCCCAGCTAACATGTCGACCTTAGTAGAATTTATGTTTTCATTTAAAATCTCAACTATTTTTACATTTATCACAGATAGATTTTCACCCTTCCCAAATTACAATATTGGTTAGCAAAGCATTAAGGGAATTCATCCACTTCTTAGGCAAATTTCCTCCATACTGACAGCCAATAGTTAAGACAAAATCTGCTTGAAACACTGATGGTTTCCCTGTAGTCACTCATCCTGAGAATATTGGCTGATTCCCAAGTGGAAAGGCTAGTACAGTGTACTATACCAAGTTTCATTTACACGGTTATGTATCAGCACATGCTGACTAAATGAGGGATTTCTTTTGCGTGCTTGGGTCAGAAAAATGAAGCAGCTATGTTTTGCTCTCAGACATCTCATGTTCTAGAACCAAAGACCCCTTTTATTATCCACCTATCTTTCTGCTAAATATTATCTCCTGAGCGCCATTTTGATCAAGACAAGCTCCCAGCTACTGCATTATCTTATGTGTTAACCTAAGATACCCAGACACCCAGAGTTTGAAATACACTACACTCTAGTTTCTCTTACTCTTTAAAGGAGTAAGCAACATTGTCGCTTTTAGAAAAGCAAGATGATATACTAAAGAGAAGAAACTATATTAATAGGTACATCAGAGAAAGGCCAGCAAAACAATAACCGCCTCTTCAGAGAAATTTAACAGTTTTGCCTCTTTATTTTGAAGCTATGCTTACTGTTTAAAGAACTACTATCAACAGTGTTTGTGAGAAAACTAAAATGCGTATTTGCAACATCTCACTCCAAGGGTTATGTAAATCCCTATTTATTTACTGAAAAGCAATGTCATCTTTCTCGATGGTTGCATTCCGGCTCTGTGAGAGAAGACACTTTTTAAACAGTCAACCAGAGTTGGAAAGAGCAAGGAATGGCACCACAGACTGTGCGTAGGTGATCACTTAGGGGGGTTTATGCTGATTAAGGAAGAGAGAAAAATGGAGAGGGAAGCAGGGTTCTAAGTACATTCGTTTTCTTAATTTATGCTGCAAGACAGAATTATTTAGTCACACCTCTGTATTTAAAGCAGAATGGGTGATGAGGCAATCACCAAGATGTAAATCAGCCCGTCAGGCAGAGGGAAGGTCGGCTTTTTAACCATCTTTCTGGATAAGTACAAAGGAAAATGTTATTTCACGTTGTACTGTAGGTGTCAGTTTGAGATTCAAGCAATGGGCATTTATTTTGGGACCTGGCCTTATGATGGCCTTTCAGTTACTCATTGTCAGGGGACAATTGCCTATGAACCCCGTGGCTTTATCATTTGCAGCTTCCTACGACCCTAAGAAAGTTGCTTCTCTCTGAAACAATTTCATCATGTGCAAAGCGAGTTATTTTGATGATTTGATAGCAGCGTACATGTATAGCAATCAAATCAGTCCCCCCTCACATAGCACACAGTAAATAATTAGTAATTGTCTTCTATTATTAATTCTTGTCCAGGATCTATTTATCCTTATTCTTTATTAAAAAATAAAAATAAACCTAATTTTCCCCATGGGAAATAATGGCTGACCACATGGGAATTTGGACAACTTAAATGCACCCCAGCGCTAACACAGCAAAGATCACAGGCGAGACCACCACTGCTGCTCAAATACCTAGCCCAAGTGGGACCTGCCCCGAGCCCACAGGAACCACGAAGCAGCCAGGGACAATATCCTTCTGCTTTCCATCTGCGCCTCTGAGCTAACCCTGTGACACAGCTATCCACACTCCCACCCCTGTACCTTATTCCCACCCAGAGAGAGAAGATTTCCCAGGAGTACTATCACACCAAAGATCACAAGTGAGACCACCACTGCTGCCCAAACACCAGGCCCAAGTGGGACCTGATGGTTTCCCCTCTGCAAACCCCCCTATCCCATCCCCTCCCACTGTGTCTATGAGGGTGCCACCCCATCCACCTACCCACCACTGCCACCTCAGTGCCCTGGCATTCCCCTACACTGAGGCATCAAACCTTCACAGAACCAAGGGCCTCTCCTCCCATTGATGCCAGCTGGAGAAATAAAGGAAGCCCTTTAGAGGAGCCCAGAAGATCATGTGTGGATCCCAAACATTGAAACAAGAAGCCGTAACATTGAAGTTGCCTTGGAGACCCCAAGATTTTTAAGATATCATAGCCATAGGACATCTGCTGAGGAAAGCTGCTAACAGGGAGTGGAACCAGCCCAGGAGAAAGAAGTTTGTTGCAGTCAACAAAGATGAAAAAGGATTTGGAGATCTCTAGACTGCTTTAACATCAGATATGGAGATGCAGAGTTTGGAGTTTGCCCAACTGGTTTCCTGCCTTGCTTTGGGGATTACAGTTAAGTGATTGGATGAATCTCAGAAGAGACCTTGAACTTTGGATTTTAACATTGTTGAGACTGCTATAGACTATGGGGACTTTGGAAGTTGGACTAATTATATATTTCTATTATGCTATATAGGTATGTCCCCTGTAGATTCATGTTTGAAGAAGCCTATGGGGGGTCAGGGAGTGGAATGTTATGGTTTGAATATGCTCAGCCCAGGGCATGGCACTTTTACGAGGTGTAGCCTTGTTGGAGTAGGTGTGTCACTGTGGGTGCGGGTTTTAATATCCTAGTCCTAGCTGCCTGGAAATCAGTATTCTGCTAGCAGCCTTCAGGTGAAGATATAGAACTCTCAGCTCCTCCTGCACCATGCCTGCCTGGATGCTGCCATCCTCCTGCCTTGATGACAGTGGACTGAAGCTCTGAACCTATAAGCCAGCCCCAACTAAATGTTGTCTTTATAAGAGTTGTCTTAGTCATGGTGTCTGTTCTCAGCAGTAAAACCCAAACTAAGACACACACTAAACCTCAAACTCACCAGTCAGCTAGACTGGCTGGCTAGCAAGCCTTTAGGACAACCCTTTCTCCCCTTCCCAGTTTTCTAAATTAGAGGAACTTGCTGCCACTGCCATGTTTGGCTTTTTGAAATTGGCACTGAGGATCCGAACTCACATCTCTATGCTTGCATGACGTCTTGATTTTGCTTCTTTTTTGCACTCATAAAATATCCTGACAAAAGCAACATAAGAGAAAAAGGGCTTATATTAACTCATAATTCTGGGTTACAGTCCATCATGGAGAGGAAGAGCCCAACACAATTGGCCTTAGTACATCACCCTGTCTGCTCTTACACGACTCAGAATCCCTTTCATAAAAAATGGTGCTACCTCCAGGGGATGGATCTTTCCATTTCAATTATGAAAATCATACTTTCTCAAAGACATCCTCAGATGCCTTTCTTTCAGGTGAGTCTGGATTGCATCAAGTTGACAATGTAGAATGTCACACATGATAGGCACTTTACCATTGATCCATCTTCCCAGCTCAGATCTCCATAACTCAGTAGAAATCAAAGAAAAAGAGAGCATCAAGGGGGTGGAGGGAGGGAACATAGGGATTAGAGGTTTATAACAATAGAACTTTGTTACAATTAAAATTAATATTTAAAATTTAAACATAGGTATTTTGCTTGGTTTTGGCTACTTACCTTCCCAAAGTAAATTGGACCAATATCATAAGCAATAATAGTTTTGTTTACAGACTATACATTAATTGGACTTTGTTTACTATGAGGACAAGAAAGGTGGAGTTTATGAAAATAAGTAATTTTTCTAAGACTGCACATGTTGTTTTATTTTTAAAAGTTGGGCTAGCCATATGTTTCAGCAAGGAAAGGCACTTTTTACCAAACCTAAAACCTGTCTTTGATCCCCAGGTCCCACATGCCATATAAAATGAAAGAAACATTGTGCACAGTATCCTACACACACACACACACACACACACACACACACACACACACACAGGATAAATAGAGATACATACACACACACATACACACACAATAGAGATACATGCATACATTCATACATACACACACACATACATACATACATGCATACATACATGATAGATAAAGTAATTTTTCTAATGTAGCTTATCCTAGTAGTAATAAGAATTCTCCTAGATCTTATTTGATTTTGAAATTAACGCATTCACAATCCTGTAGAAGAATAGAAAGAGGAGGAAGAAAAGTAGGAAAGAAAGAAAAAAAGCAATATTCCGATAGACAGTTTTACCCAGTCATCAAGCATCATCATAAAACTCAAGGTATGTTTTGCTGGCATTTTTCTGTCTTGCATTCAGTAGCATGCCGCCGTGAAGATGGGTCTCCTTCTCGCTACACTGTATCTATTAAATGAGAGGAGATCATAGGACGGAGAAAAAAGTATCACCAAGGGGAAAGCTCTCATTCATCATCTGGCCTTGACGTCTAACCTCTCTGGCTCCACAGAAATGAGAATTCAGCAAGGATAATTTCAGGTGTCAATTTAACATTTCAAATGTGAACCCTTGAACTCCTGGCCAGATACAAGACCATGACTTGTCATGAAATATTTGGCCATTTTACTATCCCCCTCAATGAAACTCTTTCTTAAATAATCAGTGGTTAATGTTCAGATTCAGGCCCGAGAAAAGGCATCTTTTTGTTTCTCACCTGAAAATATTTTATTTACTTCATAGTGTGGTCTACATAATGGACACAGCTGGGGACATAATTTCCTGTTGCTTCAAATTGATACCAGTAACTGTTTAATTTCTTAGTGTCTTCTACAATCATGGCAGCATCTCAGCATCAACCATAAAAATATAGGGAAAGAAGCAGCACAGGAAAATGGGATGATAAAGTAAGAGAGAGAGAGACGAGGGTTATTAATACTTACGGAATTAAATTTGCTGGAGAAAAAGGATGGTGTTGGCCACAACACAGTGGCCTCTGATTGATTGACATGACAAATGTTAACAATAGCAAATGACACAGGGCAAAACAGAACATCACATACATCAAAGCATAAGCACAGACATCCTTTGTTATTATTTTAATCTTAGTTTAATCACTGTCTCCATGTGTAATTTTTCTTCTCTAGATATTAGGGTTTATCTTGAGCTATGGATTTTTCCCTCCCATTTATTCTTTTTTTTCTTTTTTCTTTTCTTTTATTGAATATATTCTTTATTTACATGTCAAATGTTATCCCCTTTCCCAGTTTCCCCTCCAGAAAACCCCCATTCCATCCCCCACCCCCTACCTCCATGAGGGTGCTCCCCCACCCACCTACCCACTACTCCATCCACCCTGCCTTGGCATTTCCCCTACATGTGGCATCAAACCTTCACAGGACCAAGGGCTTCTCCTCCCATCAATGCCTGACAAAGCTATCACCTGCTGCATGTGTGGTTGGAGTCATGGGTCTGTCCATGTGTACTCTTTGGTTGGTGGTAGTCCCTGGGAGCTCTGGGGTGCCTGGTTGGTTGATATTGTTGTTCTTCCTATGGGGTTGCAAACCCCCTCAGTTACCTCAGTCCTTTGTCTAACTCCTCCACTGGGGACCCAGTTCTCAGCCCAGAGGTTTTCTGTGAGCATCTGCCTTTGTATTTGTCAGGCTCTGGCAAAGCCTGTCAGGAGACGGCTATATTAGACTCCTGTCAGCATGCACCTATTGGCATCCACAATAATGACTGAGTTCTTACAAGCATATATTTTATGTCGAACATACACTCCCTTCTTAGATACCTTCCCTCACTTGTTAATCACTTCCGTTCTCCAAGACAATTGCATTTCAATTTCCATTAAACATGTGTGTATACATATATATATATATGTATATATATATTTGTATATATGTATATATATGATTTTATGTAAGCCCATAAAGTCTAGACATCATGGATGAGAAAAAATAACTGTTTTTCTACTCTGGCTTAAATTGCTTAAAAGGGTAACAGTTTTAACAATTTTCTTGCAAATGACATAACTTCATTATTTTATGACTTGAAATAGGTGGGGCCTTGTTGGAGAAAGTATGTCACTGTAGTGGCTTTGAGGTCTCCTAGTGACCAAGTTCTCCCCAGTCTGCAAGAGAGTCCTTCTGGCTGCCTTTTGATCAAGATATAGAACTCTCAGCTCCTTCTCCAACACCATGTTTACCTGGATGGCACCATGTTCCTGCCATGATAGTGGACTGACTCTCTTTTGGGGTCGCTTAAGTACACTATCATATCATCTGCAAATGGTGATATTTTGACTTCTTCCTTTCCAATTTGTACCCCTTTAGATTCCTTTTATTGTCTGATTTCTCTGGCTAGGACTTCGAGTACTATATTGAATAAGTAGGGAGAGAGTGGGCAGCCTTGTCTAATCCCCAATTTTAGTGGGATTGCTTCAACTTTCTCTCCATTTACTTTGATGTTGGCTACTGGTTTGCTGTATATTGCTTTTACTATGTTTAAGTATGGGACTTGAATTCCTGATCTTTCCAAGACTTTTAACATGAAGGGGTGTTGAATTTTGCCAAATGCTTTCTCAGCATCTTTTAAGATGATCAGGTGTTTTTTCTTTGAGTATGTTTGTATAGTGGATTAGGTTGATGGATTTCTGTGTATTGCACCATCCCTGGATCCCTGAGATGAAGCCTACTTGATCATGATGGATGATTGTTTTGATGTGCTCTTGGATTCAGTTTGCAAGAATTTTATTGACTATTTTTGCATCGATATTCACAAGGGAAGTTGCTCTGAAGTTCTCTTTCTTTGTAGGGTCTTTGTGTGCTTTAGGTATAAGTTTAATTGTGGCTTCATAGAACAAATTGGGTAGTGTTCCTTCTGTGATATGTTCAACTGCCCTGGGTAAGTACCCAGTAGTAGTATAGCTATGTCTTACGATAGCTCTATTTGTAGGGCTTTTTATTTTTATACAGTTTTGATTTATTTGTATGTGAATATGTAGGGTGTGTGTGTGTGTGTTTGCTATGACACATGTGTGGAGGCCAGGTCACAACTTATGGGAATTTGTTCTCTCCTTCTCTCATGTGGATGCCAGTAATAAAACTCAGGTTATCAAGCATAGTGACAGACAACTTTGCTACTGAGATACCATGATGGTCCCTATTTCTAGATTTTTAAGAAACATCCATATCAATTCCCACAATGATAGAACCAGTTTTTATTCCTACCAACAGCATTTAAAAGTTCTATTTTGTGCTATCTGAGTGAGCATTTGTTGTGTGGTGGGGAAGGGGTTCTTAAGGCCTAACTCTCTGACTGGACCAACAAGGCATCTCAAGGCAGTTTCCTATCTCTGATGGCTTAATGAGGGTAAAAATTTTTATATGTACTGTCCATTTATATTTTTTCATTTGTGAACTGTACACTTCACTGACTCAATTGGTTGATTAAGGGTTTTATTTTTTGCTGTTTTTTTTTAATCCTTGGCATATGTTTGATAGTTCTCTGCCAAATATGTAACTGTCAAATGTTTCCTCCAATCCTTAGGCTATCGAGCACAGGGTCTTTTGTCCACTATGATATATATTGTCAAATCAAATACAAAGAAGAGAAACCAAAAGATGATAAACTGGAGGAAATAACCTGAATTTACTAGTTTTCCATAATGAAACACTTAGGGCAATTAACTTACAAAGAGAAAAGCTTCGTTGTAGCTCAGGGTTCTAGAAGTTACACTCCAAGGTCAAAAGGCATCTGGTGAAGATAGCACAGTATGCTGGGAGCAAAGCAAGAGAAGAAAGGCCAGGGTCTCACATCCCTACCTTAAAGACATGACCACCATGACCTAATATCCTGATAGATAAATCTTGCTGGCTTCAGGTTCCAACCTTTACAATGTCTCCTATATACCAAAGCCCTTAACCCATGACCCTGTCCAGTAATACCCATAATCCAACCACAGCAAAACCTAGTGAAGGCTATAACCTCAACAGGACCCCTGAGGCAGCAGTAGCTTGAAATCACAGAATTGGGAGCAGAGAGCCCAAGGTGCTTAAATAAAGGTGAGGTTGCCAAGGACCCAGGAGAACTGAATTCTGAAACAAGCTTTTGCCTCTGTCACTTAAAAGTCCCGAGGCCACTGAAATAGGCCATGAGGCTGAAGACACCGGAGTCAAGGAGCACACATTGTAATTAGTGATGTGCTACAATTTCTACACCAATGTAGTACCGATGCTAGGTCTTCCATGGAAGAAAAATTCTAAAATTATCACTGAAATTAATTTCTTAGTGATTCAGTCCTAGACCAAAGAATGATTTCAGAAGATTTGGAACAGGCTTCTTCAAAACACAAATTTGTTTGCTTTATTGTAGCTCAGGGTTCTAGAGGTTACACTCCAAGGTCAAAGGGCATCTGATGAAGGTAGCACAGAATGCTGGGAACAAAGCAAGAGAAGAAAGGCCAGGGTCTCACATTTAAGTTTCATTTATTTCCTATCAATTGTGAAGAACAGAAAAATTTCCCAAGTACTACAAAAGTACTTAAAATATTTTCTTTTAATTGTTTCAACTGAGAGAGAAAACTTGGTTTATGTTTTGCTCATCCTGGTCAGTAGCCTGCTACCATTTTATAAATATAAACACAAACTCACTTATACTGAAACGTTTTGTTTTTAAATTACTTAAATTTATATACCAGTAATTCCATACACAATCCTTAATAAACCATAAGAAATTCATATATTTAGGTATGTGTATATATGTGTGTTTGAAACTTACAAAGATCCTACAGACCCTTCAAGGCAAATGCTTCAAACTGTCTTCATAGTTTTAAGGTATACTTTACATGTGTGAAGTATTTATTTGGAGTACATTGAGCTGATCTTGCTATGTTAAAAAAAGAAAATTCGCACTTAGCATATGAGAACAGGATACAGTGTGTGAATTAGTGCAGAAAATGGCTTTGGTCCTATTGTATCTTCTCATTATCAATCGTCTTTTCATGGTGTTCCAGTTTCTAGGACACATTTAATTTTGGTGGAATTAAGCATGGATAGCTCAACATTATATAATTAAATATATTCAGCTTCAATTAACAATTATAATTGACTCGAAGCTGTTAACATGACACCTGGTAACAGTAACACAGGAGCATTAGCAGTCTAGCCATTGATGTGTGCCAGATAATTATTGAAAAATGGAAGAAGAAAAATGGCCGGGCCAAAAAAAAAAAAAATTCACAGACTACATGCAAAAGGGAGACACGTAGCAGACAGACTGTATTTAGTGCAATGTCAAAAAAAGAAAACAAGCTTAAATAAACATCCATAGTCAGATGGGGCTAACTAAATATAGAAATGAACTGAAGTCTCTTTGTTCACAATATATTTTTTCCTCAGAATGCAAATTTCCTTGTCAGTGTGGAACCATTTCTCCGTGTGAGAATACATGATCCAGAGAAAAATCAGTATTATATAATAACTCACCAGGTATTTCTGCCATCTCAGAATATCTAATATTTTTATTAACTATTGTTCAGGTAATATGAAATATATTTATAGCTTGTACATTAATTCAACTTGTTTTTAAATCTTCTTTGACACCATTCACCATTGTAGGTACTAAACACATACAAGTAAACCAGCAGACTAGAAACTGGTCTGGAACATTTTATTTTTTAGTTTTTAGTTTGGACTGGAAAGAATTGTGAGTGGAGACCAAAAAAGATATAGAGAAATAAAGGGACGTCAATGGGTTATACTTGAACACCTAGAAAGAACCAAAAGAAACAAACTTCTGGGCAAGTTTCTGCCTGTAAGATATTTTTTAGATTAAGTTAGCTGGGGTGGGAAGACTCACCCTAAATGTAAGAGGCGCCACTCATTGGGCTAAAGCCCTGAACTGAGTAGAAAGCAGAAAAGCAAGCTGAGGAGCAATAATCATCATCCTCTGCCTCCTCGGGTTCCCTTCACTGTGACAGCCTTGCTGTGACAGACTGTACTCTGGGGCCATGAGCCCAAACCAACCCTTCCCTTCCTTAAATTGATAGGTAGGGTGTTTATCACAGCGGTAGGAAAGTCACTAATGCCAACACCATGAAGAGTGATATGAATATACAGATGTGCAATGGATGTTGGAAATAGAATAAGACACTTGATTAATTATAGAGGTGAGTGGAAGAAAGAAAAGAAAGAAGCAGAGGAAAGAGAAAAGCACCCGGAGTCACTGAACAAACTCAAACTTTTCTCTGGGCCTACTGACATGAGTTGCCTCATAGAACAATCTGCAAAATGTTTCTTTTTTTTCTTTACTTTTCTCTCATATATTACATCCTGACTGCAATTTCCCCTCCTTTCTTCCAAGACCCTCTCTCTCTCCCTTCCTCCTCACTAAGACCATCCAAACATGGCATAACAAATTACATTAAAACTAAGCATATACCCTCATATCACATCTGAGTAAGGCAATCCCGAAGAAGGGAAAAGAGCTCCAAAAGCAAACAGGAGTGAGAAATTTCCCTGCTCCCACAAGAACACCAATCTAAACAACCATAACATCTCTTCAAAGGACATAGCTCAAACCCATACAGGCTTCTTGATTCTCACTTCAGTTTCTGTGAGCCCCTTAGGAGACCTGATTAGTTGATTCTGTGTGCTATGTCCTTAAGGTATCTTTGATCCCTCTGGCTGCTACAACCTTTCCTCCCCATCTTCTGTGGGATTGCTGACCTCCACCTAGTGTTTGGCTGTGGGTCTTTGTATGATACTAATGCTCAACTCCAATCTATAAGTATAAAATAATATCATTAGGAATCATTTCATTTTTTTTTTTTGCCAATCGTGTTTGGTTCTAGTCTAGGTCTCTTGCCTATCCAGCCCCTGGTTCCTGGCGCTCCAGACAATGTTGGGCATGGGCTCTCCCTGTAATGTCAGTCTCATGGTGGACCAGTCATTGGTTGGCCACTTCTATAAGTTCCGTTTGACCTTTTTTCCGGCACATCTTGCAGACAGGACTAATTACAGTTCAAAGATAGCAGACTTTCAAATAAAGGTTAATGCTAATATTCCTCAAATTATTCCACAAAATAAAAACAGGAGAAACATAGCCAAAATCATTCTATGAGGCCACAGTCACCCTGATACCCAAACAATACAAAGATTCAACAAAGAAAAAGAACTACAGACCAATTTTCATCATGAACATTGGTATAAAAATATTCAATAAAAGAGTCACAAAACTGAGTCTAAGAACACATCAGAAGTCTCATCTATCATGATCAAGTAGGATTCAACTTACAAGATGATGCAAGGATGGTTCAACATACAAAATCCTGTCAATGAAATCCACCGTATAAACAAACTGAAAGGAAAAACATAGACGATCATATCATTAGATGCTAAAACAGACTTTGATAAGTTTTTTTCAATACAAATTCAATTATAATACAAGATGTGATGTAGTCAGACTGAAGTAAGCCCAAGATGATCATTAGAGCAGTAGTTCTCAACTTGTGGGTCCCAAACCCTTTGGGGGTTGAATGCCCCTTTCACAAGGGTCACCTAAGACAATTGGAAAACAGATATTTCTATTACAATTCATAAGAGTACCAAATTATAGTTAGGAAGTGGCCATGAAATAATTTTATGGTTGTGGGGGAGGAGTACCACAACATGAGGAACTGTATTAAAGGGCCAAAGCATTAAGAAGGTTGAGAACAACTGGTCTAGAGTCTTAGCAATGTCACTGGTACTCAAGTTGTGCTTTGAGTGTAAGCTCTTAGCTAACTAGGGGAATGCAACTCGAAGAGCAGTGTGGGCCTGTGTGGATATCTAAGGAATTGAGTTATAACATTGGGCAATGTGAGATATAATCCTTGAAGGAAGCCTGCAAGGAAAATAGAATTAGTAAAACAGGATTCAGTACAGAATCTATAAAAAGATAACATTTCAATGAAATGCAAAATTGACTGATACAAACTAGAGTTTGGGTTGAGTATCATAACCTACTTCTTCTAGGCAGTTAAGACTCCCCCAAAACACACATGCGCGCGCGTGCGCGCGCGCGCACACACACACACACACACACACACACAACTCCCAATGGCTCTATTTTGTCCAGTACTACACTGAGCCATACTAAAATCATCTGGAATTTTAAAGCTTATTTTTCTAAGATGGGTTCTCCCTATGTAGTCCTGGCTGACCTAAAATTCTCTATGTAAAATGGGATGTCCTTGAACTCCCAAAGATCAACCTGTCTCTTCTTACTAAGTGCTAGGTTAAAAGATGTGTGCTACCACACCGACCTGGAATTCTTCCTGAACATGTGTAAAAGTTGGGGTCAAAGCAAAACCAATGAGGCATTGCAGTCTTTACCAGTGAAATTTAAACAAGTAGATTAAAATTAATCCTTCGACTAATTGGGCCTTTTCTGGGAACAGTGGAGAAAAATGAACATGTGTAGAGCCTGAAAAAGTTTAAACTATTGCTAAATTTTGTCTAACCTATGAGTTTTAAAAGCAAAAGGAAGGCGATCCCCTCAAGGGCTATTCAAAGCATTTAAATGTGAGCTCACCAAAGCATGGACTAATGTTTTAACAGCTGGAGTGGTTAAGCATCCTTCTGTTTTAACAGTTTTAATAGCCTATGACAAGAGGGCAAGGTTAGACACCCAAAGAGCTCGGCATCCTCAAGGGCAACACCTGAAGTGAGTGAGAATCTGTTCTGATGGAATGCAGCAGCAGTTTCTGTAGAACAAGGGTGTTTAATAGACTGCTCTCTGCATTTAAATTATAGTGGGTTTGCCCTTCACTTAAACTTGACCAGCAGCCCCCACGCAGCTCTAAGGGAGGATGCTGCAGTGCTAGGATACAGGAAGGAAAGCAGACCACTGCCACTATGCACACAGCTCCCTTTTAGTGTACGGAAGCACAGGGATGCTGCGTTCACACGGACACCATAAAAAGTACACTAGACTTTTGACCATAAAGTGTGATATAGCTTAGGGATCATTGTGTCCATTCAGTTGGAATAGAAAGAGATTTGGAAAACGAAATAATTGGATTCAAATCCTGTTTCTAATCTCTTTCCTATGTAAACTCTAAGGCCTACTATGCTCACTTCTCTACAGATTTCCAGGTCTCATTTTGTGTGTGTGTGTGTGTGTGTGTGTGTGTGTGTGTGTGTGTGTGTGTGTGTGTGTGTGTTTTATGCAGATCTTAAAATCAGACATGCCATGAAGACCCTCCTTGGTAGCAATACATTACCCGTGTAAGTTTGAGATGGAAGACACAGTCTCTCAGAAATTCATGCTAAAACTTCAGTCCATGGTGAGGGAAGCTCAAGTGAAGAAGTAACAGAGAGCTGAGGAATCTAAGCCCTATGCCTATCAGGATCAGGCCACTGCTGCTGGATTGACTCACTCTTATTCCAAAAAATATGTTCTTGATTTTTTTAAGATTTATTTATTTATTATTTATAATTACACTGTAGCTGTCTTCAGACACACCATTACAGACGGTTGTAAGCCACCATGTGGTTGTTGGGAATTGAACTCGGGACTTTTAGAAGAGCAGACAGTGCTCTTAACCACTGAGCCATCTCTCCAGCCCGCCTGTTCTTGCTTTTTTGCCTGCTTGATTTCCAACTATGTCCCATTTGAATTCTTCCCCTTCAGAAACACAAGAACAAAACCGGCTGCTGGTGTGAAGACTGGAGGGAACTCAAGACTTCCCTATAACATCTCCATGCCACAAAGCACCATCAACTTCTTGAGCCAACACCATAGAAGACATATGTGAAGGCTCTTCTTGTATAGGTCTAATCTTGCTTTGAGACACCAAAGTCACAAAGAGGAGTAGCCCTATCCCCGTCTTTTCTAATGATATAATATAAACATTTATATATGTTTTGCTATTACCCAGAATACTTACATCAATAAAGAAGACATAGTTACTTTATAAAATGAAATTGAGAGACAAGCACTAGTTAGCACATCCTTTTAATCCTAACCCGTGGTAAGCAAAAGCAGGTGTATCTCTTAGTTCGAGGCCAGTCTGGTCTATAGAGTGAGTCCAGGTCAACCAGGGTTACACAGAGAAACCCTATCTCAAAAGCCTGAACAATAAACAAACAAACTGAAAGTTTAGCATTAATTACAACAGTATAAGTAATTAATATATAATTAATTTCCTAAAACAGCAACAACAGAAGTAAAGTAAAAAATCAATTATTCAAGTACTTTATTTTTTTTTTTTGGTTCTTTTTTTTTTCGGAGCTGGGGACCGAACCCAGGGCCTTGTGCTTCCTAGGCAAGCACTCTACCACTGAGCTAAATCCCCAGCCCCCTCAAGTACTTTATTTTTAATTTATACTTTTTCTATGATACTGAGAATGAAATCCAGGGCCTTCCAAGCCCTCTAGCACTGAACTGTATCCATAGTCATTTATTTGTTCATCAATACATGCCGATCAAACTAAAAGGATGACACATCACTGGCACCACATTGACATGAAAAATGAACTCATTCACAAGTTGCACCTGTCACAAAGATCAGTACAAACCCTATTCTCTCCCACTATTCTGAGACTGGCCATATGTCAATTACAGCTCAAATTAATTTCCCTTTCAACTTCTCTTCTAATTCCCTTCCAAGTCCAGTAAACACCAAAACTCCTCAGTCACAAAATACTCCAGCAATAGAATGTGGCCCCATCAAGCCCTGATAACCTTTCTCACTACAAGAATAATAGAACATGCTTTCTTGGGGCACTTCCATCAATTTCTATTAAATTTATCCTCCAAAGCTGTCAAGCCACTCATTTTTCCTTCCCTCTATAGAGAGTGCCATGGGTTGGGGGCGTGGGGTAAGCATAGACTATAAGAAGAATGGGCGCTTCAGACTGAGAGGGGCTGAGGGTGGGGGTGAGCAGGGAAAGCAATGGCAACACATCCTCTATGACCTTCGTGGACCGACCACAATCACAGACACTTCACTTAATCTCACCAAGGCTATTAGGAGCTACATTTCCAGGTTGCATCTAGCTGCTCGGAAAGATAACTGCCTTGCAGACTGCAATATACCTTGAGAGAATTAGATTTCTCTAAGCCAAAGATTGAATTCCTCCAGCTCCCCGCCGCCCCTTCTTCACTGTAACCAGGGCCTCATGCATGCAATTTCATTTTCCTTGTGCACAGGCCAGATGACGTCCTGCTAAGTCAGCCAGAAGTAGCTGAAGACAGAAACACTACGTTTTGTGATGTTACATGCCAGTCTGCTTGCTTTGTTTACCTGTTTCTCCTACAAGACCTGCTGAGGGGAAGAAAAGCTTTCAACCTAAAAGCAACCAAAAAATACTCTCTTCAGCTCCAGGAGGCGATTCAGGAAAGGGAAGCTCTGTGGGGTTTTTTTGGTTTTTGTTTGTTTTTTTTTTTTACTTTGAACCCTCAACAATTTGCCATGAGGAGACATCAAGACATTGCAGCTGATTGGAAAGGTTTACTGATAGAGAGAGCATAGAACAGGGGAAAGATTTCTTGCCTGTAAACAACCAAATGTCATCTCAAGGTTAAAAAACAGCATGCAAATCAAGTTTCGCAGCTCCACCTGCAGATACTCCGTCCTCTATGAAACTTCCCTCATTTTTTTAGACTGAGTCCTGTTTGACCGGCTCTGTGCTCCTATAACATTCCTGCAGTACATCATTTCTGACGGTGTATTACAATTACTCGTTTGCATATCTACTTCTTCTCCCTATACTAGGACCTTCTTTCAAACATGGGCTGTATTTTTTGCTTTTATCACCAACCTCTACTCAGTATCTACATGTGGCCTGTGCTCCACCTAGCTGGGTTGAACAAATGAGAGGAGCTAAATCAATTTCTCATATATTCCTTCCAGGAATCCCATCAATTTGTTAACAAAGGTGCCCTCCCTGAAACTAAATCAAATGTGTTCGTGCAGAGAGACAGGGGCAACGAACGTGACAAGGAAAGCCTCCTAAGGTATTAATCTTTTACAAAATAAAATTGTAAAGTAGGGCATGACACTTGACATTCAGATCAATATTGTCAAACCATAGGTTGAAAAGTACCCTTTATTAAGTGCCACCAGACTGCTTGAAGCTCCGTGTGCCTGCCCTCTCATGCAAACAAGATAGAGATATGGTAGAAGCACACAGGATACATGCTGCCTTTTGAAGGTCTCAAGATTGGCTTGTGCATGATGGTTTGGTACTGATGTTTTTCCCACCAATCAAATAGAGCTCACTCAGCTCTCTGCAGGAATCCCTTTGACCTCTTTTACCTCTACTCATATCCCCTTTTGTAAGCCTCCCAAACAAAAGGAACCTAAAAGTCCCAATAGGAAATAAGAGGCAGGAAGGAGTACAACCTTCAACTTATACCATGTTCATAAAATACATGAACTACAGAGTAAAGGCCTTATTCTCCCTTTGGGGTTCACCAACACTGCACCGGCTCCTTCTAGTTATTCCTGTCAGAACTAACATTCCTGACATGACCTTTTGAAGTGGAAATTTCTGGTTTCTTTGGAGACTCAGTTGTGTCATGTGATGTTTTTCTGGAAACTGCCTTATGAGATGAGGTTTTTGCAGAAGCATACACGTGGGAGGATGTTTTGCTAAAAACAGATATGTGGTGGTTTTCTGGAGGCAGCCTAAAAAAAAGACATGCAATGTTTTTTTGAGAAAACAGATGATGTTTAGAAAGAATATAAATATAGCCTAACAGACAGTGAACTCTGCTTGATGATGTTGGTACCTCTTGCCATTCTTTACTGGTCATTGGTGGGAATTGCTGACGTTGGTCTTAGCTAACTTCGCTGGGTGGTATTAGTATGACTTACTATTCTTTGTCAGTTATCGTTTGTTGTGATTTCATAGGGAGAAATACACCAAAAAACATCTGCTAGTGTTCTGGTGGCTTCTTGCTACTACTTTGAATTCAGGCTGATTGACAGAGCCTTGTGGTTTCTTCTGGATCAACCTGCCATTACTGACTCATGAGCATTGTTTGTGAGACCTGCCGTTGCTGATTTGTGAATGGTGTTTGTAAGTGGATCAAGCTGTCGCTAATGAATGGAATTGCTGATATTCTGACAACATAGATTTACTCCAAAGAAATATAAACAGGTTCACATCCTTCATTGCTCTATTAACCTTTCCCTAACACTACTTCTGGTGGGTGGTAGGCTGAAAGAGACATTAAAACATTTAAAAACCCTTATTAAAAGTAGATTTTTAAAAATATAAGCTTACAACCTAACTGGTCCAAGTCTGCATTTTCTTGTGCCTTACCCCTCTTAATCCCCGGACATTGGGGATTTTATATTCTTTGCTCCCCAGACTTTGGTTCATGATCTATCATTGACTTAAATATGCAAGGATCTAATATATAATATTGTAACCCAAGTTACAATGCTCCAGCCCCAAACTCCCAGACAAACCAAGAGTTAATGTGGTTTTTCTCAAATTCACAAGATCTCCAAGATTTGGTCAAGGTCCTCTGGGCATATTACCAGTAAAAATAATGAGGGAAAAGCAAAACCTTGAAACCTAGTAGAGTGTAGAGCAACTGTAGTAATATATAGGTCATGGGTCAAAGAAAGCCAAAGGGAAATAGAGGCTTAACACTGTAGAATCTTAATGCTATCACTTTCTACAGATATTGTAAAATCTGTGTATGACTTCTTGTCGGGGTGTTTTAGGAACTGTCATTCACTCCTTCATATATTCAGGAAATATTTCTCAAGTGCCCTTGTACAGTGCTAAACTTTATTTTTTAAACATTTCTTTAAGAAACTTAGTATTTTAAGACATCTAAATGTTTTGGAGAAACTAAATTTGAACAGCGAATTGCACAAGCAAATGTATGCTGTGGTTACTCTTCACATTATAGAATGAGCTAATCCTGGGTTCTCATTCACGTTCTGACATATTATAACTGTCCCTTGAGCTCTCTCAGGCTTCAATTCCCTCTTCTGGAAGTGGAAAATTTGGACGCTAAACTCTTTAACATTGTGTGGTTTAAATGAAATAACAAATGTAAAGAACTTGTACTAATTACTTTTCCTGTTTCTGTGATAAAACTCCCTGGAAAAGGCAAGAAGGGAAAGGCAGGGTTTATTCTACTCATGATTCAAGGAAATTGGGTAAGTCATTCTGCTCGTATTGCTGCAGAGAGCAGAGAACACGGATTGCTGGTGATCAATGAATTTTCTTCTTCCTATGAAACTCAGAGTCCAAGCTACCTGCCTTAGGGTGGGTCTTCTCACCTCAATTAACAGAATCAGTATTATCCCAGATAGATAGGATCAGAAGCTTGTGTGCTAGATAAGTTTAGATCTTGTCAAGTTAAAAGACTTAAAGCAAAGCAAAAAGTGATGAGGTCAAAGTAAGACCAAATCCAGAAAGAAAAATAACTAATTCTGCAGTTCCATGTCTAGAGGTTGGTGATAGAATCTAGGTTCCAAATGACTTATAGGTAACCCAACTCCACCAGTTCTGCCAGCTCTTCCTCTCCTTCTTCTTCTCCCTCCTCCTCCTCCTCTACACCCCCTCTTTCTCTTCCTCCTCCTCCTTTTCCACCTCCTCCTCCTTCTTTTTCTTTTCCTCTCTTCTTCCCTTTCCCTCCTTTTTTTCCTTCCACTCCCTCCCTCCTTCTCCTTCTCTTCCTTCTCTTTCTCTCTTCCTCCTTTCTCTGGAACAACTTCAGCAGTCATCTATGGTCCTTCCATCTCTAATATGCTGAGGTCTCCACTGAAATGGACTTGATCTTCATAGGTTCACCTAACAGTCTGTCTCCCAAGAACTCTGGGAGGCAAGAATTCTGACCCAATCATACATTATATTCAACCTTACTCAAGTTCTCAGAACATAGTCAGGATGGAGCCAAATTCATTGCCAGAGCATCACATCAATGGCCCCTATCCCAATTCCTGATAGAGTCCTCATTATCTTCTGAAACTTTAAGATCTGAACTTCCACTGTCCATAGTTCTCTCAGCCCTTTGTTATCCAAGGTCTCACCAGAATGACCCATTCAGCTCTGATCACAGTATTCAAGGGCTCTTTTACATGTTCTACACACAAACCTGTTTGAGAGGCTGAAGAACCAGATAGCCAGGTGGATTTCAGCAGTGGCCCCACTTTTTGGTATTAATTTTCTAAATGAGCTATTCTTTTTTACTATTACTGTGATTAAAATACCTTTTTTTTATTAACTTGAGTGTTTCTTATTTACATTTCGAGTGTTATTCCCTTTCCCGGTTTCCGGGCAAACATCCCCCAATCCCTCCCCCTCCCCTTCTTTAGGGGTGTTCCCCTCCCCATCCTCCCCCCATTGCCGCCCTCCCCCCAACAATCTTGCTCTACCTTTTGACTGAAGAGGTGATCACCTGCTTCAAGTTCCTGCTTCTGGGATCTCCTCACCATGATAGACAGTATGCTTTAATTGTTAGTCTAAACAAACCCTTTCTCGGAGCCGGATGTAGATCGCTCCTGAGAGACACAGCCAGAATACAGCAAATACAGAGGCGAATGCCAGCAGCAAACCACTGAACTGAGAACAGGAGCCCTGTTGAAGGAATCAGAGAAAGAACTCAAAGAGCTTGAAGGAGCTCGAGACCCCTTATGAACAACAATGCCAAGCAACCAGAGCTTCCAGGGACTAAGCCACTACCTAAAGACTATACATGGACTGACCCTGGACTCTGACCTCATAGGTAGCAATGAATAGCCTAGTAAGAGCACCAGTGGAAGGGGAAGCCCTGGGTCGTGCTAAGACTGAACCCCCAGTGAACGTGATTGTTGGGGGGAGGGTGGCAATGGGGGGGGATGGGGAGGGGAACTACCCTAAAGAAGGGGAGGGGGAGGGATAAGGGGGATGTTTGCCCGGAAACCGAGAAAGGGAATAACACTCGAAATGTAAATAAGAAATACTCAAGTTAATAAACAAAAAAAAAGGTAGAGCAAGTTGAGTCAATGAGCTATGAGTTCATCTTCCTTTCTAATTTTTATGTAACCCAGGATCTGTGCCTTTGGAACAGGGCCACACACTTTTAGTATGGGTCTTCCTACCCACCCCAATTACATATTAACTAATATCTCATAGGCATATTCAAAGGCTAACCTAATCAAATAATCCCTTGCAAAAACGACCAGAAGATTATTTCTTAGATGATTCTAGATCCTGCCAAGTTAATTACTGGTATTAGCTATCACAGTATTTTTAGAGCATTACATACATATTCTACATATTTATAATTGTATTTATAAGAGGATTTTTGAACTGAAGTAACCTTTGCTACTAAAAAGCAGGAGTGCAATAGAAGTGATATGCAGTAATATTTATTTATTTCACTTCATAGCAATAAAAAATGTAAAGTTTGGTGAAAGAGAGAAAAAAGAGTTAGGAAATCAACATGTATGTTGAATGTTTTGGGATTATCTTTGCTCTCTAAGTAACTATGGTTAATTATTACAAAAAAAGAAAAATGGTTAGAATACGGCTTTACAAATGTGATAATATAAATTGTTTAAGGATGCCATTTGGCTGAAGATTAATTCAGTGGGGTTAGATGGAACCTAAGATTCTGAGTCTCTTATAGTTTCCTATTGATGGTGATGTTACTGGTCTCCAGATCACTTCTGGAGTAGAAAAGGGATAGGTATAATTATAACTACATATGTATGTAATGTATATATTTATACATATTGTTAATATGTTTTATCATATTGTTAATATGTATTAACAATGTTCTACAGACAGATGAACACATGTATTATATGTTTACATTTAAATATTCCCTCATGGGCTGGAGAGATGGCTCAGCGGTTAAGAGCACCCGACTGCTCTTCCAGAGGTCATGAGTTCAATTCCCAGCAACCACATGGTGGCTCACAACCATCTGTAAAGAGATCTTGTGTATCTGAAGACAGCTACAGTGTACTTATATATAATAAATAAATAAATCTTTAAAAAAAAATATTCCCTCATGTTAGCAATAAAATAAACTGATGACTATTGCTATGGTTCTTCACCAACATACATACATACATAAATGTGTAGATTGCTATCCTCTGTGCAAAATAGTTAGCATCTTCATGAGAGCTGCTATAATTACTTGCAAAAGACCTTCACAATTGAGCCTGTTGACTGTTGGTGTTTCTGTATGGTACAGTATGGGACAGGTCACTGGACCCTCATCTGATCTCAACCTTCTGCAGTTAGCTATCTGTGATTCTACCCTGATTGTACATGGCCTTTTGGTCTTGGAAGGTAGAGTTCATAGAGCAGGAGACTAAAGAGGAGACTCCATCTTTGCAGTTATGAGGAAGTCATCATGGATGCCAGGGTGAGACTTTCTGACAGTGCATGCTCCTATAAATAAGCCTTCACCTATACTGTGTAAGTAATCCCAATAAACAAGCTGTTTCTTCAAGCTGGATTAAAGTGAGATTGTACTTCGGTTGTTAGCCCCCTATGAGAAGAAGATATTTGTTTACACTGCCCCAGGGAAAGTCTCCACAGCAGTGGAGTGAATGAGTTCCTTCGTCTGCCTTTAGTTTCTTTATTTTAGAAAATGAAAACACTAAGCAAGATTTCTATGCTTGCTTCCAGCATTCACTTCCAATGTGATATTTTTTCTCTAGGAGGAAAGAGAGAAATAAATACAGTTACCATTGCATGGAATTTAAAAGATACAAAGAAAGTTATTTTTGATCCTCAGGTACTTTGTTTACCTCACCCTCAGGAAAATCCTCATGGAGACTGATGCTCTGGAATCATTTGAGATAGAGGAAATGTAAGATTTTTTTTTAACCACCAAAATACAAATGTCAATGAAGAGATTCCACACAGACACTATTTAGAAAAACAGCATTAAAGACCTTCGTTTGTAGGAATTCCATTCAGGTCAATGTCATAAACAAAGGTTACAACACAGTTTCATAGCTTTGGTAAGTCCCAGGAAATGTCAGGTTCTGGGGAGAAGGCAAGGCTCCCCAAAGAACTTTTAAAGGCATTGAGGAGAGAAAAGTCACCTTGGCAAATACTCAATCTTCTAGCAGCTCTCGAGCCAGCAAAAACCCTGGGATGTGCACGATTCTGCAACATGAGCTGTGTATGCAAATTACTGCCATTTCCTTCTGACAAGTTGGTATTATTTATGAGTTTACCAACTACAGTTAACCTTTTACCCTGTCATATTTCTGTGCACTTGCAGGGCTAATCCAGCTTGCGTAGCATCTTTCCTGCAAAGACTAACACGAAACTGGAGCTCTGAAAGCATTGTCTCTGATAGAAATGCAATCACTAAGCCAAGAGGTTGCCCTGATGGAAAGAATCAGTTTCTCAAACACATGTACCATTCCGATTGTGCTTGTTCCAAACAAACTTGGTCTTTCTTTTCAGACACTGTTTAATTAAATGCATCTATAAAAAGAATAATGGCTTGGATATTTAGACTAGTATTTTTTAAGGAGAGGTGGAAAGAAGATAAAAAGTACCTGAGACCCAGCCCAGAGTGTCTGCACAATCCTTTCCTTTAGTTCTCCTAATAATGCTAGCACTGACCTAGGCTTTGGTCAGTCCGATGCATAGGACACTGCTACAGAGAGACGATTTACCCATCTATTTCAGAGCTTATGTTAAGATCAACAGTCCCACTGTTACACTGAGCAATCATTATGAAAGCAAAGAATTGGGCTTTCTTTTCCTCTACCATACAACTAATGGTAGATATTTATTCCAAGATTTAGATGAGTGCTTCTCTAAACACCTTGAATTATACCCATGCTTGAGAATTGAGTCATTTAAAAAGCCTAATGATAAATGGTACTAAATGAGACATTGGCTAAATTAAGCATATCTATACATGTGCACATAATTACACCGAATGTGCATGTGTAATTTGCCTGCAACCGTATCTCCATCTATACCTAAAATCCCAGGTGTCTTCAAAGGACAGCTTTGTGATGTCATCCCATTAATAGAGACTTGTTGCCATGGAGACATCTAATTCCTCCTCTGAATAACATTTAGTTCTGACAATTGAAGCTACAAAACTTCAATTAAGCTGTGGACTCATTTCCTTCGAGTACTTAGAAATTTGAAAGCTATCAAGTTCCAAGAATCACCATTTTTCCTGAAGAGGCATTTAATCTCAGATATATTGCACTGAAGTATATGTACATAAGTCAATATATTTTCAGTTCTTTTATTTCCTATATCTTATATCACAAAATTATATAATGCTGAATCTCATCAACTCGAGAGCAACTAAGAAAAATCTATCGCTTTATGTTTATCATGATTGTAAGTTTCAAACAGACGGCTCTAGTACGATAAAAAATAGGAGTTAGAGGGCTTTGTGGATATAGACATGGGACCTTCAAAGTCAATAATGTCTCGGGAAGATTTCAAAAGCAATAGGATGACCCACCACCCACCAACAAAATTAAAGTCCCCTTTCACTCTGGCCCCACTAAGACAAAGTACACATGATATTCTCTGACTAAGAGTATGCTAAACGCTCTACTGGTTGTTTGGGCTGTAGCTGAAGCATGTAGAGACTAAAATCTGGAGCCTGTGAAAGAGCAATCATGGAAGGGCAGAGCAGGTAATCTAAATAATAAAGGAAAGTATTTCTGGGTTTTGCCCAATATATAATGCTTACCCCCAAACCAAGGAGCTTTCACAAAATAAACATCCTTTTTCTAATGTCTCCAGACGTTGTGTAGGTCTTGTTGCCTAAAAAGATGAGGAGAATGGAATTGATAGACTTGGATCACTTTAGAAGTCTCAAGAATTCTATAATACTAATCATTCAGTGTTTCCCTACAACATGAGAAAGCAAGGCAAGACTGTGTTCATGAACAAAACAAATATCCCTTCTCTGCCCAATGACCAAAGCTGTTATTATTTTAGCAAGGCAAATAAATTCAAAGTAAGTCAAACCAGAGTTCTGGCCCCATCACGTTAATAAACAAATTTCATGAAATGTATCATCAATCATTAACCTACTTTTAAAAGTTTCAACTGCATTTCTGCCTAAAAGTCAATGCAGTATTAATGTTATTAAGATCTTAGTTTCTGATGATGACAAATTTCCCCCTAATAATGAAATTTCTCAGGCTATGCACTTGTCATATCAAGGTAGGCCTTGATCTCTAATCTCCCATACACCTAGTTTCTTAATCCAAAAATTGTACTAATAAAAGGCTTATTCAACAAGTGCTTTCTCTGTGCCAGCCAATGTGATGCTTTTAAGTATTAACTCTTTGAGTTATATTCATACACAATGAGAAAGAAACTGTTATAGCTCCCATTTTGCTGACGGGATAATATAATACACCACAGGAACAAAGAACTTGCCTATCATCACATAAGCAGTAAGTGGTTGGGCTGGTGATTTGAGGTCAGGCAGTCAGAATTAAAAGCTCTCTGTCCCCCAACCCATTCACAAAAAATTCAACCTAAAATGTATCCTGGCTACAAGAAATGGAGGGCTTGTGGACGAAGCAGAGATGGAGTAGGAGGTGGGAGCGACCACTAACCTGCCCAACTTGAGATTCATCCCACGTTCAAGCACTAATCTCTGATACTATTAATGATACTCTGCTATTCTTACAGATAGGAACCTAGCATGGCTGTCCTCTGACAGGTTCCTCCTGTCAGCTAACTCAGACAGAGGCATATACCCACAAGAAAACAGTAGATGGAGCTTTGGACTCTTGTGGGAGAATCAAAGAATGATTGCAATCCCTAAAAGGCTAGGTTCTCCACAGGAAGACCAACAGAATCAACTAACCTGGACCTGGGGCTCTCAGAAACTGAACCACCAACCTAAGAATATACACGGTTTGGACCTAGGCCTCCCCACACACATGTAGCAGATGTACAGCTTGGTCTTCATGTGGGTCCCAAACAACTGGAGCAGGGGCTATCCCAAAAGCAGTTGCCTGTATGTGAGATATGTTCTTCTAGCTGGGCTGCCTTGTCTGTCCTCAGTGGGAGAGGAAGTGACTAGCCTCACAGAGACTCGAAGTACCAGAGTATGGGGATACCTAGGAGACTACCACCTGCTCAGAGGAGAAGGGGAGGGGATAGGGCAAGGATTGTGGGAAGGGGGACCAAGAGGAAGGAGTGAGCAGGATGTAAGGTGAATAAGTAAAAAAATATTTTTTAAAAGAAAGTTCTCTGTCCCTCTGCATTTTATTGCCCTGTCTGCAAAGTGTGGGCTGTGTGAATTTCTTCTTCATTGAGTGTGAAGATTACTCAAAAAGTTAATACTTAAAAACATCACAGTGACTGGCACACAGGAAACACTTGTTGAATAAGCTTTTACATTAGCACAATTTCCAGATGAAGAAACTGGGTGTATGGGAAATTAGAGATCAAGGCCACCAGTAGGCACTAAACTGAGTTCCTGAAATCGTAACATTTTCCAAGTAAGAAGCTAGTTGGACCTGTGTGTTATTCACCTATTGTTTTACCACAAAGAGCATGTGTCTCCGTAAATGGATAAATGAAACCGAATCAAATCAAGGTTTTGCTCACCGACCTACACTCTGTGGCTTTAGACTTTGCCTCCTGGAGAAAAGCACTTTTCTAATTTGCACAGATACCAAGGGGGCTACGGAGACCCTGCTCTAACCCCACAGGTCTGTAAATTGAGATTTTGTTCACCATCCTTTTCAATTTGTTACAACAACCATCTAATTATACAACCATTTAATGAGTGTCATTATGCACTGTAGTCAATGTCCCCTATTCTTCCTGATATATTGTCAGTCATTAGTGCTATTGAAAAACTCTGATTCTGGGGCACCATTCCAAACCAAATACAGAATAATGATCTCTGTGCCTGTGACTTAAAGGAGCTAGAACAGTTCACAGCATTCAATGCTGTTGAGTCATCAAAAGCACGTTATTAAACCTGTGAGCTAAGGAGCATTTAGAGAGCTGAACTTTGACACACTGTGACATTCTGTACCTTCATCCTGTTAGTTAGTTCCCTCAGTTATACTTCTTTGCTAAGTACTACATCTTAAAGCAGCCACTGGATGAAGTTGGGACACCTGAGTTCAAACACTGGCTTCACAACTCGACTCTCTTTTTTGACCTTGAATGCTAGTCAGTTGAGTTCTCAGGGCATTTACTTTTCGTCTGAGTAGTATGGACAGTGGGGAGAAAAAAAGGCTAGCCTCTGGCTCCATGGGGATGTTGTGAAAATAAATGAGTTACAGGGCCATAGCATCACTTTAAGCCCTTAGGAATGAAAGCGCTTAAAGAGACATAAGGTTTCAATAGCTACGCTTTAATTTTTTTTTCAGCCTTGCCAGTGAGAGAAAAAGGTTTCCACCTCAGTAAGTTTTGAAGAATATGGTCCCACTGCTTCCTTTTCCTCATTGGAAGCTCTGCCTCTTCTAAACATTCACAAAGTGTATTGTAATTCCCACTGTTGACTTGAGAAAATTAATAAGGATCTTTCATATCCTCAGGCAACAATGAAAAAGAGTTGCGCCCTGCATGGGGCAAATTACCTGCTACCAATTGGGTATCACACAATGCATGCCCTTACAGTGACTGTGAAAAATAACTCTAATGAAACAAAGAAAGTGACACGGTGTATAAAAAAGAAGTTGCTAAGATAAAGTCCAAGCTAGAACATTGATCTAACAACAGAGTCTAAAAGTCCAGAGATAGAAAACCCCCAGCATTTTCTCTCAGAAAAACTAAAGCGGCGTTTTGCCAGCATCGGAGATATTCTCCCTCAAAGTCAAGGCAATTCTGAAAAAGAATCACAAATAACCGGCCGGGTACCCTCCCCTGCTTCCCTGCTTCCAAATGAAGAGCCCCTGACAGGTTTTATAGATAAGTACTATGTAGCCTGTCACTTTGTCTTGCTTAAGAAGGCACCATAATCCATGGCGCTCATAGAAACCCTTCTGTGGCTTCGATCCCACTCTAACATTCAGGAGAAAAGTTGACAGCCATAGATTAAAGGAAAACACTACATCGAAGAAATACTTGTAATAGGTAGCTCTGACTAAAGATGTATTTTGGCAAGAATTAACTGGGAAGACACATTGGCATACTGACACGTATTTCTAAGCTAGGGGATAAAGCTAACATCTTTGTCTAGGTCTCATTGAAGCCCACGTTTACTTATAGGCTTTGGCGTTGTTCATTTACTCATTCAATAAATATTCATCGGGCCATGTAATGGAAATCCCAGGTGGCCCCCTATCTGTTCTGCACTCCTCCCCTGCTTTGGATAGCAAGCAGCTAACCAAAGCTAACCTGGATTTCCTTTCTGAGAGTAGAAAAAGCTGTGGTGACCTAAGTCCCTGGGCATGGAAATGAATGGAAGTGATAGAGAACCAATTCAGCATTGCTTGTTTCAAATGAAACCCTTAATCTAGAATCTGCTGCCTTCAAATGGTCCGTTGAAAATGGCAAAGTTGAGGTGGACTGCCTGTCAGGGACTCTCACGGAAGGCAGAACTAAACGTCTATGTTTTGGATATATCCTTGGTCCTTCAGCTTAGCCTGTTCCTTCACGAGTTGGTGTGCCTGTAGATACTACACCTGCAAAGTGTGATGCTGATTGTACCTAAGGAAATACACTAGGTGTATGACCCCCCACGGAACATATATCCTGACGTCTACTCTACTCTTTTATCTGGGAACCACAACTGTCATGATACACGCCTACTACAGTCAATTAAAATGAAACATGACAGTGAACAGCACACAGTAGTGAACTAAGATCCGGGCTATGGAAATGGAGTCCTAATGTTCCATTCTTGTTCACCCCTTCAAAACCACATTCTTGAATAAACTATATGACTTATGTAAAAAGGCCCTCCAGAGACTGCCCCACCTAGGGATCCATCCCATATACAGACACCAAACCCAGATACTATTGCTGATGCCAAGAATGCTTGCTGACAGGAGCCTGATAGAGCTGTCTCCCGAGAGGCTTTGCCAGAGCCTGACAAATACAGAGGTGGATGCCAACCATTGAACTGAGAACGGTGTCCCAGCGGAGGAGTTAGAGAAGGAACTGAAGGAGCTGAAAGGGGTTGGCAACCCGTAGAAAGAACAACAACAACCAACCAGACCCCCACAGAGCTCCCAGGGACTAAATTACCAACCAAAGAGTACACCTGAAGGGACCCATGGCTCCAGCCGCATATGTAGCAGAGGATGACCTTGTTGAACATCAATGGGAGGAGAGGCTTTTGGTCCTGGGAAGGCTTGATGCCCCAGTATAGGGAAATGCCAAGGCAGGGAGCCAGGAGAGGGTGGGTAGGGGAGCACCCTCATAGAAGCAGGGGAAGGAAGGATGAGATAGGGGTTTTCTAGAGTGAAAACCAAAAAAGGGTTTGTAAATAAATGTATGTAAATAAATAAATGTGTATAAATAAATAAAACATCCAATAGACAAAGAAATTTCATCTTTATGAATCAGAAATGACATAAATAACAACTCCCTATTAGGATTGTGATTAAAATTAAAAGAAATGGCCATGTAAAGGTTAGAAACTGGGGCTTGCAAACTTGATCAACATTCAGTCATTATACTATAAATCTTCTGTCTAAATTCCATGGAGATAAACAAAAACAAAATATACAAACATCAACTTATCTACACCATGTTATAGGAGACACATACCTCTGACCTTCCTATTTATTTGAATTTTTTAGTTCCTTGAGAATTTTGTACAGTGTATTATGTAACAAAATCAAATCTCAAAAATAAGATTCAAGTCTTAATAAGAAGCTGAACTAGACGTTGTTCAAGATACCTGATTCCAAAGTTCATCCTACTGTATCAGACACATCATAACCGTTGCCAGTAACCGTTGTTCAGCTACTAGTCCAATAAGAACAGTTCAAGTAAACCCTTGGGTGAGAAATTCCCAGCTCTGGATTCCAACAAATAAACTATTACCCTTTCCTTAAGTTCTCATGGGCATTTTCACATTGATGCTGAGATTCAGCAAACTCTGTATTATAATTCTTTCAGCTCCAGTAGTATCCAAAACTACAATTTGAACACTTAAAAAAAGAATATATTTCTGCCCAGGACTTAAGTACCCAGTTACTCTATGGACAATTATCCCAAGTAATTTTGGTGTGAATAAATGAATGTATATTGAAGCTGAAGCATAGAAATGCCTACCAAGGTGGCTATTTGTTAGACTAAGGTATTCTGTTTCAAAAATAAATGAAAAGCAATGAAATACTTAGTAAAAATCCATCAAGCATAAGAACTTAATATACAATAGGCCCATATGGGAAATAAGCATTTTCCAAGAGTTATACGTCAATTGCTTTGACCTCAAAGACATAATGAAATGTTATAGATCACTTGAAAGGGTCCAGTTCCCAGAAGCTATTTTCAAACTCAGTTGAAACTGAAATATTGGACAATTATGTTAGAACAATCACACTCATACACACACACACACACACACACACACACACACATCGAAAAGAAAATCAAAAAGAAAGCAATATTTTGTTGTTTGCTTAAACTAGGTTTAATTAACAGAAAAAGTAAGTACTGGCTTCTAAAGACCTTAAACATATTTTCTGTGCATTTTCAGTGAATTTAGAAGTTCATGGCATATATTCCTTATTCTCTGTAATTCCACATCACAGCTTCCAGCTTTCGCTTCTCTATGATGAAGCTATTACCAGCAATGCTTTGCCCAGAATAGTCTGGATTAGCCCTTTTTCTCTCAAGTGGAATAAAGAAAGAGAGGAAAGATCTTTCTAGGATAAATGAGAAAGAACTGGAAACAAAACAAACAAAAACTCTGTGAGCTGCACACAGAAGGTTAAAGGGAAAGGAAAAACAAGGTAGTGTCTGGTGTGAAATTTACTGACCTATATTTAAGAAAATGAAATTATGGGGCCAAAAAACTTTATAAAGCTTTGTATTTAAAAACAACAAAGCAGCAGGAAACCAGTGACTCAATATTCTCCCATATCAAACCAGTAAAAAAATCCATCCTTATGAAAAACAGAAAACAAGGACAGACAACAAAAGAGGGATGGCAGAGAATATCCAATTCACATAAATAGGCTAATTGCAGCCTGATGTAACTTTAAATTCAGAGACACTAAACTGATGTTCTCCATGTTTATGGAAAGCAGAACACAAAGGGACAGGGAAAGATGGCTTACTTGGAGGATTTTGTTGTTGTAGGGTTTGGGTTTTTTGTTTTGTTTTGTTTTAATTTCCTGGAATTATAAAGTGTAAATTCTATAAGATGATCCAAGGGCTATCATGGCTAATTAAGTAGTCGATATGGAAAATGCAAAACTAGGAAGGAAACTCGGTGACTATTAAATAGTTCATAAATGAACAAATCCCAGAAGGATCTCAGGAACTACCTGTGCATATGTGACAGAGTCTAAGTGATGTTTACTGGTAAAAAAAAAGAGTGAGAATTTTGTCCCAAATCGTGGATATAGTCTACTCAAACTTCCCTTTCCATCAGCGTAACTCCTACTCCTCAACCTCTCCCATCCTCCCTATCTGAACACTAAACAAATTGGCCATCAGCACCAAGGACAGCGGCCCTCGGTTTCACAGGGATTTCTGCTAACACTTAGGTCTATTGATTGAACTCAGACCTCAATCTCCCAAAGCATTCCTCCCAACCATAAACCCTACTTTTCCTATTCAGAGTATGATCATTTCCATGGACAGAAAGCATGCTGTTCTGTGAGTTAACAACCAACCCAACCTAAGGGTTGAAAATGACAAGAACTGTAAAACACCGTTTTTGTCTTCAACCCAAACTCCTCTTTGTAAAGATGAGAGAAAACACACACACACACACACACACACACACACACACACACACACACAAAGCAGAGGTCAGAGGTCACACAAACTTCCTCTAAAGAGACAAGATTATGGACCTAGTGGAGCTTGAGTCTAGATATTATGGAAATGATAGCTATTTTGTGTCCTTAAAATTTTTTTAGACTGTTTTTTTGCCTGGGTTGTATTAAACAATCTTTGGAGTTTATCTATGAATGTTCCAGTTTTAACATACAACATAATAAACAAAAACAAAGTCAAAATGAAAAATAAATTTTAATTCTTGACTCTAATATGCTGACTTTGCCACTGTTCTATTGCTGTGAAGAGATGCCATGACCAAAGCAACTCATAAAATAAAACATTTAATTGGGAGCTTGCTTATACTTTCAGAGGATGAGTCCATGATCATTGTGGTGAGAAGCAGACAAATATAACACTAGAGCAGTGGCTGAGAGCTTTCCTTGATCCACAGGCAGACAGAGAAAGACACTGCAACTGGCTTGGGACTTTGACACTTCAAAGCCCACCCAGAATGACAAACTCCTCCCATAAGGCCACATCTACTGCAACAAGGCCATACCTCCTAATCCTTTCCAAATAGTTTCACCAATGTAGGTCCAAGTGTTCAAACATATGAGCCTAGGAGGCCTTTCTCATTCAAACCACCAAACATGCTCCCATTTCTTAATGACAATTTGACAACATAAAAGTATTATTAAACATGACCAGCAGATAATATCGCCTGACAGTTTTCAAAAGTAAAATGGAAATTGGTCCTTATTTGTCATGTAATACCGGAAATGTTCCTAAATTCAAATCTACAAAAAATGTATTTAACAAGTATATGTTTGTATTCCATTCAAGAATTACTCAGAAGACAGGCTCTTGAGGACTGATCTTCATTTTCCTCCTTTTCACTTTCATAAGAGCCCATGTCTACCCATGAAAATGTATTATTCATCACAGTGCACCAAAACTATTATTCCAAGCTCAGTGTTCTAGTACTTGTTTGTAATCCCAGCTATTCAAGAGACCAAGAGTTAAAAGTTGACTCTTCAACATATCTATTTAAATTTTATTACATCTATGTGTATACACATAGATGCAGTAAAAATTAAAAGGAACATTTTCTATCAGTTCCCGCAAGCTGGATCCGCTCGATCCAGCTACTACTCTCCTCGTGGTCCCCTAGGCAATAGTTATCACACCTGGTGCACAGGCATGCACACACACACACACACACACACACACACACACACACACATCTTGTTCTGCGTGCCCTTGCGTGTTCTCACTCCACGTGGGCAACAGAACCAGATCCGCACGCTCCAACTGTCTCTTAGTCATTTCTTTCATACACTGTCCTCTTTAGCCTGGTAAATCAAAGTTCCAGAAACTTGTAACTTAGAAATTAGATTTACATGTTAAATTCCCAATCCACAATTCATCCACAAAATAAATTCACTGCGAATTAATGAAGATATAAACTGCCCACCTAGACAAGATAAAATCAATCTAGATCACCTAAATCTGAACCATCCTCCTCCGTAGACTCCATCTTCTCTTTCCTTCCTCCTCTCTCCTCCCTCAATTTTTTCCATGCCTACCCTTCCTTCTCATCCAGTGATAGGCTTCACCTTATCCTGGACCTGCCTTGCTGCATAATGATATCATCCTACATATAATTAAATGTGTATATGCATACAAGTATCATGGTGTATGTGTGGCAGTCAGGGGACATGTTATAAGGCTCAGTTCTCTCCCACACCACATGAGTCTTGGGGATGGAACTCAGGTTGTCAGGCTTGTCAACAAGAGTTTTTAGCTGCTGAGCCATCTTACCTGCCCTAAAAATATTTTTTAAAGTGTCCATTCTTTAGTTCTACAAACAACTTGAGAGAGGGGACAAAGATGTTCCAGCTCATTTGTTCTGAATGCTTTCTAAATGTGCTGAAATAAAACCACAGTACTATACTCTAAATATGTATCCGTAGTTAAAATAAATGTCAGTGAAGTGTTCAACCATGTATGAGACATTTATATCATTACCAATCAAGGATCTGCGTTCTTGACAGAAAGGGGGAGTGAAAAATTATAAAAACGCAGAGGTCAGAGAGGACCAGACTGAAACAGTGTCTTCTTGTCATCATAAACTCAGATAAGCATGTTGTTGCCTGCATGAGATCAAGTCAATCAGCACTCTAACATGAGCATGGTGGGAGCACCCTCGTAAACTCCCACCTCTAAATGAGGAGCTATATTCACTTGATGTCTTCTGTTGTTCAGAATGTCAGTTTTATTTAAGGGTATACAGCCCCTGTAAGTTGGCCATGCGCCAATGAATGGCCCTACAACCCATGAGTGTATCAGTAGCACATTGCACTTGAAGAAAAAGGAGGAGGAGGAGGAGGAGGAGGAGGAGGAGGAGGAGGAGGAGGAGAACAACAAGAACAAAAAGAAGAAAAAGAAGAAGAACAACAGGAAGGAGGAGGAAGAGGCATGAAGTCGGGATGCAGTGGAGATGTTGGGGTGTATCTGGAAGGAGTTAAGAGGAAAGGGGATGAATACAATCACACTACAATATAAGAAATTCTCAAAGGATTGTTAAAAATATTGCTTGCTGGCTGAGACAGATGCAGATACTTGCACTCAACCATTGGACTGAATTGGGGACTCCTATGGTTGAGTTGGGGGAAGGATTGAAGAAACTGAAGTGGAGAGTGACCCCATGGAAAGACCAGCAGTCTCAACTAACCCAGATCCCAGGGAGCTCCGGGAGAATAAGCCACCAAGCAGAAGCATACATGAACATGTCCTAGGCCTCTGGCACATAAATAGCAGAGATCTGCCTGGTCTGACCTCAGTGGGACAAGATGAGCTTAATCCTAGAGATACTTGAGGCCCCAGGGAAGGGAGAAGTCTGGTGGTAGGGAGCACCCTCTCAAAGACAAGGAGGAGGAATGGGATGAGGAACTATGGGAGGGGGACCGAGAGGGGGGCAACAACTGAAATGTAAATAAATTAAATAATTTTTAAAATATTATTGCTTATCTTTACAAAGATGTTTGAAGTCAAATTAAACAAGAGAAGGATACTATATTATAAGAGAGCAAAAAACAATCGTAAACCTTAGTTTTATAACTTAGTTCTGTTCTTCATGAAAGATCCAACAGACGTTAAATAAATGCAACTGAAAATGGAGGTCACGGTGACAATAACATGTTCTCCCAAGAGCTGCTTTAAAGGTAAGTGATAATAGGGGTTGGGAAGATGATTCGGTCTGTAAAATGGTTACCACCAAAGCATGGGAACCTGAGTTTGGATCTCTGGCAGCCATGTCAAAAGCCAGGCCGGGGGGCATATGAAGAGAATCATGATATTGGGGAGGCAGAGACAGCCTGATCCCAGGAGCTTGCTGCTCATTCGGCCTAGCCTGACTGTTGAGCTCCAATTACAGCAAACACTCCGGAAAATAAGACAGAGACCCAATTGAGGAAGACGTCCTGGAAGTGAGCTAACACTAAACACTAAGAGCGGTTGACAGTCGTTAATGATCAGAAGTCATGGAAGAAGCACCCCATTGCTGACATTTTCAAAAGATGTCCCAAACTGCAGCGGAAGGGAAAAATTGGGAGAATGTGAAATGGTGGAATACTAAGATGAGAAGAAACAGCTCATAGTTGCTTAAATATTCTCTACCCAGAATGCTTAGCACAGTGTCTGACCCTTAACTGGTGCCTAATAAATGTGTCTAATTGATACATTGATAGAAAAGAGAATTAACACACCATGGTGGGGAAGATTCATAATTTCTATCATATTCATGACTCCTCCGCATCTCCACCTCATCTGCATCCTGTTTCATTAAAACGCGAGCCAATTTCGAAAGGGATGTAGGGAGATAAAATGAGAAAAATGTAGTCACAAAGTGTAGTCACTTTATATTACTTGCATTTGACAGGACTGACATAGTCTTGTACGTTAATTGCAGTGTCTTCTCTTTCATATGTGCATATAATTTATGTTTCTAGGGACACAATTTGACTAACAATCTGTTCAAGTCCATGACATAAAGACTATAGCAGTATTATGACTCTTTTCTCTTACGCTCAACCAAACACTCACATATTTCTAGCTCAATCTGTGTGTATCAAACCTCATTTTAAAAAGAAATAACTGTAACACATTATGAAAAATGCATTGACGGTTAAGATGCTCTATCCCTTTTACAAGATCTCCCACCTAGGGCTTCAAAACGTTTTTTCTTTTTTTTTTCATTTCACAGTTTAGATTGGTTGATGACTTAGGATTCTCAAGGCTGCTTCTCACAGCCAAGTACATGCACACACACAGTTCATCTCTTTCTTGCCCAATCTATTATAATTCCAATGGACCTTCAAAGGGCTTTGTGTCTTCCCAGGGACTCAGTGCATCTAATTTCCTCCTGACCCCTCATTTCCTGGCATCCATGTTAGAACAGGTGTGAACAGATTCAGACAGGTCCATGGAGCCCATGGTTCATTGCTGGCACAGAATAAGGCTTATCTTCCTGCAGCAGATAACTCCAACGTTTTCCAGGATGCCAACTTCCAATTAGTGTCATCTTTTACTCCATGTCCTAGGGCAAAAGTTCAGCTTACAGAGAGTAGGCATCTGAGAGAGGCACACTAATGCGAGAAACAGACACCTGTCAGCTTCCTTCCCATCATCAAGGAAGGCTAGTCTGTCTGCCGAAGACACGGTCACTGCTGTTCAGCGCGAGGTCAGTCCCTTGTTCGTAAACAGGGATGCTAATTTACTTTCCAACAATGAAACCAAATGTGCCTCCAGATGTTGAGCTTGGAATCAATTGTGATTGCCCACAGATAAGACTTAGAAATTGTCCTTGAGAGAAGAATGTCCATGTAAACGGACAAATCCTTTTGGGCTCAAAGTGGACTTTTAATAATGAAGACTTTGTAACAAATAGACTGGTATATAGCAAATGTCCTACAAATACTGGGCTGCATCTCCCACATATAATATGAAAGCGAAAGGCGAGAGTCAAAAAGGAGACAATCTTCATAGCCTAGGCTAGCACATAAGTCAATGTCATCCATTAACACAGTTGATTGGTTCAATCCAATTACAAATATCTTAAAGACTGTTGCATCAAGTTAATCATTGTTATTTTGTTGTTCCTGGTTGCTATGGAATTCTAGATTGTTCAGTACTTTGCCCTAATGAATGTTATGAACAAAGTTACCTGTGTGCACCGAGAGCCTGCATAAAGGCCTCTCTAAAATACCAGTCTTAGGCACATAGAGACCATGACTTCAATAGTAAGCTTAAGCCAGGAACACAGCATCCCAGCATATGCAACAGCACCGTGGGGTTTTGTTGCTGTTGTTGTTGTCATTGTCACTGTTGTTTTTCAGTGAGATTTCTGGCCAGATTTGTCTACTCTCTCTAGAGTAACTTTCTCTACTAATTTGCTATTAATGCTTTCAATCTTTCTCCTTTTTTCACATTCAAAGACAATATTTTATTTTAGCCATTCCACGCATTATTATTGCCACTGAATCCAAAATGTTAACAATTAGAACATTCAGGAAAAGGAATAGATAGTTTTAAAAATAGATATGTGTTGAAAATTTTAAAATATACAGTTCTTTTGTAAACACATCAGTATCTTTTGCAGAGCTGATAAATATATATGGAAATGTTTAAATAAACTCTGAGATAATCTAATTTCATATTTTATTTTATACCAGGTATTTGAAGCCTGACTTACCAGCAATAAATCCTCATTTGGTTGTAAGCTCTGAGCTACTGATTTAAGGATTAGGTCTATATCTACCGATTCCCTTATGGAACAATATAGCTTCGTGTGAGTCTTTGCTCATTCTATTGTTCATATATAGTTTTAACTATATAATCCCACAGGCCACAGCTATGAATCAGAAATACACTTCTCCATTCTCCCCAATCTTTTCATGTTATAGCAAGGCCATGCCATCATCTTGATTTACTTTCCACAGTGCAAGAGGGAAAAAAGAATGGATCCTAATGGCCTACTCTCACACGAAGTCTAATTCTACATACAGACTCATACCAACTGTTACATCTTGGTGGTCTCCTCCTCCTTACGTGCATCTAACATCTCTGAATTTTATCTACAAGAGACGAGGCAAAGAGTTTTGTTTGTGTGGAGACCAAATGCACTCTGGGCTTTGGAACGAGATACACCTGATTGCATCTTCCTCCCTACTGAGCGTGCTGCTGCAATGAGATCTTAGATCCATCATTTAAATACCTCCTGCCTCTGAAGATTAGATAATATAAGGCAAATTAGGACATTAAGGAAAATATTTGGGATATATAATCCCTCAATATTAGATCTGGTCTAGTAGAAGTATTTCTTGCAGCCCGAATGTTACTAGTAATAATTTCTGAAAATTGCGACAGCGATTCCCTGCTTGCTTTCCCAGAACTTAGCTCTCATTAGACTGTTTTACTTCTTTTTGTTCTGGACAGACTTTTGTGTGTTCCTAGCCAAATAGCAGATTGTGAGAAGGACTTCTTATGATTGAAGACAAGATACAAAAGCAAGTACACGTCTTCCTGGCTCTGAGCATGGTGCTTTTGGAACCCAGGCATTGCATTGTAAAGAACAGTGGGACACGTGTCCCTGCCACATTTATATGTCATAGCCACAAACGGCAAGCACCAAGTGCATGAGTCAACAAGCCTTCAATACCCACAACTGCCACCTTTGAACTACCTGATCTCGCACTGACCCTAACCTCACACACTAAATCACCCAGGTTCAGTCCAGGGACATCTGGGAAGCGGGAAGGAATATGTAAGCAGGGAAGAAATAAAAACATTGCCCTGAATTATAGTCAATGACAGAATTGTTAAAATAACTGTCTCCTTCCCACCTTGTACACAATTGGGATAAAGATGAGCGTGTTTGTAGATTCCTGTCTAACTTTCAGGTCTCTCAAAAATATAGATAGATAGATAGATAGATAGATAGATAGATAGATAGATAGATGATAGGCAGATAGGCAGACAGACAGACAGACAAATAGACAGACAAACAGAGATAGATAGATAGATAGATAGATAGATAGATAGATAGATAGATAGATGGATGATAGGCAGATAGGCAGACAGACAGACAAATAGATGATAGACAGACAGGTAGACAAATAGACAGACAAACAGAGATAGATAGATAGATAGATAGATAGATAGATAGATAGATAGATAATAGGCAGATAGGCAGACAGACAGACAGACAAATAGATGATAGACAGACAGGTAGACAAATAGACAGACAAACAGAGATAGATAGATAGATAGATAGATAGATAGATAGATAGATAGATAGGTAGATGGATGATAGGCAGATAGGCAGACAGACAGACAGACAAATAGATGATAGACAGACAGGTAGATAAATAGACAAATAGAGATAGATAGATAGATAGATAGATAGATAGATAGATAGATAGACAGACAGACAAATAGATGATAGACAGACAAGTAGACAGATAGACAGATAGGCAGACAGATATAGATAGATAGACAGACAGATAGGCAGACAGATATAGATAGATAGACAGACAGACAGATAGATAGATAGAGGTAGGCAAGTAGACCTCCACTGTTTGATTTAGGGCTGATTTGTTGTGCAATTGGTAATTAGAATATGAGATATCGATGAATTAAGTGTAATGTTAAGGTTAGAGTTTAAAAAAATCAAATTATGTTATGTGAGAAATTTGAAATATAAAGCTTATATGTATCCTCAAAAACCTCCCAACTTTTTGTCTTTTGTAAAGTCTTTCTTGAAGTCATACAGGGTTATGGCTTGAAGGCAGCTCTGTTCAATGCTGCCCTTTTTACAGTATGAGTGTGAAGACCAGTCAAGTCTGCTGGGTCCAGGGTGCCAAGACCCTTTTCTGTTTATGTATTTATTCTTTCCTCCTTATAGGGAGCTTGGTCTGAACCTGTCCGATTTAGTGTCCAGGGTTAAAAGACCAAATGCGAACCAATGGGCCCAATTGAGCTAACAAGGATTTTTTTTGAAATGTGTAAAACTGGGAAATCCACCGATGTGACTCCAAGCAAGAAAGAGGGCAAATATCTTGAGCATGAAGCTGCTGGGTTTTCTTCCCCTGTCACTTGTCTAAGTAGAAGTGCCTGGACATTCCATAACATAGATCAATGAATTTAGCTGAAGTCTGTGCTGGGCAGAGTTCTACATAATCATTTTATCTTGTTAGGAGCTAATATACTATGATAGACTTCACACAGATAGCCCATCAATTAGAAAATGTCATATCACATAACTAATTTCAAATTATTAGTTATTGATGGGCCAATAAGAGTGTTGACATGGCTATCTGTCTTTTTTCATTGCTGCTAGCTATGCAAAATGTTTAAATTGGGCCACAAAAAAAAAATCCACTTTCTGATGTTACAGCACTTTTCTAACTTCTTTGTAGATTATCATCAAATCAGAACTAAATGTTGATCATCAAAACTGCCCAAGCATTCCCACAAAAAAATATAAAATGCAGCACATAAACAAGAACAGAAAATATGGAAAACAATAAAGTGGAAATTGGAATAAGAAAGAAAAAAGATAAACTGTAAGAGAAACAAGAAATATTTAAGAAATAAGCTGCCTGTATATCATGATGGCGACTGAATGTCTTCGATTGTAAAAGTTATTTTTCAAGTCAAGAGTAGGTTATAGGTTCTGCTAACAAGTTGACTATTTTTCCTGGAGTTTTATCCAATGCCTCATCGCAGCTGGAAGATCTCTCTGTTCTCCCTTAGATGCTTGATAAGAAAGTCAAAATCAGAAGGCAGTGAAATACAACCTCAGGTTATAATTGTCTCATCAGTAAGTTTCACTGGATCAGGACCAGGTTCAGTGGCTTTGATCGACAGCCTTCTGGTGAAGTGCCCTGCTGGGTAGCCCCTGTGACCACAAAGTTAAAAACATTTACTTTCTGGCCCTTAAATTTTTCGCAGACCCCTGACTTAAATAGTGCCACGTACGTCCAAATTTCTGATGCCTTCTCTCACTGCCGAAATCTTGATTGGACGTTTGCTTTTCAAAGGTTTTTCCTCTTCCTGCTTAATAGGAAGGGGTAGAACAGGCTGGTTTTAAAGACACAATTGAGCAGCTCGCTGGCTTTAATCTTTTAAAGAAGCTGAGAGCTTGTTTCGAAGAAACTTCTCTCAAAGACACACTGTAGAATCTAGTTGTCTTTGGGGAAACAGTTAAGGTTTTTCCATATATTACTCATGTTTAAATATATGCTGTATTTAAGATAAATTTGGGTGGACAAACAGTGGATAAACTCTGTGAACTTTACCATCTATAACCATTTACTACAAACAATGAAATGGCTTCTACTTAAGAAAACTCTGCCCTCACAACAAAGGCAGCTTTTGTTCAAATTTCTCCACAAACCCTTGATTCTCTCGTTCTTGGAAGAGAAAGTCGAGACCAACATGAAATGTCCCTTGTACGTTTTTTGTACTAGATTACTGAGGAGGAACTATTTCTGAAAATACTTCAGAAATAGAGAAATAAGAAGAAAGTGGGGGTGAGTGGGTGATGTAAGTTATTGAAGAGAAGCAAACCAGCACATCTACTGCCCCTGCCTAGGCTCCTTTGAAGAACGAAGTTAAATGGTCGTCTAAGGAAAGAGAACTATTCTGTAGTTGAATAGAGTGTTGTTCTTGGCTAATGTGGGGCATCTGAAATTGCTCTTGAGGTGATAAAGTTCACCTGGGGGAAAAGCCAAGAAGAAGTAATAGCAATGTCAGTATTTGATGGCCACACAAGAAAGGAAAATGGCTTTAGAAGATGGATGAGGCCAGAAATAGAATAGGCAAAGTTGAACCTTGAAGGAGAAGCATGAGGAATATGACTTTTGTTTTGTTTTCTTTGGATTTATGGTGTTGTTTTAGATGCTTCTCGGAAATAAAAGCAGATTGGAATGGCATTTGAAAACATCTCCATACATACCTCAGTGTACTGACAACTTTCCACCACAAAAGAGCTGGGAGTTAATGATTTGTTATAGCATGCAGGATGCATGTATGTTCTCATAACTAACAGCAAGGTACTTGCCTGTGGATGTGAACTTCTACTGCATTTAACTCACCGGCTCTGTCAACCCTGGGTGGTTACATTCTCAGATGGTGGCTAAATCCAAGGAGTGATAGTCTTTCAGATGTGTTAGAATTTTGCACTTCCCTGTCAATTCCAAGAGACTATGTATAGACTCTGCCAAGATCCTCTTTGGCAGTGGTATCTCCCTTCTTGGCATGATGAAATCAAGCAGCAACTTCCATCAACACCGAACTACACTAAACACCGCTCCTCTCAACAGTATCACCAAGTTGGTATTGTTGTTTTAAATTTCATATTTTTAATTGTGTATGGAGGAGGGTCTGGGTGGATCTGTGCACATGTGGGTAAAGACCAGAGCTGATTGTTCCCCTGTTGCTAGAGTTCCAGGGACTTGTGAAGTGGGAGTGTTGGGAATCAAATGAGTACTTTCTGAAAGAGCAGTATGTACTCCTAACCTCTGAGCTCTGTTCTGGTGGCTTTAGAAAATACAAAAATAAATGGTTGCAGCCAAGAAAATTTGCCACTGTTCCGTTAACTTGAATAACTAATGACTTGATCACAGTAAAAGCTAAACAATGATTAGGCTTGTGCACAAATGAGTTAAGATTGGAAAGAGCACATCAAATACAGACAGAGAAGGTGAGAGGGCTGTACTTATATACGAGAGAGAGAGAGAGAGAGAGAGAGAGAGAGAGAGAGAGAGAGAGACAATTAATGAAAAACAGGCCATGAAATTGAAAGAAAGCAAGGAGGATTATGTTGAAGGGTATGGTGGGAGAAAGGGGGGAGAGGAATGATGAGATTATATCATAAATTTTTTAAAAATTAAAAAACAAACTGAATAAATAAGCTTCTTAAACCTGTGAGACCACACTCTACACCCCCAGCTGCTTGAGAGACTAAGGCAGGAGGGTTATTTGAAGTCCTCAGTTCAATACCAGCTGAGGTAACAATAGCAAGACTACCTCATAAATCAGTAAATGTAAGTGACTTGGACATAGGCATTTCACAATATTGTGACCAAATTTCATTCATTAATCATTTTTAAATATCTCTCCACCTTTGGACCTCTTAATTCCATATAAGAGTCTCACATCCCTTAATAGAAAAAGCAAACAAATGTACAAAACAGACAAGAGATTTGGACAGACTTCAGCTAGGCCTCCAAGCTTCTAAGGACTTATTAAAATTCGGCTGAAGTCTGGGCTTTTGAAAATCCTCCACTTCTTATAAATGTGATAACATTATTTCTGAGACAGTAGAAATCATCTGAGCATAGAGAAGAACCTGGGAGTATCCTGAAGTATAGCAAGACTTTTTCTTTTGTTTTTTCTTTTTATTGGATATTTTATTTACATTTCAAATGTTATCCCCTTTCCCGGTTTCCCCTCTACACACCCCATATCCCAACTCCCTCCCCCTGCTTCTGTGAGAGTGTCCCCCTCCCACCCACCCCTTCCAGTCTCCCTGCCCTGACATTCCCCTACACTGGGGCATAAAGCCTTGGCAGGACCAAGGGCCTCTCCTCCCATTGGTGTCCCACAAGGCCATCCTCTGCTACATATGCAGCTGGAGCCATGGGTCCCTCCATGTGTACTCTTTGGTTGGTGGTTTAGTCCCTGGGAGCTTGGAGGAGGGGGGTGTCTGGTTGGTGTTTTTCTTTTCTAATCTGGGAAGGCATTTATCTTTTCTTCCCCTAGTGTGGAGTTTTTACATCAAGCAAGTATGAAAATGAAGAGCTAGAAGTTTATTTGCTGATTGCTGCCATAGATCATTGACAGGGACACAGAACTATACAACATCCAGGTTTCCACTTTAGCCAGTAAGCTACTTTCCTCTAACTAATATCTGGATGGCCACGTATACTTTTGGTCAATTATTATTCCCTCCTTTGGCTATGTGCACTTCGGGTCAGCTTTCATCCCCTCCTTAGATTCCTTATGGAATCTGAAAAATTGATTTTTTTCATTTTCTTCCAGACATCAGGCATTCAACAGAAAGGAGTTTACTATAAATTAATATGATATAAGCCACAAAGACAGAGTTTTCGAGCCATGCTGGGTTTGACACAAAGCATTCCCTCCCTTAGCCATCTCCTGAAAAAAATTCCAGAAGTCTTTGGAATATCACAATGGGCACTGGAAACCTGTCAATGCTGAATATAAATGCCATAGCTTAACTGAATAACGGGTAGAAAAGTGACGTTGTAGATGACATTGTCCAAAGCAGGCATACTTATAGGTTTTAATGGGATACGGCTCAGAACTTCTGCCTGCTGAGCAATGGGATGCCCCTAAAGTCATGTGACTAGCTTGCTTGTCCAGCAACTTGACTCAATTCTGAGGAAGGCAGGAAGGTATAAGAGCTGGAGTTGGAAGTATAGAGTATGAGGGAATTGTGGACTGAGACTTCATTCTAGTTTATGGCTTCTATATAAGTACCTTAGAGCTCGTTCACAGCCATGGAAGAATATGCTTCTAGCTGAGGCTAACACACAGGCTCTGTATATTTGACATTCATCTTTATGTTTTACTCTTTTGCATATGAACATTTCCATATAAGAGCCACGTTAAAGCCAGGAACAGTAGTCCATGCCTGTAATCCAGCTCTTGCAAGGCTGAGACAGAAGGATGGTAATGGCTGAAGCCAACCTAAGCTACATAGAAAATCTCAAACCAACAAAGGCTAGCATGAGACCCTATCTCAAAAAGAAGGGAGACTAAGAAATGGGAGGAAGAATTACCCCAAATCTTCCAAGTATCACCCTCCAGACCAACATCAGGACTTGGAAAAAAGAACTTCAAAACCCTTTTGGGACTGAAAGAGCTGAAGGGGCTTGAGACCCCGTATGAACAACAATGCCAACCAACCAGAGCTTCCAGGGACTAAGGCACTACCCAAAGACTATACCTGGACTGACCCTGAGCTCCAACCTCATAGGTAGCAATGAATAGCCTAGTAAGAGCACCAGTGGAAGGGGAAGCCCTTGGTCCTGCCAAGGCTGGACCCCCAGTGAACTTGATTGTTGGGGGGAGGGCGGTAATCGGGGGAGGATGGGGAGGGGAACACCCATATAGAATGGGAGGGGGAGGGGTTAGGGGATGTTGGCATGGAAACCAGGAAAGAGAATAACATTTGAAATGTAAATAAGAAATACCCAATTTAATAAAGATGGGGGAAAAGACCCTTTTGGTCACCATGCTCACACAAGCGTTAGGTTTGGGTCCTTCTGTTTGGTCCACCAGAATATATGCTGCATTGTTTTGTTGTTATTGTTTCATGGTGTGTTCATTTTCCTCAGTCATATAAACCCATCAAACATAAAAATCATAGGAAGCTAGGGAGGGTCCCTTACCTTTAGCATTTAGTATTGTTACTGGAAAAAAAAAAAAGGTGCTCAATAAACCTTTGTTAAATGACATATTGGTGCATGAATATTTGCATATTTTAGTCATTATATTTTATAATCTTCAAATAAATTAAGTTCTTATACAAACATGTTCATTTAAGTATCATGTGGCTAAATTAAACCAAGAAACCAAGACAAATGTGAAGGGCTTGTCAATCATCCCAGGAGCTGTGTGTTTTCATTGAAGTTGAAGCTCACTATTCACTGCTACTTGTCTCCCACAGGAAATTTGCTGACGCAGAGAAATTCTTTACTATTTGACTGTAGACCACTATTCAGGCATCTGAACCATATCTCACATAAAAATGACAGTTTCATAGACAGTAGAATCATCAAAAAGTAAGGGGTTGGAGTTATTCATTTGCAAAAAAATTAATAAATAAGAGCTGATATCGTTAAGTCTCTTGTGTATTTTTTTAAAAATTCTTTAACTGTAATTCGCAATAGAATAACCATTTTTCCTTTTGCCCAATGTCCAATAGACATATATTACATGTTTTCAAAGTCATCCTTATACCACCTTTTTTTTTTTTTTGGTCTTCCCTTTGCTTTTACATTGTTTTATTTCACTAGGATTAAAGTAATTAAAATACACCATATAAATTCCATGGGCCACCACCAAGTTAAAAACTATACTTGTTTTTCAAATATTTTTATTTTACTTATTGTACATATGTGTGTGTTCCCGTATATATTGTGTATGGTGTCTGTATGCTTGTATGCATGTATGTATGGAAGTGAGTGTGTGCATATGGAGGTCAGAGGCTAACACTGGAATATCCCTCTGAGTCATCCCCCATGTTACTTTTTAAGAGGATCTTTCTCTGTACCTGGAGCTCACTGTTTCTGCAAGGGTAGCCAGCCAGGGAGGCCCCAGGATGCACCTATCCTTACTCTTTCACATGGGTTGTAGATGTGACGTGCTCTACCACATCCAACTTTTCATGAGGGTGCTGGGGAATTCAAATTCAGGTTCTCCTGCTTGTGTGGCATGAATTTACACACTGAGTCATCTCACCAGATCTTCAATATACTTTAAAAAACATTGTAATAATGAATATATATACCAAGAAACCACATATACACACATATATACACACACGTACACATATATTAGAGAAATTGCAATGTAATTAAATGGGGTTTGATTTTGGTTCCATTTGTTTTGAATTCAGGGTTGGTTTTCAAACTACCTTTTCAAAAACTTAACCCTTGTCCCCTTTATTCTTCAGAAGTAGAGAATAATAATACAGTTGTCTACTGATAAACTCTACAGTTAAATTTCAGAAAAATCAGCCGTATAGCTTAACAGTTCTGTGACTTTGGACAAGTAAGTTGCTTTTTCCTGTCCCTGATATTGCTCTGCTGAGCTATAAACCAAGACTACATTCGTTGACCTCTTATAAGATCAGAATGAGGAACAGGCCTTTAATGTGGCAAAGGCCTTTCTTTAATCCCTAAGTAGGAGACAGAGGCAGTGATGGGCAGTTTAAAGCCAGCCTTGTCTGCATAGCAAATCCCAGGCGAGCAAGAGCTACAGAGTGAAACATTGTCTACAAAAATAAATATAAATAAAATATTGGAATGAAGGGTTTTTTTTAAAGAAGCATGAGAAGTATCTGCCCATTTATGACTGACTAATCATTGTATGTGTTTACCATCATCCTGGGCCACTGGAGAACACCGTCCTGTAATAATTTTAAGGCATTCTCAGGTTTCTGTCGGTGCTATTTTTTCACAATATGTGACAACAAAATTCCTACCTAAGAAGGGATTACAGCCCTCAAGAAGAATTCCTGTTAACTCCAAACTAAGCCTCACCTGCTGAGACCTGGCAAAGTCTCTCTTGAGATGAGTAGGATCTGGATCTCTTTTTTCCCATATCAACAATAGATTCACCCTCACTCCTCCCCTGGGAGAATATTTGTATTTTAATGGCCATGTGCTACTTAATCATTTGCCACAGCCAGCAGTGCAAATTCCATGTCTTTATTTGGCTGATCAAACCTGAAGCCCGGGGATTACTATTATATTTCATTTGCAGAAAGATAGTTCTGGGGGAAAAATAATAAAAGATGTTTTAAAGTTATATCTGCTTATTTTATTGTGAGATGTTGAAGATGTAATAACTAAGCAGAATTCAAAATGCCTCTTGCTAAATCAGAATAGAATTCACAGGAAAACAAACTATTATACAGGCAGGTCCTATGCTTAAACACTCAGCACCTGTCAGGAGCCTGATATAGCTGTCTCCTGAGAGGCTCTGCCAGAGCATGGCAAGCACAGAGGCGAATGCTCACAGCCAGCCATTGAACTGAGAATTGGAGGACTTAGGGAAAGGATTGAAGGAGCGTTAGGGGCTTCCAACCTCATAAGAACAACAATACCAACCAACCAGAGCTCCCAGGGACTAAACCACCACCCAAAGAGTACACACTGGACAGACCCATGGCTCCAACTGCATATGTTGCAGAGGATGGTCTTGTTGGACACCAGAGGGAGGAGAAGACCTTAGTCTTGCCAAAGCTGGAGCCCCCAGTGTAGGGAAATGTCGGGGGAGGACAGGAAGGAGTGGGTGGTTGGGTGGGAGAACACCATCATAGAAGAAGGGGGAGAGGGGATGGGATAGGGGGTTTTGGACAGGAAACCGGGAAAGGAGATAACATTTGAAATGTAAGTTAAAAAATATCCAATAAAAAACAAAAACAAAACAAAATAAAACTCAGCACCCACTTCCACTTCAGCCCAGGTACTGAATATTCCTGACCTCCTCAGCTTCTTCATACCATTGGAGTTGCTTTGAAAGAGATAATACATTTATTCAAAACTGGAGAAGTAGAGAAAGAGAACAGTAAAAGCAATTCTAAACAGACCATTACTGGGCCTGCACCCTTTAACTCAAAGCATAACTAATAATCCGGCAAACACACTCCCCCACTATATTTCCCAAGATTCCAAGTCATAGCCTCCTCTTGAAATTTGGTCCCTCCGAGACTTCGTTAGTTTAGTGAGCATCTTTCATAAAAAGACAGAGGATTGATGAGCTCTCTGATGAACACATTAGACAGAATTAATTAAATAAGACCCTCATCACCATAATATCAGGGTAAGATCTGAAGACAAATTTGGAAATGCATTTGACATAATGTTCCTCAAACGCTTCTTTGTTAAAGTCCCCACAACACTGGAAGTCTTAAGTGGCCCTTTCTTTCCTATGTTCCCAAAGTTGTGTGTGCAATACAGTGATGGAGTGGCGACAGGTTCACAAAGTTGACTCTCTGGAAGAATAATGAGGAGGGAATTTCCCAGTGGTTACTGATTGCATTTAAACCAAGAACTTTCCAAACCAAAACTAAGACAAAACTGGGTTCTGTTAACACTCAGGATTTAAAGACTCCTTGTCTGTCTAGATCCCTTTCCTAGTTTCCTACTAAAGCATCTATCCACATTCTATTCCATTGGTATAACAAAGTGCTACAAATTTAACAGCTTAAAACAGCAAAGGTGGAGCTGAGGAAATGGTTCAGTGGGTAATAGTGCTTGCTATGCGAAGAATGCTAGAGCATGAGTTCAAAGCCCTGTACTTACTAGTACAGGTAGGAAATTGGGCAAGGCTATCCCTGTGCCTATAATCCCAGAACTGAAAAAAGAGGAGAAAGGGGAAAGATGGCTCAAATTTAACACATACTTAAAGAATTACTAACTACAAAGCCAAGTATATTAATCAGTTGCACATAATCTGACAAACAAAATACAAATTATCTTTCCCTAATGGGGTCATGTCTCAATAAGCCCAGAGTGGGTTGAAAACATATGTGCCACTCGGTTTTGTATGACTGTGGCCAAATGTCTGAGATAATACAAAAAGAGGAAAAACTTCTTTCATTTCTTGGTTTTGGGATATTTACTCTCTGCTTGCTTAATCCCATCCCTGGGATGAGGCTGAAGATCATGTCAGGAAGCATGTGGTGGAGAGAACTCACTTACTTCATGGTACCTGGAAAGGAAAGGAAGATTTCACCTTTGTAACGCAAGCCAAACCTATTAAATCTGAATCAATAATGCATTAGTCTTTCATAAGGTCAGGAGATCAGGAGCTCTTGTAATCCAATTACCTCTCAAAAGTCCCAATCTGTATATGTGCTTAATTGGGGACCAAGCCTTAAACACATGGGCTTCCAGGAGGATATGTAAGACCTCTAAAATCTATACCCTATAACAATTTTACATACCTAGTCTAAGGAACTCCAGGACTTGAAATATATTTACACACTAAAGAATACAGTTGTGTACTATAGAATATGATTATTCCCTCCATGGACATGTGGTTGACAGCCAAAAATAGCTAGAGAGTATCATAATGAATGCTGCTATCCCAGCAAAGGGTCACTATTCAGAGTAGAGTTTCTACTAGATATATATTGTTTTTGCACCAAAGTTGAAAAATCATAAATCAAGCTGGCATAAGTCATGAACAGACCATAAATTCATCTGTTCTCCAGTATGGAAAATATTTGCCACTCCCCCCACCCAACAGCCCTCAAAGTAGCTTCAAAATCTCATTGTGATCCATTCTCCAGCCCAGTCTGCAAAGGTCTATATTATGACCCTTGTGGTGGGTAGAGCTCAGCCAAGTAAGATATGTTCTGTCCTCTTATTCAAGCTTGGAAACAGATGGCATTCTACCTCCAGCATCCCAAAAGGAATTGACCTGGTCACTAGTCACCTAAATCAAAGTCCCTTTCCCTGCAAAAGACTTCCATACCATTGCCCAAAGAAAGTCAACTCACTGGCAACCCTATAAGGTGTTGTATGCCTCTTGGTAGCTCCTTAACTCTAACAAGATATAAAATTCTAGCCCTTTATCATCTGACAGACATTCTGGTAGGACTTCTGCTTGCCTTGGACTGTGCTAGGTCTCTCGGGACACATGTCTCAGAAAAGTTACAATTTGACTCACAGAGGCTAGATGCTAAACAAAGCCCAAGTTTTTACTTCCGTATACCCCCAACCACATTACATGGAGAATGTGCAGAGTAAATTCAGGTTGGTTGCTCGGCTTATTAAACAAATGGTAAGAACCCCAATTATAGACAAATCTGCATCCCAGTTCAGCTAGACCCTGACAGATTTCACACTGTCTAGCTGAAATCCTTACTTTTATTGATAATGACAATGAGGTACAACGGTAAATTAAATGACTACAGATAGAATTCAGTTTACATCTCCTTCTCCTGCCTCCTAACATGGTGTGTGCCTTTTAATTGGACCCAGATATGACATGGAAACTAAATCCCAGAGACAGCTCCATTTGACTCAAGTCTGAACTTGCTCAAATATCCAGGCCAGCTCAGCTGTGCCAAGTCTGACTGGTCCCTGGCCCTCACTGTGCCTCTTCTGGCTGTCATTCCCTCTCTTTGCACTGTCATGCTGAAGCTGGTACCAATCACCTTCAGGGTTCCTGGGGAGCAGTTCATTTCATTTTTTTAAATAAAGGAAATGTTAATATCACAGATCTATGTCTAAAATGCCCCTGGGCATGTTTCTTCTCTGAATTTGTTCTCTTTTTCATTTTCAAATTTCCTTTGTTTTTCCTGAGTTTTCACAGTGACTTTGATCTCAGAAGCCTGGGACTTTTCCTTGCCTGGCCCTCACCTCCCACCCTGAGCTAATTCCACAGAAGTCCATCAATCCTTTCTTTTTTTTTTATTAACTTGAGTATTTCTTATATACATTTCGAGTGTTATTCCCTTTCCCGATTTCCGGGCAATCCTTTCAAGTCTAAGGCCAATGCCTGTGCTCTGTCCACGGCAGCAGGAGGGGTTCCTAGCACAGAAGATAGATTTGTGTGATAGGAAAATACAAGTGTACCTGCAATTGATAAATGGGTCCATGAAATCCGAAGCCACTCGTCTTTATTCAATGAACACATCACAGTTCCCCAGGCCACCCCTATTAACACAATCTCTGGGAACTAATTCTTATATCAAACTGCAAACAGTGAATAGAACTCAGTATGATATTCAAGACGGGGACCGTGGCCCTGAACTGTAGTTCGATTGCTTCCAATTAATAAGAAAGGTACTTCAATGAGGGGGAAAGCTCCCAGTCAGAGCAAAAGAAATTCCTCTTTCCACCTTCTGTTTTCATAAACATTATAGTTGATTCTGGGTTACAAAAATACGAAGCTAAAACAATGGCAAACATTTGGCGGGCAACTGGATGTGATTTACTCGTGAGAAATAAAAGAGCATCGTATATTTAACAAAACTGCCATTCTGTGTTGTTTTTTTTTTCCTTTTGCACCTTAATGTTTATCTCTCTCCCACCCTGTTCACAAGGCAAGGAAGAACAGGAGAATAAAAGAGAGAGATGCAAATTTGGACGAACACAAACCAGCATGATTGCCTCTTGAATAATAAACCTCCACTTGTAAATTACCTACCTTTCCAGAAAATTCAACTCACTTTAAAGTGCCTAATGGATGTGAAGGGCTCTGAACCTAACACAGTGAAAAGCAACGAAGTCAAAACATCTTTGAAAACAAACAAGAGAGAGAAAGACAGTCATCCCACCCTCGCCCTGTGTCTGTGGAAAGCAGCAATCCCAGCCCCCGGGAGGGGATCCATAATTTTGATTTGAAAACCTCTCAGGGCGGTCCTTTGTATTTTCCCTTCCTTTCTTCGAGGATCACAGCAGCAATTTTCTTTTATCGTCAGCTATTTATAGTTTTCTTTTCTCAAGAATTCTTGGCCAGAAAGAAGCTGTGCAGAAAGTGTTCCGACAGCCACATCATTTTGTAGCATTCTTCAAAACTATTAAGTGCAATCAAGTAGGAGGGGGACCAAAACAGTCCCCCTCCCAAGTTCTTCATTATCTTTTCCACTTGGTTTGCTCTCCTTGAAGCAGTGGAAGCCAAATAAATAGTCTCCTCCTGGCCCCAGGGTGGAAAGATGTGGAGAAAAGAGTCACTTAAATGACCTCCTTTCTATACAGAGATGAAAATATACTGGAGGAAGAAGAGGCTTGGTACAATAGCTTAACGATTAGCACACACCTCTGTTCTGTTTCTCCTGTCTGAGATCTAGGAGCTACAACATATGCTAGAGAGATTGGAGTGACTTTGACTTGACTCAAAGCCAAGACTTTGAGATTTGTCGGCAGCCAGCGGCCCCCAATAGTCCTTTCTTTTGCGCCCCTCATAGAGTTGTTAAGAGCATGATTTGTAGGCAAACACACATTTATCCAAGTTCTGCCTCTACTTCCTGCTAATCTCTTGACCCTGGGAAAATGCTTCTCTTGGCCTCAGTTTCCCATTCATCAAATAGGGGTGACTGAGCACTTAGAGAGAAAACACGTGGTGACCACTTCCTAGGTACATAAAAAGGTGCATGCCACAGGCTATCGTGAGCTTTGACCATGTTTGCATGCTCCAAAGCACCTCAAGCCAAAAAGAAAGGAAGCCATTGAAGATGGTTTCCATCTCTCTAACTCTTGAGTTTCCTTACATCTCCAGCAACTTGAGACTGGCTGCTTCATATGAGGGGAAGTGGTATAACATATCACCAAGACAAGAGGGAAGAAAATGCAAGCACACATCCCAAAAGCAAAGAGTGGTACAGTGTGCTCCAATACCAATTCCCCGGGAACTAGGGAAGTCTTGTACATGAATGGGACTTTGGGAAAATCTCAGCCCGAACCTTGTAGTTTGAATAACCGTATGACCCGGACAAGTCGTTTATTCTCTGTGTAACTAAAATGTGCAATCTATGAAGGTAAATATCCTACCTTCCTCGTCTATTCTATATCCCCAGTGCACAAGACATTTAGAGGAACATGGCTGAATACATCTCTGTGAAAATTTTTACAAAAGAAAGAAGCATAACCTGTTTGCCCTCCACTGGATCATGCTGTATAGAATTGAGTTTCTTTCAGTGACTGCTATGAGGGTCCCTGGATTCAAGTTAAATTCTAGATTCTAAACAGATAGCATTTTCAGCAAATGGTGCTGGTTCAACTGGAGGTCAACATGTAGAAGAATGCAGATCGATCCATGCTTATCACCCTGTACAAAGCTTAAGTCCAAGTGGATCAAGGACCTCCACAACAAACCAGATCCACTCAAACTAATAGAAGAAAAACTAGGGCAGCATCTGGAATATATGGGCACTGGAAAAAATTTCCTGAACAAAACACCAATGGCTTATGCTCTAAGATCAAGAATCGACAAATGGGATCTCATAAAACTGCAAAGCTTCTGTAAGGCAAAGGACACTGTGGTTAGGACAAATCGGCAACCAACAGATTGGGAAAAGATCTTTACCAACCCTACAACAGATAGAGGCCTTATATCCAAAATATACAAAGAACTCAAGAAGTTAGACCGCAGGGAGACAAATAACCCTATTAAAAAATGGGGTTCACAGTGGAAGGGGAAGCCCTGGGTCCTGCTAAGATTGAACCCCCAGTGAACTAGACTGTTGGGGGGATGGCGGCAATGGGGGGAGGATGGGGAGGGGAACACCCATAAGGGAGGGAAAGGGAATAACACTCGAAATGTATATAAGAAATACTCAAGTTAATAAATAAATAAATAAATAAATAAATAACAAAAAATGGGGTTCAGAGCTAAACAAAGAATTCACAACTGAGGAATGCCAAATGGCTGAGAAACACCTAAAGAAATGTTCAACATCTTTAGTCATAAGGGAAATGCAAATCAAAACAACCCTGAGATTTCACCTCACACCAGTGAGAATGGCTAAGATCAAAAACTCAGGTGACAGCAAATGCTGGCGAGGATGTAGAGAAAGAGGAACACTCCTCCATTGTTGGTGGGATTGCAGACTGGTACAACCATTCTGGAAATCAGTCTGGAGGTTCCTCAGAAAATTGGACATTGAACTGCCTGAGGATCCAGCTATACCTCTCTTGGGCATATACCCAAAAGATACCCCAACATATAAAAAAGACACGTGCTCCATTACATTCATAGCAGCCTTATTTATAATAGCCAGAAACTGGAAAGAACCCAGATGCCCTTCAACAGAGGAATGGATACAGAAAATGAGGTACACCTACACAATGGAATATTACTCAGCTATCAAAAACAATGACTTTATGAAATTCATAGGCAAATGGTTGGAACTGGAAAATATCATCCTGAGTGAGGTAACCCAATCACAGAAAAGCACACATGGTATGCACTCATTGATAAGTGGCTATTAGTCCAAATGCTTGAATTACCCTAGATGCCTAGAACACATGAAACTCAAGACGGATGATCAAAATGTGAATGCTTCACTCCTTCTTTAAAAGGGGAACAAGAATACCCTTGACAGGGAATAGAGAGGCAAAGATTAAAACAGAGACAGAAGGAATACCCATTCAGAGCCTGCCCCACATGTGGCCCATCCATATACAGCCATCCAATTAGACAAGATGGATGAAGCAAAGAAGTGCAGGCCGACAGGAGCCAGATGTAGATCTCTCCTGAGAGACACAGCCAGAATACAGCAAATACAGAGGCGAATGCCAGCAGCAAACCACTGAGAATGCCAGCAGCAAACCACTGAACTGAGAACAGGACCCCCGTTGAAGGAATCAGAGAAAGAACTGGAAAGCTTGAAGAGGCTTGAGACCCCATATGTACAACAATGCCAAGCAACCAGAGCTTCCAGGGACTAAGCCACTACCTAAAGACCATACATGGACTGACCCTGGACTCTGACCTCATAGGTAGCAATGAATATCCTAGTAAGATCACCAGTGTAAGGGGAAGCCCTGGGTCCTGCTAAGACTGAACCCCCAGTGAACGTGATTGTTGGGGGGATGGCGGCAATGGGGGGAGGATGGGGAGGGGAACACCCATAAGGAAGGGGAGGGGAAGCGGTTAGGAGGATGTTGGCCCATAAACCGGGAAGGGGAATAACAATCGAAATGTAAATAAGAAATACTCAAGTTAATAAAAAAAAAATCTAGATTCTAAATTCCGATTTGCCATTTACTAACTATGGTTTCTTAACGATTTGCCTAAAGTATTTCTCCTTGGATATTTGGCCCAAAGTTGTCCATAAGGAGTAAATATCCCCAACCCTTTTCCCCTAAAATTCAATCCAAGTCTCATCCTGTGCCTAATTCTGTCTCAAGTTTCTTGCAGGAAGGGTCGTAGTTCTTCCCAGAGCCTCAAGTACACATCTGGATCTGTATGTAGACAATTGCTGAGGAAGCTAAGTGTTAAATCAGGATGCATTGACTCAGGGTGACCCAGTTCCCTTCATTCTGTGCACCTGCCAGCCTCCACTCCTCCCAGTCATCAGAATCCCTTTTCCCTGAAGTCTTGGCACTGGGTCTGCAGGCTTATAGCCCTGGTACCAGAGGTGCTAGCTAGCCATAAATCTTTTTCTTAAAGCAAGGTCTCATCCAGCAGTGTTCCCCTTGGTTTATGCCCTTGAGTTACTCTCTACAGATACTCGAATCAAGCTGCCTGCTAAATTTTTCCCTCTACCAGGCCATTGCTTATAGCATTTTTGTGACATGGTTCTCTAGGAAGAGCATTATGCAAACTAATGTTCCATTCCTACTCTACTCTAACTCTCTAACCTCGGGACATTCCTCTCAAAGTTTAGAAATACTAAAGTCAAAGGAGATCACAGCAATCCCAGCGCACATCATCTGTCTCCGTTGCAGAGGCTATGATCAAAAGACCTGCCAGCACCCAGCCTCTGTTCCAAATGAGTAGATGCTTCGTGCCCAGTGGATGCCTGCAAAGGACAGCAAAGCTTAGGAGATGGTTATCTCACATAGATCATCGGCACCAAAGGTGACAAGACATCAATACTATCAACCCTCCCAGCTGCAAGTACATAGCCCAGGGACGTGGGGTCAAATGTGTGGCATTGGTAAACCACCCAAAAAGAAGCATGCCCATGTCACGATCTATCTGGTAGGGGGAAGAAAAGCAAATCGAAAAAACAGGCAGTGTGTGCTTTGGTTATCCTAACTTATTTTCCAAAACATATGCATGGAAGCAGCATTTACAGCAGTGGTTCTCAACCTGTGAGTCGCAACCCTTTTGGGCGTCAAATGACCCTTTCACAGGGGTCACATATCGAGTATTCTGCACATCGGATGTTTACATTACAGTTCCTAACAGCACAATTACAATTCTGCAGTAGCAAGAAAATAATTTTGTGGTTGGGGGTCACCACAACATGAGGAACTGTTTTAAGGGGTCGCAGCACTAGGAAGGTTGAGAACCACTGATTCGCAGGATGACAAGCAGAAATTTCTCTCCTTTTTCCTAATACAAAACCAAAGTGAACAGGAAATCAAGACTAGCAAGAGGATATTGCCTGCTGATGTGCGTACAGGAGGGGACATGAGGGGTTGGGCCATTTCCATCCAATTCAAAAGTGTCTGAAGCTAGAAAGAACTGGAAGAGCTTTAAGGGGCTCGAGACCCCTTATGAACAACAATGCCAAGCAACCAGAGCTTCCAGGGACTAAGCCACTACCCAAAGACTATACATGGACTGACCCTGGGCTTCAACTGCATATGTAGCACTGAATAGCCTAGTAAGGGCACCAGTGGAAGGGGAAGCCCTTGGAACTGCCAAGACTGAACCCCCAAGGAATGTGATTGTTGGGGGGAAGGTGTTAATGGGGGGAGGATGAGGAGGGGAACACCCATAGAGAAGGGGAGGGGGAGGAGTTAGGGGGATGTTGACCTGGAAACCGGGAAGGGGAATAACAATCGAAATGTAAATAAGAAATACTCAAGTTAATAAAAAAAAAAAGTGTCTGAATCTGGGAGAACAACAACAGTGGCAATGAAACCAACCTACTCAAGCGCTTTAAGGAAGCTGGGGGACGAAGTGCGAAGTGTTCCAAGCAGCAAAGACCCCTCCACCTCTAACTTGCTTTCACTTTAAACTGCTTGAAAGCTGGGATTTTTTTCATCAGTAACTAAGAACATTTCTGCATCATTAACCAAGTTTTCATTTCTTTTTCTATAAACGTAATAGTAATAGTACTGTTCTCCAACACCTTGTGAAGAGTAAAACAAACCTCCCTCCCCCAAAACACTTGTAAGCTACATTTACACATTTACACGCACAGCCTCCAACTCCACTTTCCACTTACCCAATGGCTCTCTCTAAATAACCCACTGTTTACTTTGCTCCATGTACAGACAGAGCACCGTCTCCAGACGTATTGAGTAATATGAGCACTAGCAAAGTAGATACAAAATGCCTGATACCTGTATGCCACTGCCAACTAATTCTCTCTCTCCTCCAGGTCTGCTAAGAAGAGGCAGAAGGCACACGTAATTAGGATAGTCCTGTACTCTTAGTACGTGAGTTCAAGGCCAGCTAAGACAAAAAAAAAAAAAAATACAAAAAGAGGAACCAGAGAGACAGCTTGGCACTCAAAAATGATTCTAGTTTTGCAGAAGACCCTGCTTTGGTTCCCAGAGCCTAAATGATGCCTCATAGCTGTCTGTAACTTCAGACTCAGGGGATCTGGCATTTTTTTTCTGGCCTCTGCAGACACTACTTACTGCATGTGGTGGATACACATCCATGTATGCAAACACTCATATATATGAAATTATTTTCTTAATATTTTAGTACAAAGCATCAAGTATAATGATCTATTCATATCATAACAAAGCCCATTATTTTATCCACTACGTTTTTAGAAATTGAATATCAATAAGAGGATAAGTAGAGGTGATGCAGGAGAGTTAAAATGCACATAATTATGACTGTCTAGTTACACACATTTTCTATAGAATTTGAGAGTTCTTTTACAAGGCAGCGTTGAAACCACACATGATCCTCTGCATTTACCCCCCCCCAACTCTTGTTCCCCACATGAGCTGAGAGAATTCTTTGTTTTCAAATCTCAGGCGATGTCACTGCTCCTGTTCTGACGCAAATCTTGCCCTGCTGTCTGGGTCTTTCATTGTTCTCTTATCTTCAGAGTTCCCTGTGCTGGGAGCATTCAGAATTCACAACCCTTCGCCAAGAATACAATGACTATATGCAACTGCTCAAAAGCCAGACTTTGCATGTCATTATTTTTACCAAACAATGGATAAAATATGTGTAGGTTTTTTTTTTTAATCTATTACCCATCCCCCACTGGAGAGAGAAACTGTGTCTCCTCTGCCCTGTGCACCTGCTGCCTAATCAATGTCCTAATTCACAACTCACACCTCGGGTCTCTACAGTTTAACTCCTTCATTCCCATTTGCCCAGGTGACATCTCTCAAGTACCTTAATGAAAGGCTTTGCTCCTAGAGCTGCACAAGCAGCTCTTGTGGCATGAGTCATAACTGTGCACGTACGTAGCGAGAGAGAGAGAGAGAGAGAGAGAGAGAGAGAGAGAGAGAGAGAGAGAGAGAGAGTAGAATTCTTTGTGTGACTCATTTTGCTTCAAAAGCAATATGGAGAATAAAAACAAAAGTAATGATAACTTTTTCTAATCCCATTGCCCTTAAGCACAGGCACCAGATAGCGCAATGTGATCCATTGCCTAAGCCACCCACAGCCTTCCCATCCTCGGGGCCCTGCTTAGCCTCTGGTGGTTACTCATTGCAGAGGACAGTTGAGAGAAATGCTCTTATTCTTAGGGTGGTTCCTTCCCTCCTTATACACAGCTTCTCTCCTCCATAGTGAGAAACGATGGACCAGCCCTGCACTAGGTCATTCCATGTTGCTTCCGGTGGTCTGAAAGGTCCCTCCTTTATCTACATGTCCAAAGAGGAACAGAGTCTGAAATTACAGAAGCCCTGGTGTTCACCACACTAGGCATTCTGGATACAAAAGAAGCTATAAATGTGTGGCTTACTCGGCCTCTTTCCTTTATCTTGAGGGCCAGATATAACACTGGTAAATTTAAGTTCTGAAGTACAGGCAAGAAAATTAGATGTTCCATGGAAAGACATTCAAGTGAATGAAAGGCTGGAGTTGGATGGATCTCAAGACCAAAATGTCAGGACTGATTCTGGCAATCATTTTCTGAGTTAATTGGGTGAATCTCTCACAGCTTTAATTTTGACTATTACTACTGAAAATAGAGACAAAGAAATAAATGACCAAACTTTTCGTCTCCCATTTCAAGGATATTATAAAAAAAAAAATTAATGAGATAGAAACTTTTATTTTAATTCAACCAGTGCCTTCTAAGAGTGAATGACTGGTGCACTGTCATAGTTAGTGTTACCACCACCACCACCACCACCACCACCACCACCACCACCACCACCATCCTCATCATCACCCCCCTGACTCCATTTAGCACCTTAACTTTTTTGTGTGTTGTACTACTGCCACCTACCGGCAGATTGAGTGAATAGGACTCAGGCTTAAACATTAGGGTTTACATTTGCTTAGATGGGTATTCACTTGGACTGAAGTCAGAAAAATGTGCATGCTAAAAAAAAAAAAATCAAACAGAAATGATCACACTTGTTATATTTGGCAAGGAGGAATCAGCCCCAACCTTGAATAAATGGGGCAGAAATGAGCCCAAGGTCTAGATTAAGAGAAACTCAACCAGGTGGTCTCATCCATTTTTTATTAGTCCAAATGTGTTTCACATGTAACAAGCCATGCCCCTATTAACTTCCAGGCATAAAATGGAAACATTTAGGGCAAGCTGTGGACTGACTGTCAGAATTGGAGAAATTGTGACATTTTGAAATACCTGAGACAGAAAACTGGCTCTGCCGTCAGCAGCAACTGGTCAGTGGAATTGGACAGAGGGCCTGGCTGGCCATCTTTCTGAGTTCTAAACTCTGCGGTCACTCCCAGAGGATCTACAGCTTTTCCTCTCCAACTTGACAAAAAGACAAAATCTTCTTCTTCTTCTTCTTCTTCTTCTTCTTCTTCTTCTTCTTCTTCTTCTTCTTCTTCTTCTTCTTCTTCTTCTTCTTCTTCTTCTTCTCCTCCTCCTCCTCCTCCTCCTCCTCCTCCTCCTCCTCCTCCTCCTCCTTCTTCTTCTTCTTCTTCTACTTCTTCTTCTTCTTCTTTCAGATCATTGTCAGAACCTTCTAGTTAGGCATTCCATGGGGCAATAGAAATGAGCCATTTGTATGTTCCGTGGCCATGCTGAATTTCCTCTGGCAGTGTGCCAAAATTCTTATAGCAATCAGGAAGGCTGATGGACCTACATCCAGGAAATTAAGTGATGGTTTCATTTAAGGCCCATAAGTGAAACCTGCCCATTTCAATAGGAATGTCTGTCTACAGAAAGTCAATGGAGCACCAACTGCAAGAACAATGGGACAGAAATGTTTTGTCAAGACCGCTGAACTCAGGTTTCCCTTCAAAAGCCAGGAAATCACAAGGCAGCCCACTGAAATACTCCTTTGTCACAGTGTAACTTGGGACTTGATAATGATGGCCGGAGAGCTTGGAGTGTCTGGATTTATGTGCCTTTGGAGTAAGAACTTGATATGTTTTAATATACATTAAGCTATGAATAGATTTTCGATATGATGAAAGGTCTTAGAAAAATGAGAACCATGTACCTAAGGAAAACTAGAAGGCAGAATATAAACTGGAAACATCTATTTGGAAGGCTGTTACACTCACCACTATACCACCAACACCACCCAGAGTAATCTATCAGAATTCATAATTTTCAATTCCCAAGCTCCGTCATTGACCCAAAAGGGGCAGCTTCAAATTTTACCCACATTCAGGTGTTATCCTGTGCAACCATTCAGTCCGTAGCTATTAGCTGGAATCCACACCACTCCCCCACTGGCTATTAGGTTGAATGCTTGGCCCACAGCTTGTGGAGCCTTTCTGAAAACTGTGTACACTGTAGCAGATGGCGCCTGAACAGTAGAAGGAAGTCAGTAGGAGTGAGCCTGTGAAGGTGGTGTCTGCTTCCCACCTTCTTTGTCCACCTTCATTTGCTGTAATGTAAAAGCTAATGTCACGTACTCCTGCCAGCATGGATCAAGGTGTTTCCAACTTCCGTGCCTGCACAATCATGATGCACTGTGACCTGAAATTGTGAACCAAAATAAATAAACCCCTCCTTCTTTCCCCCATTAATGTATTTATTTCTTTACTTTACATGCCAGTCACTCCTCTCCTCCCAGCTCCGCCCTCACAAATCCCTCCTCCCATTACTCCTGCTTCTTCCCCCTCTTGAGTACCCCCAGCCCTGGGACATCAAGTTTTGGTAGGACTAAGTGCATCCCCTCTAACTGAGAGGCAGTCCCACTAGGAGAAGGGGTCCAGTGGCAGACAACAGTCAGAAACAGTCCCCACTCCAACAGTTAGAGCACCCACATGAAAACCAAGTTGAACATGTGCTACAAACATGTAGGCCCAGCCCCTGCATGCCCTATGGTTGGTGGTTCAGTTCCTGTGGGCCCCTACAGGCCCAGGTTAGTTGACTCTGTAGGTTTTCTTCAAGCGTCCTTGGCCCTTCCAGCTCACTCAGTCCTATCCCCCACTCTTCCGCAAGACTCCTCGAGCTGTGGTTCTCTGCATCTGTTTGGTTCTATGCATCTGTTTCCATCCAATGCTGAATGAAGCCTCTTGGGAGGCAGTTAAACTCCTCCTTTTTAAGGTGTTCTGGCTGGTTTTCCATCACAGCCATCCAGGCCTTCCAGATTGGTGAGTTTAGAAGGACATTGCTTTCCAGCTGAGTCTGGTTAGGTTATCCCAAGTTTAGGCTGAAAACAAAGTAGTGCATATGCTGTAAATTAACTACACCTCAAAAAAAAAAAAAACCTGGAAAGGATCTACTGTTAATGTAAGGATAAGAATAGAAACAAGAATTATAATCGTGGCAAAACTATCAATAAGAATAAACATAAGGGTGAGTCTTTAAAGAGGCATGAAAAAGACATTTAATTCATGCTACTTGTATTGTGGTAATAAGTTTTATTCCAACTATCATACCTTGTTTCTTGTTTAGCTACTTTGTGTTTCTCTGTCTGTACCCTAACGTATTTAAAGTATTGTTGAAAACTTCTAGAGGTTTTATTCATACCGAAAATCACAAAGGAGTTTTAAGAGGCTTGTTGGAGTCTGCAATGTCCAGGCACTTGGAGAAATTCATTTTATTAAATGCATAAGCTTTTTAGCATGATCAACTAATGAGCAAACACTTAGAATGATGGTTATTATTTGTGTCTCGAAGTCACCAATAGGTTCATAACATCAATAATTTAGTTATTAAGCAAACATTGGGTAGTTAATTTGAAAAGCTTTCCTACATAGATAGCCTTAAGGTTCTAGAAACCCTTTGATAGTTATGCATTAGCCCTTCTATAAGAACTTGACAGCCTCTCTCAGTAGGAATGGTGGACCCTACTTGGCCCAGATAGGTGAGGATGCTCTCCTCATTTCTACTCTCCAACTACAGGAAGACTCTGCTCTCTATTTCTGTCAGGGGTCTCATTTTTATTTCTACAATACTTCCATAGTTAGTCCTGTGTTTCTAACTGTATCTGCTTCACTTTCCCTATCCTTAACAGTCAATGATTCCCATTATGTTGACTTCCCTGTAAAGATCCGACAGTCCCTGTCTTCACTGATGCTGTGGCATGAATTGGGGTTCACGGTACCAGCATGTTCTTTGATTGCTTAACCCACATTCAAGCCATTTTAAGAAAAACAAACATAAAATTCAGGGCTCATGCACCCTACACAGGTAACAGTATGGCTAGGCTGACCAATCCATTCAATCAAGTGTTACTAGATTGGATACGCCCGTCTCTCTTTAAATATGTTTTTATTTCCTATTGCCTTAAACACTCTTCCTCTATATTGTAGCAAATGTGACTGCCTAGACATTCTAACAGCTTCCTGACTTGAAGGCAAAGGCGTTTCTCCTAGCTCAGTATTTTCACAGAACTCCCATGAAAGATCTAGAACATGCGAGAGAATGTTCATGTCCACTCTGTGGCTGGAGATGGTAGAGAGCTCCCCTTGACTTGCTTTGGTTCCCATCAACTTCAATAGCTACACAGTTGGAGTAGGAGGTTCCAAAAGAAGAAGGAGGTTATGTGTGATCAATAGGGGAGATTGGCATAATTTAAATTTTTCCATAAACGACCCAACTTATGTTGAAATTCTTATTATAAAATGAGGAATTAACCCGTAAAACGATGCCAAAGATCCCGAAACTATTATTATCTGAAACCTGCTCTAGTTCCATTCTTTTTTTTTTAAGATTTACTTATTTTTTTTTTATGTATACCAGTACACTGTAGCTGTCTTCAGACACACCAGATCCCATTACAGATGGTTGGGAGCCACCATGAGGTTGCTGGGGATTTGAACTCAGGACCTCTGGAAGAGCAGTCAGAGCTCTTAACCACTGAATCATCTCTCCAGCCCTCTAGTTTCATTCTTACAACTGTGAGAAAACACCCCTGACAAAAAGCTACTTAGAGAAGAAAGGAATTTCTTTGGCTTACAACTTCAGGTTCTGTAATCTATCACATCAAGGAGGTAACAGCTGCAGAAGCTTCACGTAGCTAGTGGCATCCACGGCCAAGAACAGAGCACATACATTCTCACTTGGTTGCTGACTTGGATTCAATGCCAATTGAATCATTCTTATACACTTCAAGAGCCGCTGACTAGAGAATGGTGGCACCCTCACTGGGCTGGGTCTTCCCGTTTCAATTTAAAAAAAAATGTTTCCAGACATGCCAACAAGCCAAAGCAATGTAGACAATCCCCATCGAGACTCTTTTCAAGTGACTCCAGATTGTCACGTTGAAAATTACAGAGAGCTTCACACTGTGCACCTTATTAAATCCCAGATATATAAGTGCTCAGCCTCTGCATTTCATCTAAGACCAGTCTTGCGGAAAGTTAATAATAGTTCAGTAGTATAATTCTGAGTGAAGTTCATCATAAAGCAATATAGATTTTTTTAATTGTTGTATTTGAGGGGATTATAATATAATTGTATTTTCTCCTTATATTTCCCCCTTCTAAACCCACCCATATACCTCTTTTACATTAATGGTCTATTTTTCATCAATTACTGCTATACACTGTGTGATTTGAATAAGAATGGCCGCTATAGGCTCATATGTTTGAATGCTTAGTCACTGGTGAGTGGAACTGTTGGAGGAAATTTAGAAGGATAGGGAGGCGTGGTCTTGCTGGAGAAATGTGTCACTGGGGATGGGCTGTGAGGTTTCAAAAGCACACACCTCAATCGGGTGTCTTTCACTCTGCTTGCTGCCTATGGATCAGAATGTAAAGCTACCACTCTAGTGCCATGTGCCTCTGCTTCCTGCCGTAATAATGATAGACTAACCCTCTAATACTGAGAGCAAGCCCAATTAAATGCCTTCTTCATAAGAGCTGCCTTGGTTACAGTGTTTCTTCACAGCAATAGACAGGGACCTAAAACACACACGCACACATATGTGTCCTATTGCCACACACACACACACATACACACACACACACACACACATGTGTCCTATTGCCATAAACACATACACACACACATATGTGTCCTATTGCCATAAAAACACACACACACATATATGTCCTATTGCCATACACACACACACACACACGTGTCCTACTGCCATACACACACACACACACATGTCCTATTGCAATATTGTGTGTGTGTGTGTGTGTACATAGATGTATATACACATATATTCCTAAATGGAAAAATATACTTTGCTCTATATAATGTTACTTGTATGTACGTTTCTCAAAGCTGACCATTGGTATAGGATAACTAATTGGTGTGCGCTCCTCACTGGGGAAGACTTTGTCCTGCTCTCAGCATTCTTTAGGTGCCTGCACTTCCTTATGGAAGGTTGAAGCCCTGTGGACCTTCTCACATCCATGTTAGCATGTTTCCTACTGTTGTTCTTGTTCGGCTCATGTTCAGACAGTCACGTCGATGAGACTCTTTGGCTTTCACTCCTGACTTTCCTAGGAGACTCGATCTCAAAGCAAATCCACTGCTCCTCTGGCTCTTGTGATCTCCGGGGTCCCTCTTCCACAATGATCCCTGGGCCTTAGGTGAGGGAGCTGTGCTACAGACATAGCCGTTTGGGCTGGGGCCCATTCTGATTGGCTGTGCTTTGTTTCTGTAACGGTCTCCATCTTTTGCAAAGAGATGATTGATTCTTCGATGCAAGCTGAGGCAAAATTGTTTTGAAAAGCATATAGTTCATAGAAATGCTTTCTGTGTATAAATGACAAATTTCTATTCCTGTGCTACAATTTAAGCAGCTAAAGTCATATGCGTCTGAGAAACTAAGAGGTTGGAATATGTATTTTGAGCTCCTGGCACTGCCAACACCTAAAGTTGACTGGCAGCAAATCAGATTTTGCCCTTTAGCCACGTCTTTTTCTCCTAGACCATAATAAAACCTAGATTTACATTTAAGTGTGATCGTGTAAAGATAAAACGTTAGTGACATTAAGTCTTAATTCAGACTCTTTCATGAATAGAGACTGAGAGAGAGACAGAAACCGAATTTAAAAAAAAAAAAGAAAAGAAAAGAAAAACAAAAACAAAAACCTAGTCACAGAGCAGCACCTTGGAGGTCCAGTGGATCTGGGTCTTGCTTCAACAGTGTTTGGACGGAACAAAGCCGGGGACTCCCACTTTAGTTAGCTTCCAGCTGCCTTACAAGTCTCTCCAGTCACAGCCTCCAGGACTCTCCTTGCTGCCTTTAGTTCCTAAGCAGCACCTTCTTCGCTGTTAGCCCCATACTCCGGATCAGCGATGACCTCAGATTCGTGAGAATTACTCCCCCGAAGTGGAAGCTGCTGTGAACCGCCTGGTCAACTTAGACCTGTGGCCCTCCTACACCTACCTCTCTCTGTGCTTCTTTTTTGATCCGGATGATGAGGCTTTGGAGGGCAATAGGCCACTTCTGAGAACTGGCCGAGGAGAAGCACGAGAATGATCGCGGAGGGACCTACACTCTTTCAGGATGCGCAGAAGCCGTCTCAAGATGAACGGGGTAAAACTCAGGAGGCCATGGAAGCTGCCTTGGTTCTGGAGAACGACCTGAATCAGGTTCTCTTGAATACAGACGCCCTGGGTTCTGCCTGCACAGACCGTCATCTCTGTGACTTCTTAGAAAGCTACTTCCTGGATAAGGAGGTGAAGCTCATGAAGAAGATGGGCAACCACCTGACCAACCTCCCTAGGCTGGCAGGGCGACAACCAGCGCAGACTGCCGTGCCCCAGGTATCTGTGGGCGAGTATCTCTTTGAGTGCCTCACTCTTAAGCTCAACTCAGAGGCCTCTGCGCCTTCCAAGGGGCCCCCTCCTCTGCTCTGCACCGGCCGCCTCAGGACCTCCACCTGAATGAACCTCTTAAGCCACTAGGCAGCTTTGTAACCGCCCTGGAGCCTCTACCAAGTCTTGGACCAAGTGAAAATAAAGCTTTTTGAAACAGAAGAAGAAAAAAAATCTAGCTACATATTAAAACTTTTAAGCATGTGATGACAAGCCACAGAAACACCAAATAAATGACTATATAGCATGGTTAAGCATCTGATAGGAGCTAATTGAATGTTTCATAGACATTTTTACCCACGAGTGATGGAAGTCTTAATAAAACTAAAATTAAAACGTTGTTCTCTTTATGGGACAATGACGTGCCTGGTCCCATCAGTAGATGAGAACTTTTGCCTCTTGCTGAATTACTATTTGTTTAATGGTAGACGTATATTCTCACTGAGCCAATATTTTTCCCAACCTGTGATTTCTTCACTTGACACACATTTTTTTTCCTTTCTTTTCCTGTTTCTCACGAGAATTACTTGGTTTATTTTTTTTGTATGAAAATACTTCATTTTATATAATAAAACAATTTCCATATTATATGTATGTGTTTTATATTTTTTATTTTAAGTATTTTAACTCCATTTTAATTTTTAAGTGTATGAGTGCATACTGCATGTATGTCTGTACACCGAATGGGTGCCTGATGCCACCAGAGGCCGAAGAGGGTGTTAAATCAGCTGGAGCAAGAGCTACAGATAGTTGTGAGCTAACATATGGAGGTTGCGAATCAAACTCAGGTCCTCTGGTAGAGTTAGTCCGTGCTCTGAAGAGATGATCCACCTCTCTGATCCCCAAATTTACATATTAAATAACAGAATTATTTGATAATGCTTTAAACAAAAGAAAAATCCTTTTCCACTGAAGCAGTGTTTTAAGACAACTTTTTTTCTTTCTTTTCTCCTTCTTTTATTGAGAATAGATTTGGGGGTGGCAGTCCTTTTAGCTCCACAGAGACAGCCTGCCAAGAGAAGTGAGAATCTGAGAGGGACGGGGCTACTCTATACCTCTCGGAGGAAAAGTGACTGAACCTGAGCAAAGGAGAGCCTAAGAGGTGGAGAGGCAAAACGTCTTCATATGAATTCTTTGTGCAAACCTGCTGGGACGAGCACAAGAAGAAGTACACCGATGCTTCTGTCATCTCCTCAGAGTTCAGTAAGAAGTGCTCGGAGAGGCAGAACAGCAAGTCTGCTAAAGAAAGGGGGGAATTGAAGACAGAGCATAGGCTGGCGTGAAAACCTACATCTCCCTGCCCACTGGGAGACCCAAAAGAAGTTCAAGGACCCCAGTGCACACAAGCAGTCTCTTTCTGATTTCTTGTTCTGCTCTTAACATAACTGAAAGATCAAAGGAGAACATCCAGGCTGGTCCCCTGGTGATGTTGCAAAGAAACTAGGAGAGATGCGGAACAGCACAGCTGCCAGTGAAGAGCGGCCCCATGACAAGGAAAACGCCAAGGTGAGGGAAAAGCACAGGAAGGATGCTGCAGCAAACAGAGCCAAAGGAAACCAATATGCAGTGGGAAAAGGGGGTGATCAAGGATGAAAAGAGCAAGAAATAAAGAAGGGAGGGGAAGATGAGGAGAAAGAGGAGGAGGAAAAGACAAGGAACACGAAGTTGATGATGATGCTGAAATGGGTTCCAGTGCATTTTTTTTCTTGTCTATAAAGAATTTAAGCCCCCTGTTCACAACTCGCTCATTTTAAAGAAAACAAACAGTTGAAGGAATTAAAAATGGAAATAGAAGCAATCAAGAAAGAACACATGGAAACAACCCTGGATATAGAAAACCAAAAGAAGAGACAAGGAGCTGTAGATACAAGCTTCACCAACAGAATACAAGAGATGGAAGAGAGAATCTCAGGAGCAGAAGATTCCATAGAAATCATTGACTCAACTGTCAAAGATAATGTAAAGTGGAAAAAGCTACTGGTCCAAAACATACAGGAAATCCAGGACTCAATGAGAAGATCAAACCTAAGGATAATAGGTATAGAAGAGAGTGAAGACTCCCAGCTCAAAGGACCAGTAAATATCTTCAACAAAATCATAGAAGAAAACTTCCCTAATCTAAAAAAAGAGATACCCATAGGCATACAAGAAGCCTACAGAACTCCAAATAGATTGGACCAGAAAAGAAACACCTCCCATCACATAATAGTCAAAACACCAAACGCACAAAATAAAGAAAGAATATTAAAAGCAGTAAGGAAAAAAGGTCAAGTAACATATAAAGGCAGACCTATCAGAATCACACCAGACTTCTCGCCAGAAACTATGAAGGCCAGAAGATCCTGGACTGATGTCATACAGACCCTAAGAGAACACAAATGCCAGCCCAGGTTACTGTATCCTGCAAAACTCTCAATTAACATAGATGGAGAAACCAAGATATTCCATGACAAAACCAAATTTACACAATATCTTTCTACAAATCCAGCACTATAAAGGATAATAAATGGTAAAGCCCAACATAAGGAGGCAAGCTATAACCTAGAAGAAGGAAGAAACTAATCGTCTTGGCAACAAAACAAAGAGAATGAAAGCACACAAACATAACCTCACATCCAAATATGAATATAACGGGAAGCAATAATCACTATTCCTTAATATCTCTCAACATCAATGGCCTCAACTCCCCAATAAAAAGACATAGATTAACAAACTGGATACGCAACGAGGACCCTGCATTCTGCTGCCTACAGGAAACACACCTCAGAGACAAAGACAGACATTACCTCAGAGTGAAAGGCTGGAAAACAATTTTCCAAGCAAATGGTCAGAAGAAGCAAGCTGGAGTAGCCATTCTAATATCAAATAAAATCAATTTTCAAGTAAAAGTCATCAAAAAAGATAAGGAAGGACACTTCATATTCATCAAAGGAAAAATCCACCAAGATGAACTCTCAATCCTAAATATCTATGCCCCAAATACAAGGGCACCTACATATGTAAAAGAAAACTTACTAAAGCTCAAAACACACATTGCCACACATTGCACCTCACACAATAATAGTGGGAGATTTCAACACCCCACTCTCATCAATGGACAGATCATGGAAACAGAAATTGAACAGAGATGTAGACAGACGAAGAGAAGTCATGAGCCAAATGGACTTAACGGACATTTATACAACATTCTATCCTAAAGCAAAAGGATATACCTTCTTCTCAGCTCCTCATGGTACTTTCTCCAAAATCGACCATATAATTGGTCAAAAAATGGGCCTCAACAGGTACAGAAAGATAGAAATAGTCCCATGCGTGCTATCAGACCACCACGGCCTAAAACTGGTCTTCAATAACAATAAGGGAAGAATGCCCACATATACTTGGAAATTGAACAATGCTCTACTCAATGATAACCTGGTCAAGGAAGAAATAAAGAAAGAAATTAAAAACTTTTTAGAACTTAATGAAAATGAAGGTACAACATACCCAAACTTATGGGACACAATGAAAGCTGTGCTAAGAGGAAAACTCATAGCGCTGAGTGCCTGCAGAAAGAAACAGGAAAGAGCATATGTCAGCAGCTTGACAGCACACCTAAAAGCTCTAGAACAAAAAGAAGCAAATACACCCAGGAGGAGTAGAAGGCAGGAAATAATCAAACTCAGAGCTGAAATCAACCAAGTAGAAACAAAAAGGACCATAGAAAGAATCAACAGAACCAAAAGTTGGTTCTTTGAGAAAATCAACAAGATAGATAAACCCTTAGCCAGACTAATGAGAGGACACAGAGAGTGCGTCCAAATTAACAAAATCAGAAATGAAAAGGGAGACATAACTACAGATTCAGAGGAAATTCAAAAAATCATCAGATCTTACTATAAAACCTATATTCAACAAAACTTGAAAATCTTCAGGAAATGGACAATTTCCTAGACAGATACCAGGTATCGAAGTTAAATCAGGAACAGATAAACCAGTTAAACAACCCCATAACTCCTAAGGAAATAGAAGCAGTCATTAAAGGTCTCCCAACCAAAAAGAGCCCAGGTCCAGACGGGTTTAGTGCAGAATTCTACCAAACCTTCAGAGAGGACCTCATACCAATATTATCCAAACTATTCCACAAAATTGAAACAGATGGATCACTACCGAATACCTTCTACGAAGCCACAATTACTCTTATACCTAAACCACACAAAGACCCAACAAAGAAAGAGAACTTCAGACCAATTTCCCTTATGAATATCGACGCAAACACACATGGTATGCACTCATTGATAAATGGCTATTAGCCCAAATGCTTGAATTACCCTAGATGCACAGAACACATGAAACTCAAAAAGGATAACCAAAATGTGAATGCTTCACTCCTTCTTTCAAAGGGGAACAAGAATATCCTTGGCAGGGAATAGGGAGGCAAAGTTTAGAACAGAGGCAGAAGGAACACCCATTCAGAGCCTGCCCCACATGTGGCCCATACATATACAGCCACCAAACTTCATAAGATGGATGAAGCAAAGAAGTGCAGGCCAACAGGAACCGGATGTAGATCTCTCCTGAGAGACACACCCAGATTACAGCAAATACAGAGGCGAATGCCAGCAGCAAACCACTGAACTGAGAACGGGACCCCCATTTAAGGAATCAGAGAAAGGACTGGAAGAGCTTGAAGGGGCTTGAGACCCCATATAAACAATGCCAAGCAACCAGAGCTTCCAGGGACTAAGCCCCTACCCAAAGACTATACATGGACTGACCCTGGACTCCAGCCTCATAGGTAGCAATGAATAGCCTAGTAAGAGCACCAGTGGAAGGGGAAGCCCTCGGTCCTGCCAAGACTGAACCCCCAGTGAATGTGATTGTTGGGGGGAGGGTGGTAATGGGGGGAGAATGAGGAGGGGAAGCCCATATTGAAGGGGAGGGGAAGGGGTTAGGGGGATGTTGGCCCGGAAACCGGGAAGGGAAATAATAATCGAAATGTAAATAAGAAATACTCCAGTTAATAAAGATTAAAAAAAAAAACAAATGTCTTTATAGTTGATGAATGTCTTTAGATAGTCCTGTCCTGGTAGTATTTTCAATGGCCACTAACTTTGCTCAGTACAGTCTGAGGTTTGTAAATTGACATTGAAATTTAAAGCAGATTTGTATTGGTGCACAGCACAATTTAGTGATATGTAGAGGAGGTAGGTTTTTTTGAGGGGGAGGGGAGTGGGTTGGTAGGTTTTGTTTTGTTTTTCTCATTTCCAGTTGTCTCTGATGCAGCTTGTACAAGTTGTTGTTCTGCTAACTGAATACCACTCTGTAATTACAAAAAAAAAAAAAAAGAACAACAAAAAAATCCCTGCTGTTTTGTTGACATTCCAAATGACTGTGAGTAAATACAATTTTTTATATAAAACGAGATAGTTTTTTTTTAACTTCTCACATAATGTATCCTGATTATGGCTTCTCCTCCCTCTGTCCCTCCCAGTTCCTCCTCACTTCCCTCCCCTCTTACCCAAATCTACTCCCTTTCTGTCTCTCATTAGAAAAGAAGCGGTTTCTAACAGAAAATAATATAAGATATAACAAAAAGTGTCTCATTAGAGCCGAACAAGACAAAGACACAGAAGGAAAAGAACCCAAAGAAGGCATAAGAATCAGACATGCAAATGTTCACACACTCCATAATATATACCCAGAGAACCTGGGGCTGACGTGTACAGGCCATGTGCATAGGTGCCTTGGATGACTTTTTCCCAAGAGGGTAGATAGCACAAATGTCTTCAGTAACTAGTCAAGTTCAATCTTTAGTTGATGGAGTTAAAAACAAAGCCCAATCTCACAATCACTACCTAAAAGGGATAACATAATGGATTATTTTAGAAAGGAAAGTTGTTTCTTGCTATGCTTCGTGATGATTGATTTTGAACCTACTTCAAGCATACAAGGGGGATATCAGTTATAAAGTTGCATACCTCCTCGGCAATTTCAGAAGACCCTGAAGCTAAAACTTTAAGGGTATATCCTTAAAGCCCTCAGCAGCTCATCTTATTCCAACAAGCATTCTCATTTTGCACCCTAGTAAGCTTTAAGAGAAGATTCAATTTAAAAAAAAATGCATTTCCAGGGCTGGGGCAAGTATGAGGACAAGAGTTCAGATTCCCCAACACCCACATGAAAGCCAGGCATGATGGGAAACACCAGCCCAAGCACTAGAGGAAGCAAGGGATTCTGGGACCAGTCTAACTGAAAAGGTGGTTAGATATATGGGCTAATCTAGCCTCAGACTTAGTGAAGAGACACTGTCTGAATAAAAGAAGATAAAGAGAAATAGAGGAAGATACTCAAAAGCAACTTCTGGCCTCCATATACACACAGAGATGTTATACGCACACACATGGGTTTCCATAATAAATGAATAGAAGCAAAGATATATGCCTAGATCAGCCTCCAGCAGATAATTTATTTGAAGTCCAGGAGCAAGGATGAGTTCATACAAAAGTCACTTTTTAGATGCTCTGAAAAAGACTTGTCCCGAATTGAGGGTACAAGTCAGGCTCTCCCAGCAGAGCACATTGTGACTCTCCCATCCGATTGCTGTCTTGTCTTAGACAAAGGCCACAGTGACAGCCATGTGGAGCGCTGGGTAGTTGTCCATAGCAGCAACCACTGCAGATCTGCTACCCAAGAATTCCATGAGTTTATTCTCTGGCTTACACCTCCAACCACTCTTCAGTCCCCCAACCATTTGAGATACTTTACATCACTAGGGGAGCAGGCTTATACAAAAACAAGACGGAGTTCCCTCTCTATGGTATCTATATACTGGCACGGAGAACCAGAAAATTAATATAAATCAATGAAATGGTAGAGAGTTGCAGATCATCTCTACACCATAAAGAATGTTAAATGATTCAAAGTAAGATAAAATTGATGAGGCTACTTCAGATGGGGGAGATAATAGAAAGGTTCTCTAGAGGGTTACATTTAAATTGAAGGTTAAATGCCAAGAAAAAAAACAACAACAACAGCAGGTAAGAACCCAAAAGAAGAGGTTCCAGGCTTAGGAAACAGTGAGCCAATGAAGATAGGCTGAGATGCGGCTGGAGAGTTGACTCATAGAGCACTTGCCTTGCAGACACTAGACCCTGAGTTTGACTCCCCAAAGCACACATTAGAAAAAGGAATGGGGTAAAAGAAGGTGGGAGGCAGAAGCAAAATAAGGTGACAGTCAGCCTTGGAACTCAGAGACCACTTGTATAGTGCTTGGTGAACTCCAGACCAATGATAGAACATTGACACACACACACACACACACACACACACACACACACACGCATGCATGTGCACACACACAGGGCAGATAGGGGAAGAGGTTGGTCATTGGTTGACTGAAACATGTTGAGGAGATGGGAACAGAATGTAACTAGAAATGGTAAAGTTTGAAGGAAAGAGCACATACAGCCCTAGGGAGTATAACCCATTACCACCTACATCCTTCCATTATTACACATATAACAATATGTTATAAAAGTTAATTTACTCTTCTGTCTCTTTGAGTAGACAGTTAGTTCCTTAAGTACACTATATCTTATTCATGATAATAATTATAGCTTCCATTTATTGAACTATACCAGGCACTAAGCTAGCTACTTTGCATACATTATCTCCAAAGTTAACAACAACCCTACCAGGTAAGTATTATTAACATCATTTTGCAGATTGAAAAAAATCACCTAAGTGATTTATCCAAGGCCAGAAGCTAGCATGTGGCAAAGCTGGCACTTGAGTTTGTCTCATCTGAATCTGAAATCTAACCCTTTTTCACTATGCCACATCATCTTAACCTTATCTCAATTAATCACACTGGATGTCCTGGCCAAGGATGCTCAACAAACATCCCTAGGGCCGAATTGGAGTGAATCAATAGAATGTATGGAAGCCCACACAGGGAAACTGAACACCAAAGACCACACCTTGGGGTGGGGGTAGGGGGACTTTGAATCCCACACAAGAGGACAATGAACTCACAAGGCTGTAGCACTAGGGAGACTTCGTGTGATGATTGAGGGCCTTGATACCTACCTTCTTGCAGGAAGAATTAAATGTATTGTGGAAATTGTCAGGGAAGGGACTGCACTTAATAAAACAAAATGGAAGCTATGGGGTTTCCTGAAAGCTAATGCATGACACAGTGACACAGCTGCATATCGTGTTCTGGAAAAGAAAAATTAATGGGATTTTAAAGAGAGAGGCTGCTCAGTGTGCTTGCAAAATGGAGATACAGAAGAATGCACCCCTGCAATGAGGAGAGAGGAGCAGAGAGCGGGAGGAGGATGGCACTGTTGTAATTGCCTGTAATTTTTCCCCCTCCTCCTCCTGACTTTAATTAGGACACTTGCGAGACACACACATTTGTAAGAGTGACAGAGCTAATTGAAGAAAACCACATGTCTCATCAACAACCAAATCAGGAATAATAATCAAAGCAGCAGAAGCAAAATTGGAAGCCATGGAGCTGTCAAATGCGGAAGGAACTCAGATACAATGAGGCATGTAATTTAGAAAAAGCGAGAGGGCTATGCAGAAGCATTAAAAATGAGACATGAAATAAAACAGTTAACTCAGTGCAAGCTGAAACGTTAACTCCCACAATCTGGTCACAATTAAATTTGGTCAGAAATTCATCTAGCCCTTTCAGCTGTGTTCTGGGGGTGCTGCCTTATTCTACCTTGCTGCCTAGAATGCCCCTGTTAAGTGAAGGCAATTTCCTCCCTCCCTTAACTGTTGTCTTAGTTCCGGTTATTGTTGCTATGATGAAACACCACAACCATAAACAACTTGGAGAACAAAGAATTTACTTAGCTTACACTACCTTATCACCGAAAGAACTCAAGCATATCAGGATCTGATGCAGAGGCCATAGAGGACCTTACTCCTTATGGCTTGCTCAGCCTGCTTTCTTATAGAGTGCTCCCGCACTCCCCACCCACTCCTGCCTCCCTGACCTGGCATTCCCCTACACTGGAGCATTAAGCCTTCACAGGATCAAGAGCCTCCCTTCCCATTGATGCCACCCTCTGCTACATATGCAGCTTGAGCCATGGGTCCCTCCAAGAGTATTTGTGGTTGGTGATTTAGTCCCTTGGAGCTCTGGGGGGGGGGGGGGGTAGTGCATACTGTTCTATCATTGAGTTGGTCATTTCTGTCCCTAGTGGAGCTGGAAAATGACAGGCTGTTATCCCAAACTTTTACTATTCAAAAGTCATTGTTGAGTTTTGCTTTATCCTTGGTGTCCACACCCATAATACTAAGTAGCAAGACAATTTAGAAGAGAATTCTCCTTACATTTTAGCTTCTTGAGTCACGGCACAAGTGCTGCATACTCTTCCCCCTGGCATTCAGCTTTTCTTCTCTCAACAGCTTCCTCTCCAAGTCAGCTCAAGGCAGGCTGAAGTGAGTAGAGATAACATTTGTTACAATAAAGATACACAAGTCACTGGAGCTGGCCAGCCAGAGCCTCAGCACACTCAAATATCTGGAAGAAAGAAGGTGCTTGATGTTTCTCATGTGTTGAATCTTGAAAATATTTAAATGACCTCTCCACCACATGGAGACAGAGGATGCCTGGAAGAAAGAAGCTTCCAGAAAGAAATAAAGAAGATAATTATGTAATGCTCATCACGATATATAAATCCTGATCAAGTCAGCCATTTCTCATGCTTTTGTTGCTTGCAAATGATATTCTAACCATTTATTAATGTAGCAGTAGAAAACATATCAAAAGAGAAATGATGGTAGCCGACAAGGTGGAGCATATTTTGAGTGCTGGACACACAGTCCTCTTAATAGTGTAAGACTTTCAGCATCACTACTTTTCTCTTTACCAACTAGAAATAGAGAACGAAGATTTACATAGTTTTTCACAGCCTACCAAAAATGAAATCAGAAGCAGGATATTCTTCGGAAGCTCAGCTCGTGTTCTCAAAAATTCATCATGAAAAAAAAGAGACTATAAGAATCTTGTTATTAACCATATTTTATTGGTCAATAAATAAATAGAGAAAACAGTGTGCTTTCCTCCTTCCTCCTCAGCAGACCTCTAAATTTTCCTGAGAATATCATTTATTCTTTTTTTTGTCACATCTATCCCCTCCCATATTGCTGTGATTGAACTTGAAACATCCCTTAAAGGCTCGTACCCTGCAGACTTGATTGCCAAATTTTCTGAAGATGATTGGATATGGATCAATCTATTAACAAATCATAATTTGTTGGCATTATGAGGGCTGGTAGAGAGTTAGAAGCAGGTTGCACCTACCTATGGTCCTTGTAGCCTACTCTTCATGAAGGAAAGGGGCCCTTGAAAGAACGCTACGCCCCTAACACTGTCCTATCTTTCTCTCTCTACTTCTTGGCATATGTAAAGTACAACCCTTTCTCAATGTGATCCAGCTCTGTGGGTGCTGGGCACAGACCTCAGGCTTTAATGCTTACACAGCAAGCATTTATCCACTGAGCTATCCCTCTAGCCCTTAGAGACAGCTTTCTTTTAGAAACGTTAATCATTGATCAAGAAGAGGTCCCACAGACATGCCTATAGTCCAGTCTAATGAAGGAAATTCTTTAACTGAAGTTCCCTTGTCGTAGGTGACTCTTGCTTATGTCTAGTTGGAAGAAAAGACAGCACATTTGACCCACTGTCAACTCATCACACAAATAGCCACATTAGGCCATAACCTTTCCTTTCTTGTTCATCCCAAAATTATGTTAGCATTTAGATTAAAATCTTTAAAAATCTCAGTCTCTAAATTTCCAATACTTTAAAAGTCTGATGTCTCTTTTAAATGTAAAAATCTCTTAACAGCAAGTTTCTGTAAAAATCCAAAACATACAATAGACCTTCTTACTTCAAGAGGCTATAATGGGAGCACAGTTATGAACAGAGCAAAGTAAAACCAAAATTCAGCAGTGTGAACTATTGCAGTGGCCATTATCTAGAACTCATCACAGTTTCCTGGGCTTAAAAGAACATGGGCAGCTTCACTTCTCTAGCTCTTCCATTTGCAAACACACAGCTTGTTTTCCAGACTCTGGCCCACTCCACTCCATACCTGCCACTAGCACAACAGTTATTCTATGTCCTGAGATCGCCAATATGGTTCCACTGCAACTGGGTTTCACCTCCACCAATGCCCTCATGACCTCTCTTCACAGACTCTTATCCTGCAATAGAGCAACATGCTTCAGCTCCCTCCTTGACTGCCCTCAGTCCTGCAGCATTCATGCCAGTTCCACATGGGAGGCACGTAACACATTGCAAAGTGTGGTTGACATCTTGAATTCCAGCCTTGTCTCACTCGTAGAGCATCCTGTTCTCACCCATACCATAGTTTCTATTGTTGACCCTGAGGAAATACTTCCCAAAGATTTGACTTTGTTGATGCTGGCCTCATATTAATCATATCTGCCTTTTAAACCCTCCACTAGCCAGTGGAGATTGTCCCAGTAACACAGAGATTACACTTCAGTTTTGATCTCTTGTTCATCACAGCTGAGTCTTCATCCCCAGCTGACTAGAAACCACAGATTCTTAATTCAAAACATCGAGTCTCGGCTCTGCCAGAGCCCTACTGATACAGATGAGGATTCTCACAGCCAGCCATTAGACTGAAAAGTGGGACCCCAATGGAGGAGTTAGAGAAAGGAGGTGAAGAGGTTTGTAACTCCATAGGAAGAACAACAATATCAACCAACCAGACTCCAGCAGAGCTCCCAAGGACTAAACCACCAACCAAAGAGTACACATGGAGAAACCCATGCCTCCAGCTGCATATGGAGCAAAGGATGGCCTTGTCCAGCATCAATAGAAGGAGAAGCCCTTGGTCCTGTGAGGGCTCATTTCCCCAGTGTAGGGGAATGCCAGGGCGTTGAAGTGGGAGTGGGTGGGTGGGAGTGGGAGCATCCTCATAGAAGTAGGAGGAGGGGAAGGTAGTATGGGAGAGGGGAAAGGGGGATAACATTTGAAATGTAAGTACATAAAATATCCAACAAAAATAAAATTAAAAAAAAATCAAGTCTTTCATGAACTCTCAAACTTCCATCTAAAGCCAGCTTCTGCCCTCTATGTTCTTCTCAACATTATGGTCCAAGTGTCCATCACAGCTCATTAAGCTATGAACAGTAAAGGGCTTTTACAGGTCAAATTTCCAATAGTTCCACAATATTCCCCCAAAACAACATGGTCAGGTCTATCAGAGCAAGCTCCTAGTCTCTGGTACCAATCTCTGTCCTAGCTTTGTTTCTGTTTCTATGATGAAGCTCAAAGCAAATTGAAGTGTGGTGTTACCTCATCTTACAAGTCATACGCCATCACTGAGGGAAGCCAAGACAGGAACCCGGGAGCAGGATCCGAAGCAAAGACCATGTAGTAATGCCGCTTACTGGTTTGCTTGTTTTACATGGTTTGCTCAGCTTGCTTTCTTATACAATTCAAGACTACCTTCCCAGAGAAGGCATCATCCACAGTAGGCTAGGCACTCTCACATCAATCATTAATCAAGAAAATGTGCAATGACCACAGAGATGCCAACGAGCCAATCGGATGACGACAAATTTTTCAATTGAAATTTCCAGTTTCCTCTTCCAGAGTAACTAATTTGTGTCCTGTTGAGAGAAATTCTAACAATCATGGGGTTATTGCTGTGTATACACAGGCACACACACACACACACACACACACACACACACACACACACACACACACCATAGCAAGATATAAATCCTTCTCATTTGTTCCTGGGAAAACAAAAGGTAAGGAGGATATGAAAAATAAGTTGCCACATTAGAGAAGAAAGAATATGTGATAATCTACAGGCCAGATCTTATGTTTTTCAAGCCTCTCTATATGCCAGTATGATCTACTTAACGAAAGTTCATCTGGGGCAACTTTATTCTTGCTTATTATAACCCTCTAGCTACCAGAGAGGCTTCGAAGACTGCAAAATCAGAGCATGCAAAGCTATATTTTGTTCTCATCTGGGTTAAGCATGAAACAGGGGAGACAACTGTGCTCTGCTGATACTTATAGCCTTCCTGAGACCACTGCAATTCATTTTAGCATCTTGTTAATATCAGGGAAGAATTGAGAAGGGAGAGGTTTCTGGCAATCAAGAAGAAGCCTAACAGCCATATAATCAATGAGATCATTGTCATTTCTTAGTCCTATTAGAAAAATCAGAAATTTCTATTTGTAATATACTTATACATTTATATTTTCAATAAAAACATTAACACTTTTTTCTAGTTTGGCTTCTACATTCTCATTTTGTTAAGAACAGAAACAAAAGATGAACCATTTCTTAATAATATAATTAATACACAATACAATGTCTGTATTTGGCTGATCAAATAGATGAAGAGTTAAGAAAGATGTTCATAACTGATGCTTAAATTGTGTCACCAGTACATCCTTGGAAATCAAAAGAGCTGCACTTTACTACTGTAGCATATTGTTCACCATCTGCCACCTGTGGACCACAGTCATGGAAATGTGATAGGTCACCCAGCTTCCTATTCACATTCACATTAAAGGCTTTTATGAGTATAAATATAGTTAACAGTTCATCACAGGAATGATCTATTTTCTGCACCACTGCCTCTGATGAAATGAAATTTTTAATGAAAATTTTTCTTTGAAACCATGGAATTATAAATAAATGAGAACATTTTCCTGGGAAAATTGAAATATATTATATATGTTGCATGTATTCATATATACTCACATATATGCATCTACATATAAATGTAAATATACATATATTATTAATTTGCCTCCAACTTATTATGCTAGCCTAAGATTCAGCACATAGCTGGATCTTTAAGGTGATTACAAGGCCAAGGTTATGTATGCTCCAACTCCAGACACCTCTTCTGCTATGCAGGCTCAACGTGTAGTCAGTTTAAACCTTTAAAATGCATAGAGCTGTTTTTTTTTCTCTTTTTTTTAATTTTTTTATTTTTTTTTCTTTTATTAACTTGAGTATTTCTTATATACATTTCTAGTGTTATTCCCTTTCCCAGTTTCCGGGCAAACATCCCCCTCCCCACTCCCCTTTCTTATCGGTGTTCCCCTCCCCACCCTCCCCCCATTGTCCCCCTCCCCCCAACAGTCTAGTTCACTGGGGGTTCAGTCTTAGCAGGACCCAGGGCTTCCCCTTACACTGGTGCTCTCACTAGGATATTCATTGCTACCTATGAGGTCAGAGTCCAGGGTCAGTCCATGTATAGTCTTTAGGTAGTGGCTTAGTCCCTGGAAGCTCTGGTTGCTTGGCATTGTTGTACATATGGGGTCTCGAGCCCCTTCAAGCTCTTCCAGTTCTTTCTCTGATTCCTTCAACGGGGGTCCTATTCTCAGTTCAGTGGTTTGCTGCTGGTATTCGCCTCTGTATTTGCTGTATTCTGGCTGTGTCTCTCAGGAGCGATCTACATCCGGCTCCTGTCGGTCTGCACTTCTTTGCTTCATCCATCTTGTCTAATTGGATGGCTGTATATGCATGGGCCACATGTGGGGCAGACTCTGAATGGGTGTTCCTTCAGTCTCTGTTTTAATCTTTGCCTCTCCCTTCCCTGCCAAGGGTATTCTTTTTCCTCATTTAAAGAAGGAGTGAAGCATTCACATTTTGATCATCCGTCTTGAGTTTCGTTTGTTCTAGGGATCTAGGGTAATTCAAGCATTTGGGCTAATAGCCACTTATCAATGAGTGCATACCATGTATGTCTTTCTGTGATTGGGTTAGCTCACTCAGGATGATATTTTCCAGTTCCAGCCATTTGCCTACGAATTTCATAAAGTCGTTGTTTTTGATAGCTGAGTAATATTCCATTGTGTAGATGTACCACATTTTCTGTATCCATTCCTCTGTTGAAGGGCATCTGGGTTCTTTCCAGCTTCTGGCTATTATAAATAAGGCTGCAATGAGCATAGTGGCACGTGTCTTTTTTATATGTTGGGGCATCTTTTGGGTATATGCCCAAGAGAGGTATAGCTGGATCCTCAGGCAGTTCAATGTCCAATTTTCTGAGGATCCTCCAGACTGATTTCCAGAATGGTTTTACCAGACTGCAATCCCACCAACAATGGAGGAGTGTTCCTCTTTCTCCACATCCTCGCCAGCATCTGTTGTCCCCTGAGTTTTTGATCTTAGCCATTCTCACTGGTGTGAGGTGAAATCTCAGGGTTGTTTTGATTTGCATTTCCCTTATGACTAAAGATGTTGAACATTTCTTTAGGTGTTTCTCCGCCATTCGGCATTCCTCAGCTGTGAATTCTTTGTTTAGCTCTGAGCCCCATTTTTTAATAGGGTTATTTGTTTCCCTGTGGTCTAACTTCTTGAGTTCTTTGTATATTTTGGATATAAGGCCTCTATCTGTTGTAGGATTGGTAAAGATCTTTTCCCAATCTGTTGGTTGCCGTTTTGTCCTAACCACAGTGTCCTTTGCCTTACAGAAGCTTTGCAGTTTTATGAGATCCCATTTGTCAATTCTTGATCTTAGAGTGTAAGCCATTGGTGTTTTGTTCAGGAAATTTTTTCCAGTGCCCATGTGTTCCAGATGCTTCCCTAGTTTTTCTTCTATTCGTTTGAGTGTGTCTGCTTTGATGTGGAGGTCCTTGATCCACTTGGACTTAAGCTTTGTACAGGGTGATAAGCATGGATCGTTCTGCATTCTTCTACATGTTGACCTCCAGTTGAACCAGCACCATTTGCTGAAAATGCTATCTTTTTTCCATTGGATGGTTTTGGCTCCTTTGTCAAAAATCAAGTGACCATAGGTGTGTGGGTTCATTTCTGGGTCTTCAATTCTATTCCATTCGTCTATCTGTCTGTCTCTGTACCAATACCATGCAGTTTTTATCACTATTGTAGAGCTGTTTTTTTTATTTATTCCCTTTATACACCAATATCAGCCCCCCTCCCAATACCCTCTCCCCTTCTTTTCTGAGAAGGATTTTTATCCCATCCCAAAGCACATCAAGTCACTGCAGAACCAGGCATTTCCTCTCCCACTGATGCCAGACAAGGCATCCCAGTTAGGAAAATGGGATCCACAGGTAAGCAACTGATTCAGCGACAGCTCCTGCTACAGTTACTGGGGGACCTGCATGAAGCCCAAGCTGCACATCTGCTGTATAGGGGAGGGGCCCATGTTCCAGCCCATGTATGCTCTTGTGTGAGTGGTTCAGTCCATAGAATTATTTTAAAACAAAATTTCCTTTTTAATGTTCATTGGAATCTAATCAATGGAAAATAAAAAGAAACTACAGGGGGAAAAAGCAAAGGACCAAATAAAATATTATCAACCTAGTCACTGTAGATACACTGTACATAGATTCTTGTTTTACACAGAATACCACAGCCTCCAAAGACTGCCATGAAGCACAGACTCATCCTCACCTGACCAAAGGCTCTCTGCAAATTCTTCTTCTTGATAGGAAAATAATCCTACCAGGGGTCAATGATATGAAGTTAGAAAATCAAAAAGTAACAGGCCTGAGTCAGCCACCTATCAGCTCAACTCATTTCTTCTATGATTAAGTGCAGCAGCTCTAGGGCAAGAAATAATGACGCCCGCATTCAATCAAAAGTCCAGGGAAAATCAAAACAAACAAATATGATTATTGGATTTAAGCTGTTCTTCTGAAATATCGTTCAAATGCAATGCTTTTATTCACATGGAAATATAGAGAAGCCTCTTGAGACATGAGTGTTTTCTTCCTCCATCCCAAAGGGAAGTATAAGAATGCTAGAATTGATGATAGGTTTAACTTCAAAGTAAATTTTAGGAGACACTTGCTAAGGTTTTACCAACCTACTTTGAGGTGCATGAACTAGATTATTTGAGACTATTTTTTCTTTTCCCTTTATTTTTTAACTGAATTTTGATTATAGCCCAACCACAGTTATCCCCTCCCTCTACTCCCGCCAGTTCTACCACCACCTCCCTTCTCCCCCAGATTTACTCCCCCTCCATTTCCCTTCAAAAAATGAGTGGGCCTCCAAGAGACAACAATGAAACACAACAAAACAAGATACACTAAGACAAGGCAACAACCCTTATATCAAAGCAGGACAAGGCAACCCAATAGGAAGAGAAGAGCTCCAAGAGCAGGTAAAAGAGAGACATACCCACTCCCACTGGCCTACACATTAAGCTAACAGCCAGGAGAAATGTGCAGAGGACCCTAGTCCAGACCAATGCTTACCACTGCAGTCCTGTGAGCCCATATGCACCCTGCCTAGTTGATTTAGTAGGAGATGTTCTCCTGGTATCCTCCATCTACTCTGACTCCTACAATCTTTCCTCCCTCTCTTTTGAAAGATCTCAAAAAGTTGTTCCATTGAGGGGAACAACTCAATGGAGACCTCCAATTTAGACTCTCTCGGCATCATATCTAGCTGTGGATCTCTGTACTAGCTCCCATCTGCTGCCAAGAGAAGGCTCTCTGATGATGACTGCACAAGGCACTGATCTATGATGATAGCAGAATATCATTAGGAATCATTTCATTGGATTTTTGGTTTTGTTTTATTTCTAGTCAGAATTTGGTTCTATCTAAGGTCTCTGGACTATTCAGTCTCTGGGTCCTGGCCATCCAGGCAGTATAGGTCATGGGCTCCCTCTCAGAGGATGGGCCTCAAGTTAAATGACTTTGGTTGGCCACTCCCACAAGTTCTGTGCCACCTTTGCCCCAGTACATCTTTCAGACAGGACAGATTGTAGGTCAAAGATTTTGTGGCTGGGTTGCTATCCAGTTTGTCTTTCTGCAGCTTGCAATGCACCTTACCATGCCAAAGAGACTAGAATATTGGGGTGAAGGCGCCAGCTTGACCTCTTTGCATTCAATGAGCTGTGTGGATGTTGTCCTCCACAGTGGGACTCACTGTCAGTTTCTGGACAGAGCTACCCTCTGTCTTAGCATCAACATGATTTGTTTAGGGATCTCCACAGGATTCTCTCTGTCCAAAAACTCAACTAAATGCAACCCCCTCCCAGCGCTGGAAGTCTTGCCTTGTTACAAGTGATGGCCAGTTCACACTTCATATCCGCCATTACTAGGAACCCTTACAGTGGGCATATGCAGGTGCTCATGCATGTGTACACATAACTTTAATGTCACAAATTAGGAATCTAGAGAGGGAACAGCATCTAGTTCCAGACAAGCTGTCTATAAGGAAAGCCTCCACCCAATAGTTCACCAGTTTTCAACCCTTCGAACTATCAGAAAAAAAGAAAAAGAAAAAGAAACAAAAACAATACAAATGAAGTTATATGCTACCATCTGCATTTTTTTTTAATTTTTTTTATTAACTTGAGTGTTTCTTATTTACATTTCGAATGTATTCCCTTTCCCGGTTTCTGGGCCAACATCCCCCTAGCCCCTCCCCCTCCCCTTCTTTATGCGTGTTCCCCTCCCCATCCTCCCCCCATTGCCGCCCTCCCCCCAACAATCTAGTTCACTCAGGGTTCAGTCTTAGCAGGACCAAGGGCTTCCCCTTCCACTGGTGCTCTAACTAGGCTATTCATTGCTACCTATGAGGTTGGAGCCCAGGGTCAGTCCATGTATAGTCTTTAGGTAGTGGCTTAGTCCCTGGAAGCTCTGGTTGCTTGGCATTGTTGTTCATATGGGGTCTCGAGCCCCTTCAAGCTCTTCCAGTCCTTTCTCTGATTCCTTCAACGGGGGTCCCGTTCT